>NC_059338.1:48874722-49180833 GCF_018350155.1 Leopardus geoffroyi | reverse complement strand
GCATCTGGAACCCTCTAGAAGACTGGGCGGGTCCATTGCAGTCACTTTCCAGGAGTTATACCTTGAAGTTAAATTTGGTAATGTTTTTGCCAATGTCTAATGAGGCTTCGGGAGAGAGTGCATTTCCTTCTTCGTTGGCAGGATGCTGAACTTGCTGGAACCATCTCTGCTACGGCCACAGAGACAGTGGTTCAGTTTTATTTGCTACTCACAGAGAGCTTGCTCTGGGACAGCCCAGAGAGGTCTGGGGACCCCCTCTCCCCCCCACCCCCCTCACCCCGCAGCAGACCACACAAAGGGAAGTGCACACCCAGATTTTCCAGGCAGCCGCTGGGTTCCAGGACAGGGACTCTTAAGGATTTATTTTGACCACCCGAGTGCCAGGTGTCCCATTTCCACTTCTTTAAATTTCCCAGAATCCTTGAGAGGTGTCCATGTGATTGCCCGCTCACAGATGAGGAACTGGAGGCTGTGGGAGGCCAATGACTTGGCCCCAAGTCACAATCCCCTGCTGAATATGGTGCCACCCACCTGGGCAGCCTGGGTGCCTATGACATTGAGAGCTTCAGTAAGTGCACGTGCAGCGAGGGACAAAAGGCAGGTTGGGGGACCAAGCCCGTTGTGATTCATGGTCCAAATTCTTTCCACCGTAGTTGAAAAGCCACAATGGAGATTTCAGCTTTTTTACTAGAGACCCAAGAAATCTGTGTCCCTACCTCCTCTGCTTTCATTCTGGAGCTGCGTAAGTCAATGATCATGTCATGCCCTAAACTAAAGAATAAACTCCATAGTTATAAACACACATTCCAGAAGACAAGCCCGGCAAGTGGGGGAGCAAGTATCCACAGGACAGCTGCACGGAGCCTTGGGATTTATGTCTCAAGTCACCATCGGGGCTTCCCAGAATGGCATTTTAGAGAAAGAGAGAACCAAAGCATTCCCACTCTGCTTTGTTACTTGTCATAACACCAAGCAAATGACCAAGGGGACAATTCTGGGCCACACTTGAAAGGCTGGGAGGAAAGCACCTGAGTAGTGTTGGCACAATTCAAAGCAGCCTGTCTCGGGCAAGACGTTTTGCTTCTGAAACATCTGAAACCATCTTGGCCCTCAAGTGTGGCACAGTTGATCTAAACGTGTTAGAAACCATTGTAGTGCGAGACGGGGAGTGGTGGTCTTTAAGGAGGATGTCTTCATTTTGGACATTTTGGAAATAAGGTGGGCGGAAAGCAGAGGTCTTGCCCAAATGGTTTTCCAGACAAAAGCTTTTAAAAAGGTCCCAGAAAAATACATGATGAGACTGACAATTACATAGAAGAAGGCCATCCTAAATTCTAATTAAAACTATAACAGATATTCCTCTACTTTGTTTGAGATCCGGTTTAGATCCCACCTCCTCCAGGCAGGCTCTTGTAGCAACGCTAGCATCGAAGCTCTCTCCTGTCTTCGAACTCATCTAATGTTTTTATAATGTGTAGAATATTCCACAGTGTTCAAAACAATCCATTCTTATATTTGCTTAAACTTCGTTCTCCAGCACCCAGTGTGGGGTCAGGGACTACATCTTCTGTGAAAATGATAATTCTAGTAAGGACTGCCTTTAGATCCAGGCAAGAGATCCCTTTCAAGAGATAAGCTCATACCCTCCCTTCTAGAACATTTTCCAGTACCCAGGACCTCTTCCTGGCATCCCAGGTGTATCTTCCCTGGGTGGACCATGTTGCCAGTCCATGGAATGGCCAGGGGCGGCCACTCGCAGAGTCTGCTGGGATGCAGAACTGGGTGTCCACATACCTGTACGAGAGAGGTTTCATGGCCCCAGAGCCTTTCTTCTCCCCTGGGAAGAAAAGAGGGCTGGGCTGCAGACCGGGCACCAGGGACCGCCTCCGGGTGCCACCACATTCTAGTATGGAGTTTCAAAGAGGCCAAGAATTCTACATTTGAACTGGACTTTCCAGCCTCTGTTGCTCTGAGAGAGGCAATGAGATCAATGGGCAGCAGTTGCCTGGGGCTTGGCTTGGAGTGGGAGGGGCGGGAGAGGTCTCCCAGCAGGAGGAATGCGGGCTGCCATTAGTTCTTCCTCCAGGTCCCACACATGTTGAAGGCAGCTTGGGTATGTCCCGCCTGGCTCAGTCCCTGAATGCTGTGTTTAACCCTCATCTTGCTATGGCTAAAACCCATCTGGAGCCAAGAAACGAGTCTCCAAAGAAATGAAATGCCTAGCTTAAAAGGAAAACCACGGGGAAGTTCTGAATAAGTAACTTATGAAAAACAAAGTGGAAATTACAGGTCCCTGTGATGAATTCAAAGATTGTTCCAAGGTGGAGAGTAATGTTAAATGAGGGAGTTTAAGGCAAAGAAGGGGGGGGGGGTGGCAGGTAGGAGAGAAAGGCAACTGACACTGAACTGAGAATGTACCAAGGCCCCATCTCAAACAAATGTGCGTTATGTGTTGTAAGTGTTCTGTATGCTGCTATAGTGATTTAAAATGCACACAACTTCATCCTTTTAGGCACCACCCATTAAAATGCGGGCAGGTACACACAGTTAGCCTGGACTGTCACTCTCTTCTACACACTTAAAAGATTTACTAAGAAAACTCAGAGAACAAACAAGAGTACAAGGGGAATGTTAGGTTTAATTAAGCAATCAGCTCTTTAAAGGACTTCAGCACAATAATTGTTGGTATGTGAATGTGCCATGAATTATAAATGAGTCATCTGTTCTTTGAAGAAGACAGAACAGGAACTCTTCTTGGAAGGACTTGGGGAGCACTCTGAGTTGTTGAAAGGTAGCAAATTGCATTTCGTGCTCATCAGGCAATAATTACAGTGTCCTTTTAAGCCTAACAACAACAGGGAACATCTGTTAGGTGTTTATTACATGTGGGCCCTTGGTTGAGTGCCTTCCAGACATTTGGCCCTCACCATAGGCCTATGGAGTACCGGATACTAGTATTGCAGCCATTTCACAGATGAAGAAACTGAGGCCCTTGGCACCTTGCCCAAATTACCCAGCTACAGGCGCAATGTGCTCTGTGCCCTTAAAAGTTCACTGTCTAGTATTTAAGGTTGTACATTTTCTAATTTTATTACGTTCAGGCCAGCTTCATCTCCCAGCTGATCCAAATTCGGCGAGCTTCACTAAAATAATATCAAGTATTTTTCTAGCCAATGAACTATTGTCATGTATTATAATAGGAATGAGGGGGAAACTCACTGTCTTACGGAACACCCAATCCACACTTGGGAATCGACTGCCCAAAGAGAATGCTCGTTTCCAGATTGTATTTATTATGCCTGAACAATGACCGGAACAGTGATGATTTTGTAACAAAACCTCAGGGAAGCTATTAACAAGTTGGCATTTCTAATTTGTGTGGAAATGCTCATTTTATTTATCAGAAAATTATAGCAATGGTGTTCCCTTAATTAAGAATTGATACTGTGGAGGGGAATTTTGTGTGTGTGTGAAATTCATAATATTGCAGACGAACACGAACGGGAACGCAAAAGAAAATTGGTTAAATATCTAAATGTCAGCTTATTTTCCTTTGAACTTCTCATTTTACGTGGTTTGAGAGCTGCTTAACAAAGGAATTGTATAAATGCATTGTATCACTTTACAAGATGTTTTTTAGGACAAATTCATGTAAGTAGGAACTGCACTAGGTTTGTAAATAGCCCCAAAGAAAAAGACTTCCAACTTTTGACAACAACTAAGGAAACTACCCGTGTATTACAAGGCAGGTTAAGATCTAATAGCTTTTTCTACTGCCAATAAAGCGTGGGCACGGCTTTACCTGTGTGATAGGTATTATAAAACCAAAAGAAAGAGTGGTTTGAATGAGAAGGGATCTGAGAAAGGCAGAGAATTTGAGGAAAGCTGGAAACTTGAAGGAGACAAAGAAAATGGGAAGCGGGGCAGAGAAGAACACCCGCCTTTGGTGGCTGACTCCCACACTGTCGCCAGGAAACGATGCTCATGTGCTGGGAGCTCTGGTTATCTGCTGGCTCCAAGTGCCCACAGGCGGGTGTGCCACTGCATGGCCCAGCCGCCCCAAGCCACCTCACTTCAAGGTCTGGATTCATTTGTTCACAGTAAGCATTTGTTTTACAGGAATTTTGTACCAGGTGCTGGGCTGGGTCAGGGGACACACCCATGAACAAGGATTGCAGGTCCTTGGCCTCTTGGAGCTGACATTCTGGTCAGAGGGACCAGTCTGCAAACAAGGAGGTATGTAATTGCGAGAGTGGCAGATGGTGATCTGTGCTATGAAGAAAATAAAGCAAGGTAAGGGGAATGGGTGTGATGAAGAGGCAGGGAAACTATTTAAATAGGTGATTAGGAAGGCGTCTCTGAAGTCATGACCTCTCAGTAGGGAAGGAGCCAGCCATGGGAAGCTCCATGGGGAGAGCACTCCAGGTAGATCAAGCGCTAAGGCCCCAGGGCAGGAAGGGGCTGGATGAATTTGAGGACAAGCAAGAAGGTGCCAGTATAGCTGAACTGTAGAAGGGGAGTGAGTAGAAGTCACAGAGGCCAGGTCATGTGGCCTTCCAAGCCATGGCTGGATTTATTGGATTCCCTTCCCAGAGGAGCAGGAAGTCATCGGAAGGTCTTAAGCAGGGAAGCGGGAAGACCAATTTACATTTTTCCAATATGACCCTGTCTAGACGGGGTTATAGGAAGAGGAGAGTAAGGAGATGAATGAAGCGGTGACTAGTCACGGCCTCCACCTTCTTGGCCAAGAGATGAGTCCGACAGTGGGCTCTGTGACCTGCTGGGGGGGCTGAAGCCCATCTGTGGACTGCTTTTCTCTGTGAGAGTTGGAGAAGGGCACACTCGCCCCCCTCTCTGTGGAGGTGAGCTACATGCTGCCACAGGGGGAGCCAGAGAAGGGGGTGGGCAGCATCAGGGCCACACCCCAACTCCCCGAGGCCTGGGAGGTGGGGCGGGGGAGGGGGGCTGCCAGGTCCCAGCAGCTCTCCCTCCCCTTCTGGGCTTGGACGAGGAAGCTCTAACAGCCACAGAGAGGACGGTAGACTCCGGCCTTGGATCTGAACGTGGGTGGGACCCAAGAGGAGGCGAGCAGAGATGGCATGAGCTTTGGTGCAAGGCTCTCAGGCAGGGAGGACTCCGTGACCCTGGCAGGAGGGCAATTGCATGTTTTCTGTCCCAACATCCAAGTTACTCATTTTCCCAGGCGATGCTGTGGGACCTGTGAGCAGTACAGCAGCTAACCATTCTTTGTAAAAAAATAAAAAAGTCAGAGTGATGTTTAAACAAAGAAAGAAACGAGAAGACAAACAAGGACAGTGCCTTAGGGTGTATAACATATGGAGCAAAGCAAAATTAATTTGCAAGGATTTCCTTTAAAATGTAGGGAATGGGGTCACCTGGGTAGCTCATCTGTTAAACCTCAAGCTCTTGATTTTGGCTCGGGTCATGATCTCACGGTTTGGTTGGGTTCTTGGGTCTGGGCCCCACTTGGGGCTCTGCGCTGACAGCATGGAGCCTGCTTGGAATTTTCTATCCCTCTCTCTCTGCCCCTCCCCCACTCACACATGTGCTTGCTCGCTCTCAAAATAAACATTGAAAAATAAAATAAAACGTAGGGAAAGATCCTGAACACGTCCTACGCATTCTAGTGGAAATTAATAAAGATGAACAAATTTCACAAATATTGTCTGTATTGTGTGCGTGGTGTCCTCGTTAGTTTATCGTAGTGGATGCGGCATGTTGGGAGGTTTTCACAGCTGCTCTCCTCCCTCTAGCGCCGGCTCTGGTTTTCCCACAAGGGTTCAAGTTCTTCCACCACGAACTGTCTTGTCTGCCACAGAAGTCGCAGCCTCAGCCCCTGCGGGGGGGGGGGGGGGTAGGTTCAGTCTGGAATGACTGAGGTCAGGGTGGCTCCTGGGCACACAGGGTGAGGACCCTGAAGCAGTCGCGGTGGTGAGACGTGGAAGGAGGTGGGGCACGCTTCACGTGAAGGCAGGGAGGCTCCTCGTCCCTTCCCAGGCGCAGCTGCCCTTCCATGTGGTCTTCGCCTCCGCCAGCCTGGTCTCGTCACAGAGGCCCGGAGTCCTCGCGGGACTAGGATCACCCTTCCGCCAAGCGCGAGAGACGCCCTCCACAAGTGGCCTCTAGAAAGTGCTGCGCGCCCGCGTGTGCGCATGCGCCGCGTTAGCGTTGGTGCGCTCGCACTTCCCGCTCTTACTCAAGCTCCCTCACGTGAGACGCAGGTCCAGGTGTCGCGCCGCGCCAGGCCTCAGTTTGGTGTCAGCTACCAGCCTTTGCTCAGCCAGTCGCTGAGGCTTGTCCTCCTCACACAGTCCAGTCTGTCATGGTCACTGCCAAGAGTTCTTTCCCAGGCCCGGCAGCGTCTGGGTCCCTCAGGTAAGACCTCAGGTGGGCCATTCTCACCGGCTCACCTGGTACGTCTAGACACACCCACCCCCAGCCTGTCTCCCAGCCGAGCACTTAAAGCCGGGGTGAGATGGGCAGCCAAGGACAGGATGGCTTAGCCTGCAGCAGACTCTCCTGGAGAGCTTGTTAAAAAATACTTGTTCCTGGCCCCACCCCGCGGCAACTCATTCACTAGGGCGGGGCCTGAGAATCTGCATTTCAAACTCCGGCACCAGCCCCGCCCCCGTGATTCTGACACGGCGACTGTCTGTCCCTAGACTGGATTAGGGCGAAGCAAAGCTGGAAGCCACGAGATTGGTGTGAGCTGCTCTGTGCGCGACGGATGGCAGAGGCCTGTAGGCACGAGGCCGCACCAGAGAGAGGAAGGGGAGGAGATGGACCCCAGGAACAGGAGGGAGCGGGGTTTGAGAAGATGGCCTCCTGCTGGATGGGGGAGGAAAGGAGGCCGGGGGCAGCCGCGCTGCAGGCCCGGTGCTTTCCCAGGAGAGTGTGGGCTCTCACACCTGCAGTGGAGGCCCGCTCCCGCTCCCTCTCCTGCTGCGGGCTCTGGCCGGTTCTGCCCCCTGCCAGCAGCTCCCCGCTGGGGGACCAGCCAGGGCCCCTCCCTGGGAACACTCGAGTTACAGCCGCCTTGGCCGCAAACGCGGCCTCTCCATGGCCCCTGCCTGATAAAGTTACCACATTCGAAGTGTGACAGATTTTTGGAAGAAGCCAGAGTAGAAACCGTGGCTGACCCCAGGCCCTGAACTCACTCAGTGGTAGCAACAGCACCTGATGTTTCCACAACCCTCTTGTTTGGGGGGATTTAAAAATGCCTCAACCCCACATGGGCTTCATGACCCCAGATTTTTTTTCAAATGACATAGCCAACAGATGGGCACACAAAAGTGTAAAAGTTACTTTTCTTTTTCGTCTGTTCGTTATGAAGTCGGAGGAACATTAGTTCCTTCTACAGATAGGGATCATTTCTGGATCTAAATGCCTTCCTAATTTTGGAGATTCTACCTTGACGCCGCTCTTTGCTTACAGAGTTGTCCTTTTAGACGATCCCCGTGGATGATACCAGGGGCCTTAGAGAACCATTTTGCCCCAGAAGCTCACCTGAGAAATTTACCTTCTGCTGGCTTTGTGTTCATGCAGAGCACCTGGTTTAGGGCTCCGCCCACCATGGTAACCTCGGAAGGGCTGCTGACCCTCACTGTGGGTCTAGGCTCCAAGGGAAGGGGTGCTGAGCCTTCGACCCAAAGACTTCATGGAGATTATGAGATCCTTCCACAGATGAGGTAGGAAATGGGGATTTGGGTCAGAGTGGTTATCTGAACTCCCTAGAAAAAAGTATCTGGGGCACAGTTTGTGTGCTAAGGCTTAATTGGCATATGCAGTAGTTATGAAAGCAGCCAGGGTGAGAAGAAAAGGCAGGCAGGCAGGAAAGCACATGTAAGGGGGTGTATTACCAACCTAGCCGCAGCGTCACCGAGAAAGGCAGCCTTTTGCTTGATTACACAGCATGTCTTCCAGATGGGCCAAGTGGATCCTTCACACTTCAGAGTGTGAGAGAAGGAAAGGGAATTTATGTGCTGGCTCTTCCCTGTCCTCTTGTCGATGTTCTCTCCAGGGTGCGTTCGTTCATTCCCCAGTTTGGAGCTGTGTTACCTAGCCTTTCCAGTAGTCCCTGGCGAAGCCAGATCTCATGTCCCACATTTCACTTATTCAGACTTGGCCTCGTGTTAGGCACGATAAAACACTTACAGAAGCCCAGTGTTCACTCGGGAGTATGAGGAACAGCAGCTGAGGCCAGGGGACTGGGGGCGGGGGGGGGGGCAGTCCTTGGAGATACATGCCCATAGCTGGGCTCGGTGACAAACAAGGAGTCAGGGATTTTTGAAAGGATGTTATTCTTTTGTCTTGCCTCTGAAATTGTGGCCCCATTAGACCTCCAAATGCCATTTGCAGCTTATTCCTTCCTCTAGACTCACATCTGTCTTTAGTAACATATGGCAGTGAGAAGGAAAGTCCTGGAGAAGTAGCGGGGGAAAAAATTCACATACCCTCACTTCGCAAACCACCGCATCCCATTTCTGCGCCATGCTCTAATACTTACTGTGTGACCTCGTGGAAGTCACTTAACCTCTGAGACGATATGACAATTTTATGGGAGTCAACGTAATGCATAGGGTCCTTTTGGGAAATCAACGTAAAACATAGGGTCCTTTTGGGAAATCAATGAAACAAACGAATGTATAAGGTCTTTCAAAACTGGTGTGATCTGGTGACAGGCTGTTATTCTTACTTCCCTTCTTCCTGCAGCACCACACCATCCCTCTTGAGACACTTGTGGCTTCTTTCTGGGACTCCTGACCTTGGGCCCGCCTATGTGTCTAGCAGGTCTCCCTCCGTTCTGACCGCCAACTGTTCTGCCCCTTCAAGCTCATCTGTCCCTTGACACCACCTCTCCTGGACATTCTTTTAGGGAGAGTCTTGACATTCATATCAGGGATCTGTTAGCTATAATGCTTTGCTAGGGCGAGGATTTCGCAATTTCACAATAAAAGGAGCTTTCTTTTGAAACAACGAGTAAGCTTTCCACGAGTACCAACATGTCGGGAACCATAAGAGCTTGCATGAGAAACCTGGTGTTCCTGTGTCCTAGAGCCTTTGCATCAGGCTGAAAAGAAGCAAGGTCAGCGTGTTCATTTCATGGCTAAGCCTTTTGTCTCCCTTAATGTCCTTTCCTGTGTATCGTCTCCTTTTAGCTCCCAGTAACCCCTACAAAGAAGAAAGGGCATCTCCATCTTCCAGTGGAGGAAGCAGAAGTTCAGAAAAACTGACTGATTTGCCCAAGGCCCAGAACAGCCAGTCTGAGGCCAGGCAAAACAAGAAACTGTGTCTTCTGGTTCCAAGCATTTTCTATTAAACACTGCTGTTATTTGTTTTGGCTTGTTCTTACTCCCTTTATTCTTGGTTTTCACAGCTACTTCCTTCTGCAGGGAAAGTGTCCTGGCTCCTACCAGGTGCTTGTATTCTGGGTAACACAATTTCTTTAATTCACCAAGAAAGTCAGTCATAGAACCATCAGCTGTGAGGGGTCAACCCGAGACCACAAGGCCAGCCTCCTGCCCTTAGCTCGGTGGAGGCCTAAACCACGTTTCCTGGCTGGTTGAGGGACCCTTGGGATGTCAT
Source organism: Leopardus geoffroyi (assembly GCF_018350155.1). Classification (NCBI taxonomy): domain Eukaryota; kingdom Metazoa; phylum Chordata; class Mammalia; order Carnivora; family Felidae; genus Leopardus; species Leopardus geoffroyi. The sequence continues at coordinate 49,171,227 of NC_059338.1, read as the reverse complement.
GACCTGCCCCACAGTTGAGAGCAGAAGAAAGGTCTCAGTATCTGTCAACTCAGCCTCATGTTTTGGGGCTCCCCTTGGGATGGGGGTACCTATGCCCCACTCTCATCCCTGAGACATCATGGCCAGGCTGGGTAACTACAGGTCTTTTATTGTGCTGACTGTTGTTCTGCTGGTTTCTGGTTGAGGGGACTGTGCAAAGCAGTGGTATTTTGAGAGGAGATCTGGGGGGTGGAGTGGAGTGAGTAGGGGGCGATGGCAGGGGAGGTGGGAAAGGAGATTGAGAGAGGACGTTGGGAGAAAGCAGAGATGCCAATGGCGATGAAATGTGGCTCCATGTTTTCCGTGTACTCCTTTTGTTTCCTTGTGAAAGGTTCTGTCGGACTTATGTTATTAACTGGTGCTTCAGGAGTTGTGTGTGTGTGTGTGTGTGTGTGTGTGTGTGTGTGTGTGAGAAGTGGGATGGCACTAGCTGGGCATAAGATTAAAGCAGGGGCAGCCTAAATGCTCCTAGTCACATGCAGGTCACAAAATGCTGGCCTACGTCATCAGGGCATCAGTCTCTGAATCTAAAGATAGATGTTTATCAAGAATTTCTCCTTTATATCAATTCCAAATCGCTCCTCTTTTAACTCAAATTTAAGTCCATTTCTTTTGGTTTGGCTCAAGTCAAATCCTTGCCAGCAGACCAAACTTTGACTCACAAAATCCAGAACTGCAGAGTAGCTGAGGAAGGAAGATGTGGCCAGAGTCCAGCTGTGGAAAATGCAGGAGACTGTAACAGAGGCTGGGGCTGTTGCCCAGCTGTTACTGCTCTGTAGGAAAACTAGTGAATGATTCCCACTCGGTGAATATAGGGGAAGCCAGAAACACCTGGCTTTTCCCGTGGTAGAAGTTCGGATGTTGAGTGACACCAATCTGAAGGAGTCAACAACACTGACCACGATATGGAACAATGGCATTCATCATTATCTCAAATGTATCCAGAATTTGTCAGTCACCATTTTATCTCCTCTGCCCCATTCTGCCTCACGTGCCAATCCCTCTTCTGTCTCTATGGGTGATGGCCAGACCTAAGCCCATACCTACTTTCTCAGCATGAAAGCCTTCCTCGCTTGTAAACACAGTCCCTTCTTGTTAAGCTAAGGGTGTTGTGTGCGGAAACACACCAAGTGCTTGCCTTGGTCCTTTCAGCTGTTACAACAAAATGCCACGGACTGGGTGGCTTGTAAACAACAGAAGATAATTTCTTATAGTTCTAGAGGCTGAAAGTCTGAGGTCAGGGTGCCCGTGTGCTCGGATGAAGACCTCTTCCAGGTCACAAACTTCTCATTGTATCCTCACATGGTGGAAGGGGCTAGGGAGCTCTGTGGGCTCCTTTTATTATGAGGGACACTAACCTGTGTCGTGAGGGCCCAGCCCTCATGACCTAATCCCTTCCCAGAGACCCCGCCTCCTAAAACCATCGAGGTAGTCCTTAAGATTTAGCATATGAATCTGGGGAGGGGCACAGACCAAAGCAGTGCTATAGTTTGCAAACTTAGTGTCTACCTCCATACAGGGCCCCCACCTCTAAAGGTGACTAGGTTTTTGCTGTATGTGTTTTTTAAAATGAAGATGCAAATATTTATCCATATACACAAATGTGTATGTTGTACATTTACAGATCAAAGGCAGGGAAGGTAACTAGGTCTTAAATGACAATAACCTATCTGTTTTTGAGGACCATTGTTTTTGTGTGTGTGTGTGTGTGTGTGTGTGTGTGTGTGTGTGTGTGTTTATCAGCTACCATTTAGATTTCAAGGCACATTTTCTCATTTCACTTGACACATGAGAAAATTGTTGCCAGCTAGTTGAGCGGTAAGGTGAACTTGACTGTGATAATGGGAAACAGCTCAGCAAAGACAGCAAGGTCAGCTGACCAGTGTTCTGTTCTCCTGTGCATGCTATATCTACTGACCTGGTTCAGGATCACCTCTTTGTTCTCCAAAGGACTATCAGATTAGCACCAGCATGGTCCAAGAATGTCTTTTGTACAATTAACTGGTAAGATTCAAAGAGGTTGATTAATATTTAAAATTAAGCCCAGAAAGCTAACTTTGCATTGAGCTGTCAGCCTAAATTCCTTTTCTCAGATGGGTCTAGAGATTCTTGGGCAGCTAGGGAAAATATCTTGCACAGAACATAATCTGTTGAAATCTCTATTCCTGCTATGCCTACTGTATCAGTCAGATCAGCTAGAGATGCTAGAGTAAAAAACAGACCCCCAATCTTAGGATTTATGCAACTGAAGTTTATAGCTCACTATAGGTTTGGGCACTTATCCAGGGCAACTGTCCTCACATGTTGACTCAACATTCCATCCAGATTTCTTGCTCTTGCTTGTCAATACACACTCCCCTGATTGCCACGACAGGGAAAGAGCAAGGATGAGCAAGTCAATGCTTCCAGCTGGAAGTGACATGTGTCACATTTCATCTGCATAAACAAGTCCCGTGGCCACACCGAACTCTAGGCAGACAGGTGTATCTCTTACTGGTTTCCGTAAAACATACCACCCAAACTTATGTTTTTAACAACACAGCTTATTATTTCTCGTGTTTCTGTAAGTAGGCTGGGCAACTCTTTTGCTGGTTTTACCCGGGTTTGCTCATACAGCTGTTTTTGGCTGGAGGATCAGATGGGCTGAATTAATGTCCTAGATTCACGTGTCTGGCAGTTGGTGCTGGCTGTTGGCTGGGGTGCCTCGGTTCTTCGCCACATGGTTTCCCATCCTCCAGGAGGCTTAACTGACTTCCTTACACGATAGTCTCAGGACGGTGTTCCAAGATGACAAAGGCAAGAGCTACAAGGTCTCTTAAACCTGAGCTCCAGAACCCACACAATACTTCTGCCACATCCTGTTGGTCAAGGTCAGTTACAAGGTCAGCCCAGATTCAAAGAATGGGGAAATAGTCTCTTGATGGAAAGAGTTGTAGTTATCGTAGCCATGTGTTTTGATCTATTTCAGCAGGGAACGTGTACAGTCTCTTCTTGTTATTTGTGGTAGTTAGGTACTATAAAGTCATTGAGAACACTGAATTAGAGACTACTGAGCCTTTGCTTCTAGGAGGGAATACAGGGTTAGGTTCCTGTGAGCCTCTGGATACAGCATTTTCATCAAGTGATCAATACATGACCTTGTTTTATGTGAGCATCTATTTAATAACACCTTATTTAGTATATATTGCTGAGTCATGGCTAACAGCTCTGTCACTCATGCCTAAATGAAGCTTATTTAATACGTATTTTCTCCATAAGACACATCACAGCCTTCTTGTGCTTAGGAACACTAGAAAACATTTCAATATTACACTTGGGGGCCGTTTAAATATGAAATCACCAACAAAAAGTACAAAAATGTGAAAAAAAATGCCATGAACTAGCCCCCCAAAAGGACATGTCTGTAGTATAAGAGCTGAAACAAGAAGGCAAAACAACACCTTTGTTTTACCTCAGCAGGGAGTGTGTGTGTGTGGGGAGGGTGGGTACAAATCAGATTTGTCCCCACTCCGCACATGTCCTCGAATGACCATGAAGGCAGGGTGAGCATTGATTTGGAGGTTACAAATAAATTGTAGCAAGTAGACACATTTTCAAGTGTAGAACCCACAAATAATGAGCATTGACTGTGTATAGAAGAGGGAAACCAGATTGCTGAACAGTAGTAAATTCTGTCACACTCATCATGGGAAAACAGGAAAGAGATGAACATTTATGGAGTACTTACTATGTGCTGGCATTATGCATTTATTATAGTATATAATATACTTTAATATCATCTCTTTATATGTTGCTGGATTCAGTTTGCTGGTGTTTTATTGAGAGCTTTTTCTTGTGATGTCTTGGTCTAGTTTTGGTATCAAAATCCTCTCAGATTAAGTTAGGAAGTATTCCCTCTTGTGTTTTTGGAAGAGTTGATAAAAGAATTAACACAATCCTTCATAAACTTTTAGTAGAATTCACCAATGAAGCCATCCAGTACAGGGCTTGTGGGGAAAATTTTTATTACTAATTCAGTTTCTTGGCTCAGGTCTAGTCAGATTTTCTTTTCTTTTTTTGAGAGAGACAGCATGCACACACAGCCGGGGCAGAGGGAGAGAGAATCTTAAGCAGGTTCCATGCTAGGTGAGGAGCCTCATGCAGGGCTCTATCTCACAACTGTGAGATCATGACATGAGCTGAAATCAAGAGTTGGATGCTTAACAGCCTGAATCATCCAGGTGCCCCAGATTTTCTATTTCATCTTGAGTCAGTATTGGTGGTTGTGTCTTTCTAGGAATTTGTCCGTTTCATCTGGGTGATCGAATTTGTGGATATAACCATTGTTCATAATATTCTGTTACAATCCTTTTTATTCCTGTGAGGTCAGTGTGATCCCTTCGTCTTCCCTGATTTTAATCATTTGAGTGTTCTCTCTTTTCTCTTGGTCAATGTAACTGAAAGTTTGTCAATTCTTTTTCTTTTTTCAAAGACCCAACTTTTAGTTTTCTTCATTTCTATTTTTCCTCTTTATTCCATTTATTTTCACACTAACATTTATTGCTTGCTTTCTTCTGCTTGCTTTGGATTTTGTTTGATCTTCCTTTCTAATTTCTTTTTTTTTTTTTAATGTTTGTTTAAGTTTGAGAGAAAGAGACAACGTGCAGGCAGCGGAGAGGGGGGTGCAGAGAGAGAGGGAGACACAGAATCCAAAGCAGGCTAAAGGCTCTGAGCTGTCAGTACAGAGCCTGACGCGGGGCTCGAAACCATAAACCGTGAGATCATGACCTGAGCCGAAGTCAAATGACACTCAACCGACTGAGCCACCCAGGCACCTCTTTCTTTGCTAATTTCTTAAGGTGCAAATTGATTTGAGACCTTTCTTCTTTTTTAATATAGGCATTCACAGCTTCTAAGCAGTTTCTGCTGCATCCCACAAGATTTGATATATTGTGTTTTATTTTCATTTATATCAAACTTTTTATTCTAATGTCCCTTGTTATTTCTTTTTTTGACCCATTGGTTATTTAGGAATGTATTTAATTTCTGTATATTTGTAAATTTCCCAAATTACCTTCTGTTCTTGGTTTCTAATTTCATTCTCTTGTGGTTGAAGAATGTACTTCCTATGATTTTAATCATTTAAAAATTGAGACTTGTTTTACAGTGAAACATGTGGTCTTTCCTGGAGAAAGATCCACGTGCACTTGAAGAATATGTATTCAGTTGTTATTGGGTGAAGTATTCGATAGATATATTCTGTCTCGTTGGGTTATGGTGTTATTCAAGTCTTTGGTTTCCTTGTTGACTTTCTGCCTGGTTTTTATATTCATTATTGAAAGCGAGATATTGAAGTCTTCACCTGTGTTTGAATGATCTATTTCAATTCTGTCAATTTGCTTAGATTTTGAGACAGTTTATAAGTGCATAGATGTTTGTAATTGTTTTATCTTTTTTGAGATTGACCCTTTTATCATAGAATTTCTTTTTCTCAAGCAACAATTTTGCCATTTACTGGTATGATACAGTAAAATTAATTAGTATAGTATTTTGTCTGATATTAATGTAGTTACCCCAGCTCCCTTCTGTTTACATGGTATGTTGCTTTCCATTGTTTTACTTCCAACCCAGCTATGCCTTTGGATCTACAGTGTATCCCTTACAGAAAGCATACATTTGTATCAGGTTCATTATTTTCATCCATGCTGCCAATATCTGCCTGTTAACTGGAGTGTTGAAGTGCTGGTCTTATTGAGGATCCTTTCTTTGTGATGAGTTGATTCTTTCCTGTTATTTTCAAGATTTTCGCTTTGCCTTTAGCTTTTCATAATTTGATTAGTTTAGTTTAGCTTTTATGTCTCTGAAAATCATAGGTGAAACTCAAGCTGTTCCCCAAAATTGGCATAAAGTAACCACTTTTAACCAATTCCGTCACTAGGAAAACTCTAGTGCTATAGCCAATCATTATAAAAACTTAACAGCCTCTGTATTTTCACTATATAAGCTGTTCTAAACTAATAATCCTCTGAGCCTCATTCTGCCATTGGTTTGAAAGCTCCCAGTTTGCAAACTGTTTTTATGTGCACAAACTAATTAAACTAATTAAACTCTCACTAATTTAACTCTATTTTAATTATCTGGTGATATGATTTAATTTTATTACTTCTGGTTTTTTGACAGTATCTAATACATAAATAGTAGATTTATTGTGAGGATTATATAGGCAAATATACATAAACCCCAATAACTGGGTCTCATTTAATGCTACAGTAATTTTTTCTCCTTTTGGAAACTCATGCTCAAAGGGTGGTAATGCTACTCCCATTTGTGTCAAATTATTATTTTTTTATTGAGGTATAATTGACACATAACATTATATTAGTTTCGGGTATAAACATAATGGTTTGATATTTGTATACATTGTGAAATGATCCCCACAATAAGTCTAATTAATATCTGTCACCATACATAGTTACAAAAAATTTTTTTCTTGTAATGAGGATGTTAAAAATGTACACTTAGTAACTTTCAAATATGCAATACAGTTTTATTAACTATTGTCACCCTGGTTCACGTGATATCACCATGACTTATTTAGTTTATAACTGGAAGTTTGTACCTTGTGGCCGCCTTCAGTCATTCATTGTACCAGCCCTATACCCTGCCCACGCCCCCCCCCCCCCAACCTCTAGTCTGTCCTCTGTACCTATGAGCTAGTTTTCCTTTTGTTTGGTGGGTTTTTTAGATTCCACATAAAAGTGAGATCATCCGGGGGCGCCTGGGTGGCGCAGTCGGTTAAGCGTCCGACTTCAGCCAGGTCACGATCTCGCGGTCCGTGAGTTCAAGCCCCGCGTCAGGCTCTGGGCTGATGGCTCAGAGCCTGGAGCCTGTTTCCGATTCTGTGCCTCCCTCTCTCTCTGCCCCTCCCCCGTTCATGCTCTGTCTCTCTCTGCCCCAAAAACAAATAAATGTTGAAAAAAAAAAATTAAAAAAAAAAAAAAGTGAGATCATCCAGCATTTGTTTTTCTCTGACTTACTTCACTTAGCATAATGCCCTTGAGGTCCATCCATGTTGTTGCAAATGGCACAGTTTCTTTTATGGCTGATTAGTATTGTGTGTGTGTGTGTGTGTGTGTGTGTGTGTGTGTGTGTGTGTGACATCTTCTTTATCCATTGATCCACTGATGGAGCTTCAATTGTTTCCATGGCTTAGCTATTGTATATAATGTTACAGGGCGCCTGGGTGGCTCAGTTGGTTAAGCATCTGACTTTGGCTCAGGTCATGATATCTTGTGGTTTGTGGAATGAGCCCTGCGTCAGGCTCTGTGCTGACAGCTTGGAGCCTGGAGCCTGCTTCAGATTCTGTGTCTCCCTCTCTCTCTGCTCCTCACCCACTCATGCTCTGTCTCGCTCTGTCTCCCAAAAATAAACATAAAAAAAATTAATGCTGCAATGAACACAGTGGTGCACATATCTTTTCAAATTAGTGTTTCTGTTTTCTTCACAGAAATACCTAGAACTGGAATTGCTGGATCATATGACAGTTCTATTTTTAACTTTTTGAGGAACCTCCACACCGTTTTCCATAGCGGCTGCACCACTTTGCATTCCTATTGGCAGTGCACGAGGGTTCCTTTTCTCCACATCTTTGCCAACGCTGGTTATTCCTTTGACAGTTTGATTTTGATATGGTTGAGGTACTTGAGGTTCGTTGAGCTTCTTGATGTGTAGGTTAATGTTTTTCATCCTGTCTGGGAAGTTTTCAGCCATTATTTCTTCAGATAGTCTTTTGCCCTTTCTTTTTCTTCTGGAACCCCAATTACACGTATGTTGGTACACACATGTTCACACAATGCTACATATGCGTGTGACCCTGTGGATTCCAAGGAATGTGTTGGAGTTTTTCAAAGCCCTATAAACGTTTCATTCTACAGATTTGCCTTTGAAACTTTTTGGTTAGCCTACTGTTTACCCCAGCCGTTATCCATCACCTCAGGCGTAAAGTGATGTAGTTGCCTCTAGTTGTTGTTGACAAACCTACCAGGGTAAAAGGTTTTTCACACTGAGTAAGCTCCAAGATAGGCCAAATCAAGAGAGTTTTGTCAGTGGGGCCTGTCAGGAAATCAGCAGACAGATGAAATAATGACAGTTCTCTGGGGGTGAGGTTTTGAAGGTGTTCTAATCCTGTTTTGTCCCCTCCCGTGGTTGGCAGGTTTGTAGTTTTCACTACAATTGGAGACTCTTGGTTTTCAAGGCCACCACAGAACTGGAGGGAGTGTACATTAAAATGACACACAGTTGGGGCCCCTGGATGGCTTGCTTTCTGAAGTGGGATTAGGGAACCAGTAAGGCACAGGCTGTGAATTGTTATTAAGAAATCAAGGGGCACCTGGGTGGCTCAGTCGGTTAAGCATCCAACTCTTGCTTTTGGCTCAGGTCATGATCTCACGGTTTGTGGGATCAAGCCCCCCATCAGGCTCAGCATTGACAGCACAGAGCCTGCTTGGGATTCTCTCTCTCTCTGCCCCTCCCCCACTCATTCTCTCTCTCTCTCTCTCAAAATAAATAAACTTAAAAAAAAAAAAAAGGAAATCAGTATTGGGGCACCTGGGTAGCTCAGTTAGTTGAAACGCTGATCTTGATTTTGGCTCCGGTCATGATCCCAGAGTTGTGGGATCCAGCCCCACACTGGACTCCATGCTGAGCATGGAGCCTGCTTAAGGTTCTTTCTCGCAGGAGCTCCTGGATTCAGTAGGTTGGGTGGCCGATTTCAGCTCAGGTCATTATCTCACGGTTCATGAGCTTGAGCCCCGCGTCGGGCTCTGTGCTGACGTTCAGAGCCTGGAGCCTGCTTCACATTCTGTGTCTCTCTTTCTGTTTCTCTCTCTCTCTCTCTCTCTCAAAAATAAATAAACATTAAAATATTCTCTTTCTCTGCCCCTCCCCACCCCTCTCTCCCCCGGTGCTCTCTCTCTCTCTAAAATAAAAAAAAAGAAATCAGTATTGAGAGTTACAATTTTGAACAGTACATTTTGTTTGCCACCAATCTCCTGGACTCCCAGCTCCCCTCCAACTAGTCGGGAGTTTGTATTTGTCCTTTCCATTCACATCCACTCTGGATGGGCCAAGGCCCAAAGTAAGCCCAGGTCATAAGCTTCCATTGCACCCACTCAAGGTCTAAGAGAACAGATCCCAGTGCCTGCCTTGACCCACCCATTTCTTTTCTTTCTTTGTCAACTCTTTTTTTTCTTTTCCTTGGATTACCTAAAGCTGAGTTCATTGAGATCTCAATAAGGTCATATTGTAATTACAAATTCACAACAGGTTTTCAGTTCAACCGGATGAATTTTCATGGTGCTCACAGAGGATGCACTCACTGAGGGCATCTCAATGGAATTACAGTTTGATAACCAAACAGAAGCACAATGGAAGATTGTGGTGATTAATACAGCCCCATTCACAGCCACCCAAAGATAATCCACTGTTCCCTGTGATTTGAATCCATCAGAAGGAAAGGCGGGGAAAGAAAGGATTTGGTTCCAGCAATTGGAATAATTCTAGGTTTATCTCATGGTGTGTGTTTGGGTTACTGAGGTTAAAAAACTCCTGGTTGGACCTTGAACCCTATGGGAAGCTGCTGCCTGTCCTCTCCTTTGCCTTTGGAGGCTTCCCCACTAGAACACAGCAGATCGCTATTGCTAAGCATGCTCTCCCCACCCTTCCCTGACACTCCAAAAATAACCTCTGCTGAGACCTTCCCTTCACACACATGCATGTGCAGAGTCAGGCGCACACGCACACACACACACACACTCACAGGAATAGCTCTAGCCTCTGCCTTTGTCCTCTACTTTGAACTTTTTCTCAGGCTTCCCCACTGGTCTTCCTTTAGCTGTATACCTGAATTCTTTCTCTCTATAACATGGTTAACAGATGTCTATCACTAGACCATCAGGTTTCATTAAATTTTCAAAACTTAATTAAACACTTTTTGGAGATAGTTATAGATTCACATGCAGTGGTAAGAAATAATACAGGGAGATACCATGTGTTCTTCACCAGGTTTCTCCCAGTGATATAACATCTTGCAAAACTATGGCACAAATGGCAGCCAGGATATTGACTGGCATAATCCCCGGATCGTACCCAGAGGTCCCCTGTCTCACATGTGTGCATTTGTGTGTGCACATTTAGTTCTATTTTATCATAAGTGGCAGTTTGCCTATCAATTACCATCTCTCATGTTAGTTTTGTATAACCCCACCCATCTCCCTCTCCCCACTCCCTGCTCAGCTCCCCAACCTAACCACTGATTTGTTCTCCATCACTATAATTTTGTCGTTTTCAGGAGTGTTTTATAAATGAACTCATAAGGGGAGACTGGGTGACCCAGTGGGTTAAGCATCCAACTTAGGCTCAGGTCTTGGTCTCCCAGCTTGTGGGTTCAAGCCCATGTCGGGCTCTAGGCTGACCGCTCAGACTGGAGCCTGCTTTGGATTCTGTGTCTCCCTCTCTCTTTGACCCCCCCCCCCCCAACAACGCTTGCTCGCAAGCGCTCTCTCTCTCTCTCACTCTCTCAAAAATAAACATTAAAAAAATGATCTCATAACATATGTAACCTTTTGGGATTAGCTTTTTTCACTCAGCCTAATTCCCCTCTGATCCACCCAAGGTTTTCTGTATATCAGTGGTTTCTACCTGAGTAGCAGTCCCAGGTATAGATGGACATTTGATTTAACTGTTTACCCAGCGAATATCTGGGATATTCAGGATATCTGGGTTTCCAGTTTGGGACTAATTGGAATAAAGCTGCTATGAACATTCATATACAGGCTTTTGTGTGAACATAAAACCTATGTTTTCATTTCTCTGGGATAAGTGCCCAAGAGTACAGTTGCTGGGTCATGTGGTAATTGCATGTTTAGATTTATAAGAAACTACCAAATGTTCTCCAGAGTGATTATATCTACCAGCAATGTGTGAGTGATCTAGTTTCTCTGCATCCTTGCCAGCAATTGGTATTATCACATTTTTTAAAAACTTTAGCCATTCAATAGGTATACAGTGAAATCTCATTCACTCATGAAAAATCTAATTTTAAAAATCTATTTAATATTTTAACTTTTATTGATTACTTGCACAGCTTTCATAGATTTTTATTTTTTAGGAGCTTATTTACAACTGAACAATTGTGTGAAGCACTGAAAAATTTCAAATAGTATTTCACATAATTTCATTTCACTCATTTGGTCACACATTTTTCAATATGCTAAAAATTCTATCAGTGCCGGCTTTTGAGACATGACTTGATGTACAATATTGAAACCCTTTGGGGGCGCCTGGGTGGCGCAGTCGGTTAAGCATCCGACTCAGCCAGGTCACGATCTCGCGGTCCGTGAGTTCGAGCCCCGCGTCAGGCTCTGGGCTGATGGCTCAGAGCCTGGAGCCTGTTTCCGATTCTGTGTCTCCCTCTCTCTCTGCCCCTCCTCCGTTCATGCTTTGTCTCTCTCTGTCCCAAAAATAAATAAACGTTGAAAATGAAGAAACCCTTTCAACAATTGTCAACTCAAAAGTTAACATGACATATACTGACTGTATGAATAACGTAGTCAAATGACTATTCCGGCCTTTGTGGGCCTATTATAAAGGGAATTGCTTTGTCCACATACCAATTATGTTTCTGTACATATAAAATAGTTTTCTTTTTTTAAAGGTATATATTTACTTATTTATGAGACAGAGCAAGGGTGAGCGGGGGAGGGGCAGAGGGTGAGCGAGAATCCCAAGCAGGCTCCAAGCTGTTAGCACAGAGTCCAACGCGGGGCTCAGTCTCACAAACCTTGAGATCATGACCTGAGCCGAAGGCAAGAGTCAGCCGCTTAACCGACTGAGCCATCCAGGCGCCCCATAAAATATTTTTCTAATTAAAAACTTCAACTATGAAAAAATAGACACCTGGCTATTTCTCTTCCAGCCCTTCCGAAATGAGGATTCACTTAAGCTGCCTCCCTGATTCCTCTACTCCATGCAGGCCATGTCCTACCCCAGCTTTCAAGCCGTCATACCTGTACCTCAGAGAGAAAAAAGAGGTAAGGGGGGGGGGGGAAGGCCCAGTGTTTCAGGCTCCTATTTGTCTGGGAGGGGAATCTGACATTTTTAGCAGAAGACTAAAACGTTTACTTTGAAAAAAGTAGAGACCCAGTTGCCTAGATACTGTCAGGAATACAGATCATTGAATCTGTGGGTGGCCTTAGTTGCTTTGTCCCTATCTGAGTGTCCAACGTGTTTAGGGGAAAATGAGACCGCTCTAACAAACAACCCATACCTGCTTGGGCTTTCTCTGTGGCCCTCTGGGTGTGTAGGTGTGTGCATCACATACCCCCACATATGCAGGTAATGAATAGCTTAGTATAAAAACTCTGCAACAAATATCAATTCTGTAAATTACCACGGAGTCCTAATTGGGTTTGCTAGCAAAGCAACTTCTCTAAAGACTATAAATAGTAGGCACGTGCCTCCGTAAGCAGTGCAGCTATTTCTTTTTTAATAAGGGATTCTCATGTTACAAGGACATCACAGATTACTGAATAATTTATTTAATGGTACATGGTATGAGCTTCAGTCTTTGCCAGTGAGCTCATGGCCAAATGTCTAAAGAAGATAAGGTGAGCAAAAGCTAGAGCTCAGGCTTGGGTGAGCTGCTTTTTTTTTTTTATTAGATATGTATGGCTATTACAGCCCTGTACACATATTTTACTTGATATGATCTCAGCTTCAAAGGTTGTAAATAGAATAGAGGCACCACTTTATTACTGACATTTAGCTAACTCATAACAATGCACTCAACACACAGCACTGAGAAATAAAGAAGAGAATGATGACCTCGTCTACACTTGGTGATTTTAACAAAGGGCTGTGACGTGTAGGGGAGTGTTTGTTCTCTATGAAAATGTAGGGAACCAAGAGAGGGCAAAATTCAATAAGAGGATGTTAGATTTGGAAAATGGAAACAAGAAAAAAAGATGTTGATGGCTATTTTTCTGTGAACCTCTATTGTTATCGTTTCAATGATTTGCAGTTGAAAAACAATTACTTCTAAGCTTACAGATCTTCGACCATTTGCCTCGAAGTATAAACAACTCTCAGGTGAGCACAGGTAGCTTGGAAGACAGGTACCCTTGCCTGTCAAATGTAATTTTGATGAAAATTAAATTTGTTTAAAAAGAAAATTTAAATTTGACGGTAGAAAGATGGCAAAAGGCTGGAACAGGTACATAACATAAGAGGAAATTTATATGGACAAAAAGTGTGGCAAAGGGTGCTTTGTTTCGCTGACCAGTTAAAATTTTCAAGTCCGACTTCAGCTCAGGTCATGCTCTCACGGTTTATGAGTTTGAGCCCCGCGTCAGGCTTTGTGCTGACAGCTCAGAGCCTGGAGCCTGTGTCAGATTCTGTGTCTCCCTCTCTCTCTCTCTCTGTCCCTCCCCTGCTTGCACTCTGTCTCTGTCTCTCTCAAAAATAAACATATAAAAAAAATTTTAAAGAAAATAATAAGTGCTAATTAGAATGAAGAATAATGAGAGCAACTGCCAGGGGGAGTTGGCATTGAAGCAATGATTTTAGAAAGTAGTTGCCGATATCAACTGAGGTTGAAGATTCGCACACTTCGTTCCCCGTTGAAGAAATGCCATTATGGGAAAAATGCCCTAGAGGTGGCTGTATATTCTATGCACCGGGACATACGCAAAAATGTTTTTAGAGACATTGCTGAGAATAGTGCCAAGCTGGAACCCAAATGTCCACCCAGCATAGAAAGACTAAATAAGAGCTACAGCCACTGTATCAGTGAATTTTACAGATCTCAAGACACAAATACACAGAGTGAGGGTTCATTGGCAGAAGGCTCCTAAACAGGCAGAACTAAACTCTGTCGTTTAGGGGTGCATATAGAGACAGTAAAAGTATAAAGACGAGCATGGAAATAATTATAACAAAAGTCAAGATAGTGGATACTTTGACGAGAAGGGAAGTATTGTGACCAAGAATATTGAGACTTCTGCACACTAGAAGTGTTCTTTCTTCACCTGGCTGTGGTTCTGCTGATTTTCACTTTATAATTATGTATTGAACTGGGTGCTGATGTTTAATGCACTTTTATGTATGTAGGTTATAGTTCACACCCACCTGGCCACGCAAAATGCTTTCTAACCGTACCATTAAATGCTAAAAGATCAGGATTTTAAAAAAGAAACTCCTGAGTTCAATGTAATGCCATTAAAAAGTAAGCTTTAAGTATTAAAAAATAAGTTTAAGTGCAAGTTCAGCTGAATGAACATTTGAAACAATAAGCCAACTCTTCCTACATAGTTCCACAAGAGCATTCTGTAATGCCTGCGGGGAAGTCAGGCCGGAAGAGAGGAGATCTCCAGAGCATTGGCCGCCAGAGCAGAGGCCCCTCCCAGCCAGCCCTGATGCTCAGCAGCTGTTTCCCTGGGCAATTCTCTGGGCCTCGTTCCTCATCTGTAAAGAGGATCAGACCGGATTAGAACTCCTCTGAGAGTCTCCTACTATATTCTTGGGAGTTCTCTGTGGAAACTTAAAAAAAAAATTTTTTTTATAGAAATTCTTTTCGTTTTGACAAGTATCTGAAGAATATGAGCATCATCTGGGGCATCTGTAGGTCCGCCTTAGAACTGACAGTGCTACCTTCACTCTGGGTTTATGACTATATTGGGGCCAGATGTGCCATTTTGTCCTGAGCCAGTAAGAAGAAAACATAGGTGACCTTAATGAGTAAAGTCTGCATTTGCCAAATGACCTTATGAAAGGCTCACAACCAAAGTTTTCACAGTTTGAAGGGACAATGTTGTGTGAGATTTGAGTCATGGGACAATGCCTGACCCAAAGAAGGGACTAGGCACTCGAGTAACAAAGCAAGGGGTAGTTTCCTCCACAAAAATCACCCCATCTGCCTCCTTAAGTTAACGTTGTTACCTCTTACTGGTTTCCTATTTGGTTTGTCAAAATTGTGAATTTGTTTTGATTTAGTAACTATTGAAGTTACAAGCCCATGGGACGTATGCCCAGTTTCATGTTTATACACACTTAGCTATCAGTCTTATAAAAGTAATTTACATCAACACTGGAAATCCTCAGAAAGTTTTTTCTTGAAGGCACCACATGTTATTTGAATTTAAGCCACACTGAACCCTATGAACTCCACTAGCCCTCCTGTGACTTTTGTTTCCATTTTGGAAGTCAAGCCCTTTCTAGAGCCAGTGTGAGGCTGCCTGGGATCCAACCCTTTTCCTAAGTAGCAGTAACTCTCATTGGCAGGCGATTTTGCTTCCTGGGGACATTTGAAAGTGTTTGGAGACACTTTCCATTGTCACAGCTGGAGTTGGGGGCTAGTCAATGGAGGCCAGGGATGCTACCAAACGTTGTATAGAGCACAGGACAGCTGCCATTGGAAAGAATTAGCCAGGCCGTAAATGCTAATAGTTCCCAGGTTGAGAAACCCTGATTTCGTTCTCTACAGCTTTAACTTCTATACGAAGAAAATTTTCTGGGTCTTTTCCCAGTTAATCAGAGTAAGGCAGTAGTAGTCTCCTGTGACTTATCTTTCACAGCACCTGTTTCCTTCCACACAGGCAAGCAAGCAAAAACAATCCCTCAGGCATGAAGTCTGTTGCGTGACTGGCTTGATTTAAGGGTAGAGGTTTGGAGGGGTCAGGCATTTTGCTATTTTTTTGAGGCAACCTTATTCCTGGTCCTCCTCTCTCAGGTCCCGGTCTGCCATCTACATAGAGTCATTTTGCCTGATGTTTATAGCTGGTCTCTGGAGGGAATGTGGTCTCAAGTGATTCTCAGAGGAAACCGCTGGAAACAATATTTGAACAGAAATGGTAACGAGAGCTTCAAACAGATCAGAGTGGTTTCAGACATCTGAGAAATGTGGGTCAGTCTCCAAAGTGGACCTAAGGGCCCACGTAGTTGTGTGGTGATGGGCCTGTACTGGCCGCTGAGGAATGTCTATCCCCTTGCTGTCTGTCCCCGTGTAATTATTATATTAGTTCATGTGGATCCTGCTCTATGTTCCTAGGTCCTATCTCATCTTCCCTATCAGATGTTTAACTCTTTGTGGACAGATCCTTCCATGTCTCCTGTTGTCACTGGAACACCACCCGACATGCTCAGCACGGTGGCCGGCTCTGTGGGCGGTCAACAGTGTCAGTGAGCTATGAAAAAAACAGGCCAAGTGGCATTTGGGGAAGTGGTTTCCCAAACATTGCCTGCCTCCTCTCCAGCCCCTCGTCCTGTTCACCTGTTATTCCAGTGACCAGACTCCAGTCAGAACCAGCCTCTCAGCTTTGGAAGCATTAGAATCTATAGTGTTCTCCTGACAAGAACATAGCCCTTAATCTCTAGGAACAAAAAAGGGATTGTGTTCTCCCTCCCCAGGTCTGGGCAGGCTGCGTAGGGTACAGTTGGGGTTCTGAGCACTGCTCAGTCTCCACCTCATCTAGTCCCCTCCCTACCGCAGTGCTACCACAGGGTCACCGAGACTGCTGTGGGCAAGTCTCCATCCATCCCTGACAACCAGTGATACAGGCACCTGACTGGATGCCTCACATCCTGCCTAAAACCACTACCCTTCCCCTCCCCCACATCTTTCTAAAAAAAATTTCCTCTGTCTAATGTGTAGTCTTTCAAAGACACAGTGGAGGCACCATGCCTTTAGTACAACACATGTGCCCCCTGGGATGTGGCAAATATGGCCCTTATCTCCTTCCCCGGACTTTGCAGTCAAGTGCTCTACCCCTGAGCTATACCCCCTGGACTTTGGAGGTCTGCTCAGAGCCCACAGCTGAGAGGAGGCTGGAGCTGTTGTGGGCAAAGACAAGTCTGAGGGCGCAGGCATCTCTGTTTGGCACACACAGCCTGCAAAACTCCTTTCCCTGTGGGCTCTTGGGTGCCTCCAGCTGCCTGGGTCCTGCATACCTGTGGGCCTACGGGGCTCAAGGAGGCTTACTCGAACAGGCATGCAAACTCTGGCTAAAGTAGCAAACCAAAGGCAAGAGCAGCTGGGCATGGGCTGTAAGGGGGGATGAGGCCAGACCACAGAAAGGAAGGCCCATCGCGGGGTCAGAGGTCAGAGGGCTGCTGAGCACAGCAAGTACCATCGTAGGAGACAGGTTAGCGGAAATGGTTCAGAAGACCCCGAGAGAACCGGGCTGGGGGCTCTCTTGTGGGATCTAGTGGTGTGTTCGGTCTAGGGGAGGGGAACGGAGAGGGAGACCCACTTGGTAGCATCAAGAGGATTAGACAAGACTTGACCAGTCCATTTTCGCCTGATTTACAGTTTACTTTTAAAGTTTATTTGTTTATTTTGAGAGTGTGTGTGAGCAGGGGAGGAGCAGAGAGAGAAATAGACAGAATCCTAAGCAGGCTCTGCACTGACAGTGCAGAGCCCGAAGTGGGACTCAAACCCACAAACCGTGAGATCATGATCTGAGCAAAAATTTAGCCTGACTTAAATCTAAGATGTTCAGACTTGGTTGTGGGGAAGGCAAAGAGCAGTTGGAGTTTTTCCTGAGTTTACCCCAGCACAGTGGTGGCCTGGAGCCCAGCCTGCGATTCCAAAGGGTGAACTGGACCCCGTGCTGGCCAAAGCATGGGCGGGCCCCCAGCTTAATAGTGGGGACTGGCTAAACGGGGCCCTCCACCCAGTGTGAGGCAGATCCTGACTTGAGCCTGCTATGGTCATGTGCAAAGCGCAACCTGCTGCCTGGTCAGCCTCGCCAGGCACTTATGAGGTACGTCCTACAGCTCCCACCTCTCCTCCAACCCTGGGGGCGGGTGGCACTCCCTGCACCCCTGCCCTGTGAGTGGGCCTGGGAGGGGCAGGGCCGCTCAGAGGTCTGAGATCTGTGTTGTAGGCAAGGAGGATGGTGAGAACCCACCTGTGAGATGGGGTCTGACCAGTGCAGTGGTCCACAGTCTAGGTTGTAGCTGATCTGGGCCCCTGTTCCCCCTTCCCCTGGCAGCCAGGTTTTTGTTCTTGTCATGGTGGATTAGCTCCCTAAATAGAGGTTGCACAGAGAAAACAAAAGGAGGAAAATGGGGAAATTAATAGCTCTGGTAAAAGATCTGGTGGGGAAGAAAGTTAAAACCAATTGACCAAATGAGAGTTTGATGATCCCATACACTCTCTGGTCCTTTTCTGATACATAGACAGGGATCACAGTTAAATGCTGGGTGTAGGCACAAAACACACTTCACACCCATTCGCCTACGAATTCTCAAGTCTTCGTCTTGAAAGCTGGTGGGCCCAGGGCTCAAGATCCCCCCCGCCCCCACTCCCGCCCTGGGACTGATGCCACCAGGTGGTATCGTGCATATGACCCGCCTGCAGGCTGAGTGACAGGACGCTTTTCCTGTGAAGACAACTGGGTAGTAGCGACACGGAGCGTGTGTGCTGTCTCACTGGCACGGAGGAAAGACACAGAGATGAGCTGCAGGAGGGGAGAGAGTGGAGGAGGCAGAGAAACGTCTCTCTTTACGTCACGCTCTGGGAGAACGCTAGAGTCCTGAAGTCTGGCCCCGAGGGATCACCACATTTTAGAGGAACATCAAGGAGCAGATCTGAGTGGCGGGGACAGGCCACACCGTGAGAGCCCCAAGTGCCCCTCTGGCAAGAAGAGAAGATCTTGCTGCCAGGAATCTCAGGGCTAGAATTCTCTGCTAGTGGCCTATCCCCTTTCACCTTTTTTATTCTTCATCTTCGCTGGACTTATCGCTCAAAAGGAAAAGCAAAGCTAGACTGAAGTTCCAGAAAGAGTCTCTATGGCTTCTTTAAATCAGGTGGGCTGTGAACCTGTAGGAAACGTCAAAACAGAAACCAAGGGAAGAAAGAAATCTCTTCTGCACCAGCAACTGTGCCATTAAGCTCTATTAGTGTATGGGATGTGGGGCGGAATTATTGCTTCCATCCGAAATCCAATTTCTACTCCACCCATAATGGCTCTCAAGAGGCGACCATGCTGCCCTACTAGTTCAGGTGACCTGAGCCTGCTCTACTAGTACAAATAACAACACTGGCTGACTTTCTGCCCAGAAAACTAAGTGCATCCAATTTAATATAATGCCCACACCATATACCTTTGGCATACAGCTGGTGACTATCGGGAAGCATGGAGTTGCAACTCAAGTCACCTCAGTCAGTTGCAAAACCCCCCTTGAGTGTCAGGCAATAGAAGGAGAGCCAAGGGAAGGAACGTTTCACACTTGCGTGGCCTTTTTACAGCTGCCTTTACCCACACGGTTGCATTTGCTGCTCACATCAACCTCCAAAGAAGACAAAACTTATGGCCTTCATTTCACAAATGAAAACAGTGGTCTAAGAGCAGTTAAATGACTTCTCAAAAGCTATATTCTAAGAGGTAGAACCTGGATTAGAACCAGGGTGCTCTCACTTTAAATTCAGGACTCTTCCAGCGATGGCCATGGCTTTTAAACTGTGTACCCCACAGAACATCCTTGGGAAGGAAGGGAAGCCTTGCATCCTTGGCTCCTGCTCAGGTGGGAACAGCTCCAATTTCATTTGCTTTATGTGTTGGCGTTCCATTCAAGGTTTAAAATAGATTGAAAAGTCACTGCGCTCTGCCATGATGCCTCCAGTGGGGGGCTAGGCCACAGGACAAGGAGCCCACTTGGAATGCACACAAAGAAAGGAGGGGGTAGAGATACCGGCACCCTGGGTAAACTCCCTGCACGCCCAGGCCCTGCACTTCAGATCTTCTCGTAGGGAAAGAAACAGCTGAGGCTTGTCAATTTGGGGAGGTACTTCCTGGCTTGACATCACAGGGTCAGCTTTGTGGATCTCATCCAGACAAATCTAAGGCCCTCAGCAGACTCTAAGTCACAAGCCGCCTAAGTTTAATGAGCTGTTACAGCCCCGTGCCTGGTAAGCAATACTTCCAGCCTTCTCCATGCGCTGGCTCCAGTGACATCTATGCTGATCCCAAAGGCTGGCTTATTCCGGGTGTCACTTCTTCATGGTATGAGGCCACTGAGGGGGTCACCCTCACCAGCCTGAGTCCTGAGACCTCCTAACAGTTTGTCCCTTTCTTCCGAGCTCTTCTTTCACATGGCTCTGTGAAAGTGCTCTCTGACCACTGTTCTGATCTTCCCAGGAGCCCTGCATTACACCTGCTAGTTTTAGCTTCTCCAAATGGAACTGCTTAGAAACAGCCTCCTTCTCTTCCCCAGCTTCCCAGCTGGCAAATATTCTGGCTTACCAAGGGCCCCCTGGAGCTGTGTAGAGTCAGGAAAATCCTTTAAGGTTTGGTTTTGACCCTTTAAGCTGGACCCTTAAAAAGCTGCTTGCTACAGATAAAAGACAGGTCTAAGGTCTGCCTTGGCAGATCATTGAGGTTGGTGGACCAAATGTAGGCTTTTGTTCAGATTTTACAAAGCACTTACAGCTTGGTTTTGTCATTTGTTTTCACATCTCTCTCTCTAAACTGTGTGTAATAGGGGCGCCTGGGTGGCTCAGTCGGTTAAGCGTCCGACTTCGACTCAGGTCATGATCTCGCGGTCCGTGAGTTCGAGCCCCGCGTCACGCTCTGGGCTGATGGCTCGGAGCCTGGAGCCTGCTTCCAATTCTGTGTCTCCCTCTCTCTCTCTGCCCCTCCCCCATCCATGCTCTTTCTCTCTCTGTCTCAAAAATAAATAAATGTTAAAAAGATTTTAAAAGTAAACTGTGCGTAATAGAAAGAAGTCAGACCTGGATTCGAATCCCAGCTTTGCATTGACAAACTGTGACCTTAGACAAACTACTCAATCTCTCTGAACTTCCTTTCTTCATTTATATAAAAATGATAATACACTGCACAGGGTTGGTGTTTGTTTTTTTAATGAAAAATTAATGAAATAAATCTATAGAATACTTAGCACAGAGTCAGATTTCAATAGATGCTAGTTTCTTCTTTCTCCTTAAGGATAAAACCCTAAACTTATCCATGTCTGTTTTCCCAAAATCTAGTACAATGGCTAGTACATAACATATTCTCAGTGAATGTTGACAGTATGAATGAATAAATAAGGAGTGAATCAAGAGGGCCTACATGAAATTGATAGGCCATGGGAAAAGTTGCCAAAACAAAAGTATTAGTAATTAAGAGTGAGAAATCTATCAAATGCTCCAAAATGTACCTATAAATGTGTTCACTGTTGTGTTCTTTATAATAATGGAACTTTTGAAATAACCTAAATGTTCAACAAAGGGGACTGGGTACATTAATTAAAGTAGTTTAATTTTTAAATTTTTAATTTTTAATTTTACAGAGAGAGAACATGAGCAGGGGAGAGGGGTGAGGTGGGGGGGGGGGGGAGGAGAGAATCTTAAACAGGCTCCACGCTCAGCATGGAGCCTGACACAGGGCTTGATCTTATAACCCTGGGATCATGACCTGAGCTGAAACCAAGAGTAAGACATTTAGGGAGCTTGGGTGGCTCAGCATACATGCTTTCTCTCTTTCTCTCAAGAATAAATAAATATTAAAAAAAAAAAGTGTTGGATGCTCAACCAACTATATAAACTACTATATTAAAGTAGTTTAATATAGGGTCACCTGGGTGGCTCAGTCAATTGAGTGCCCGGCTCTTGATTTAGGCTCAGGTCATGATCTCATGTTTCATGAGATGGAGCCCCACTTCAGGCTCTGCACTGACAGCAAGGAGTCTGCTTGAGATTCTTTCTCTCCCTTTCTCTCTGCCCTTCTGCTCATGTGCACGCATGTGCACCTCCCCCCCCCAACAAATAAATAAACTTAAAAAAATAGTTTAATATAAAATTCTATGCAACCATTTTCAAAATGTAAATTTTAGAAGTATGTTCCACTAAAATATCCAAAACATGTCTTTAGGTAAAATGGTATGTTAAAAAATTGTACTCCTGTAAAATTATATTTCAAAAGAAAGAAATGCCTGGAAGAATATTAATAGACAATGGTTATGTCTAGATGGTGGAATTATAGCAAGTTTTATTTTGTATACTGTATTATCCAACATTTGAATTTTTATAATCAGGAAAACAAATCAGGAAAACAAATTTCTTTTGGAAAACTAAAACACACAAACATAACAACCAGTGACAGATTTTTTTTGGTTGTAAATGTCAAAACCCACTTTAAACCCACATAGATGCAAAGGAAAATGTATCTGGAAGACTATTTTGGCTGCAGGAAGGTTGTGGTATGGCTGGACCTCAGGAATAGGTAGAAACAGATCCAGCACACTGCACCTCTGGGTGTGGGTATCATCCCTTCTACTGCAGGCCAGCTTCCTCCACATGGCAGGAGATGCCATCTTGATGAGTTCAGAGCTGCTAGTCTCTGCCACAGAGAGAAAATGAGCACCGTGCTCTGTGGTCTCTAGGTCGTGAATTCCAAAAATACACTGCAATTGGTCCCACTGGATCGAATGTCGATCCCTCGCACAGTTGCTGTGCCCAGGGCATGGCGGTGTTCTGTAATTGGTCCACCTTGTGGCTCATTTCCATCTTTTGGTCCATCAGTGTGCCCAGCAGGCAAGGTCCTGTCAGAAGAGCTTAAATAATAGGTTGAGAAATGATGGTCTCCTTCTCCCTACACCCTTCTGCTGTGAACTGATATTTCCTTGGAGGTGAGGGAGACAGGATAGGACATTCTGAGTGTGTTGGCTTAATTTTGGTTTTCAGAGGAGGGCAGGGGGAGGCTGGAAGTAGAACGGTGGCCAGGATTAGACTATCCAATTGCGTTATCAACATCAGATGCAATGGGTGAACTTTCCTGACATGTCCTTGTGCTGGTGTGAAGATTCATCTGAGTCCTTGAAGAGCATATGGCTCAACCCAGGGGCTACGTGCTGGCTGGACAGAGACAGCAGCTTTTGTTATTGTAATTCCCTCTCTTCCTGGGCACCGCCCATCACTTCCATATAAGTAAGGAGAAACAGATCTTCTAAAGAATGATGCATGTTCTTAAAGTATCTTGCATAGAACAGCCAGAGCTCAATAAAACATTCAGTGCATTCCCTGCTTTATTTACTTACTCAGGAGGTGGTGATTTCATTTATTTCCAAAATAGAGTGAGTGTGTCTAGAAAATAAACATTTTAAAATACTGTAGGACCTCATGATATCATGGCTTACTGTTATAATTCAATTTGTGATAAGTTACTATGTTGGAATGGGATCATGGCACCTCTGGTGGTCAGGAGCTATGCTTTAGCCATCACTGAGCCCCAAGGTAGTGCTGGTCCACAGTAGGTACTCAGAGGTTAAGGATGTTCAAAAATCTAGTGGTTCATTCTTTTTTTTTTTTTTTTTTTTTTTTTTTTCAACGTTTATTTATTTTTGGGACAGAGAGAGACAGAGCACGAACGGGGGAGGGGCAGAGAGAGAGGGAGACACAGAATCGGAAACAGGCTCCAGGCTCTGAGCCATCAGCCCAGAGCCTGACGCGGGGCTCGAACTCCCGGACTGAGAGATCGTGACCTGGCTGAAGTCGGA
This sequence comes from Leopardus geoffroyi, assembly GCF_018350155.1. NCBI lineage: Eukaryota > Metazoa > Chordata > Mammalia > Carnivora > Felidae > Leopardus > Leopardus geoffroyi. Next base: position 49,147,656 of record NC_059338.1, on the reverse strand, counting down.
CGCCCAACCGACTGCGCCACCCAGGCGCCCCACTAGTGGTTCATTCTTAACAGACTTGTTTCCTTGGGTCTTTCTTGCTTTCTTTCTTTCTTTCTTTCTTTCTTTCTTTCTTTCTTTCTTTTAGTGTTTATTGATTTTTGAGAGAGACAGACAGACAGAGCATGAGCAGGGGAGGGGCAGAGAGAGGGAGACACAGAATCTGAAGCAGACTCCAGGCTCTGAGCCATCAGCACAGAGCCCAACACAGGGCTCAAACTCACAAGCTGCAAGATCGTGACCTGAGCCGAAGTTGGACCCTCAACCGACTAAACCACCCAGGTGCCCCTCTTTGGGTTTCTATTGTGGTTTTTTTTTCTTCCTTTCTGACTTTTTTCTCCTTTTTTTTCCCTGTATAGTAAGGATACCATCCATTTCCCCACATCTTCTTGTTCTTGCAATAAATCATTTTCAGAGGCTCATTCTTACTCTGAGCCTTTGGGATGATGTTCCCTTTACCTTGTTCTACAGCATTTCCCCACATAATTCATTTTTTGCCCTTTTACCCATCCTTTTGATCAAGGTAGGATCTATCCTCCTACCAACAGAGAAGCTATTTGGACTGCCTTGGGTTGGGCTCACTATCCACTTGAGCATTGGCTGAGCACTATAGATGGCAGTGGGTTCATGGCTACACCTCCCAGCCCACTGTCAGCAATTGTCTTGTTCTTGTGGGGGGTTTAGTCTAGCCTCCTAGCAAAAACATTGCCCTGGAGGCTCTTCTGGCCATCAGTCTATTTCCTTTTGCCCTAAAACAATATGGCACAGATGACATTATATTTCTAAGATGCACAAAAGGATTTTAATGTGGCATCATATAGAATCACATGTCTCATCCCTCCATAGCCACTGCAGTGAGAGCACATTATAGCACATTTTGTTTATACTGAAACTTAATTATCATTGAGCACTGAGGGGGGACAAAAAGAGTATTCTTGCTTTCCTGTTTAGTATATAAAGAGCTATGGAATGAAAAAAAAAATCTACCAAAAACCATGACAAGTCTGGCGATTTTTATCCCATGTCCATGGCCATGTGTCATCACTATGCATTATTCACCTTGCTTTTCAGTATGAAATTGATTTTTAGTTGCAAGTAAAGGGATATGCATCAACAGCTGCCTAAGTGGTAAGGACATTTGTTTTTATTAAACAAGAAGTCCAGAGGTATGGTCTCAGGGATGGTCTAACCACATCATCAAAGGCTCAGGCTCTCTCTCTCCTTCACACTCTGACTTAATAGGCATGTTGCTTTTCTTCATAATGTGTATTGCTTCACAGACTTCGTGTGGCTACCTTAGTTCCAGGCATTACATCCATATTCCAGATGGGAAGGAGGAGAAAGGGATCACAGCAAGCTTTTCTGCAAGTCTGTCCCTTTTATTAGAAAAGCAAACAGTTTCTGGAAAATTCCCAGCCAACTTTCACTTTATGCCTCATTGGTCCCAGCTTGTAACACTTTACTCCTAGCAGCAAAGGAGGATGGAACAATGAGCATTTTGTAAAGAGAAATCGTGTAACCATGAGTAGATTGGATTTATCAATCTTAATTCATTCCCCAAGTCAAGGGATATTGCTGCTACACACCACCCACCTCCACCACCACCCGAACAGAATTAGTGTTGTGTTAGCAATGACTGCTGCTGACAGTCCAGGGCAACCTTGGCAGCATTATTTTTAGCTGCAGTGATGGTGGCTGTAGAACTGACCGGTGCTTTTCTAAGATAAAGGTACTTTGAAAAGAGTGAAATGACGTATGTTTTTTCACAAATTTGTGTGTTATCACTGCGCAGAGGCCAGGCTAATCTTCTCTGGATCGTTCCAATTTTAGTATATGTGCTGCTGAAGCGAACACAAAATGAGGTCTGGTTCTGATCACTGATAATAAATATGGAGTCAATGGAATGGAATATTATCCAATACAACATACTTTAAAAATGACAGCATGACTTACTGAATTGAAGAAGACTACAGAGAAAGCAAATCAAATAATACTTATACAATCTTCCTTTGTGAAAGCAAGTAATTTCTGAATCCAATATAAAAGGAATCACAAACACCATTTGCATTGGTGGTTCAAATTTCTCCAAGCAAGTAAATTCTGAGAATCACAGACTTCAAACATCCCTTTCTAGTCTCTATTTCTACTGAATTCAGAGTGAAAGGTATTTCTTGGGTTGTGGCTTCTTCTACCCAAGCAAAGACTACAGAGGCCCATTGCCTACTTCTGTTTCTTACCCCTGCCATTATTGTCTCTCAAGCTCACCTCTTCGTAAGGTTAATTTTGGTGTTAGAGGTCTCCTATTAGTGCTCACAAAGTGAATGGTACAGAGTTAAGGTGTCCAACCATCCCAGATTCCTAGGACTGAGGCTTCCCTAGGAAGCAAGATTTCAGGGCTAAAACCAAAACCATCCTAGGCAAACTAAAATGGCTGTCACCCTAGGGATGATCACCAACATGAAAGGGGGTGAAGGAGAGGGAGTTTGAGAGGAAGGAAGGAGAAGGAGGACCTGGGAAGTCATGGCCATTCAACCCAACTTTAAATTTCATGGTTTTTCTTTCCATCTTAATAACTAGGGTTCCTGCACATCAACTCACGAGTGATGCTTGAACTCATCATTTCTTCAGGTTCTTTACTCTTCCAACCTGTACCTAATTGCCTCAACCTAATTGCCTCCCAATTCTGCCCCTCTATCAATGTTTCCCAATTCCTATTCCCGGTCACCAGACTCAATGGCATTGTAAGTGAATGCTATGAAGCCCCCTCTGATCCGACACATAGCAACGATAATGAACATGAGAAAGAGAATTTTACAAGTCATAGCCACACTCAAAAATGAGATACATATATGTCCTCAGTCCTGGAACAGAATCAAAATGCAAAGCAAAGAGGGGCTGATCTGAGGCTCTGGATCTGGAAGTAGGTAGTAGGAACTGTGAGTTTGGCTTCTGCGGATAAAAGCCCGCCAGAGGGGAAAGGAGCTCTGTGGGAGGCACGGGAACCAGAGTCATGCTCAGAGCTCACAACCGGAAACTGGGGCAGGGCTTCCCTGGCTTGTGAAAGGAAGCCTGAGGTGTAGCTTAGCCTTTTAAGAGAACCAGGCTCAAACAAGAACCCCATGTTCAGAAACACATAGAGAAATACATAGAGAAAAAGAAAGGCAGGGGAGAAAACACTCCTACATATGATGATCCTGTAAACTCAGTTTTAAAATTCATAAAGCTAATACTAAGAAACAGCCAATAAAATCAATAACTGTAATATGAGTTTTTCCAGAAAAAAATAATAAAAAATTTTGAAAAAGACTTGAAAATATGTGTGCATTTAGAATCCTTGAAGAGATCAACGAAGGCATTACATCCTTACAAAAAATACATGCCAGTGATCTGTTATGCCATTAAAACAAATAAGTACAGGTGGATATAAAATTAGAAATTAGGAAGAAAAATATAACCATTGAAAAATTTTAAAGACTGTAGGGTAGTTTCCAAACTAAATGTAGTTGCACAGAGAGGATTAACAAATTGGAATTGGGAGGAATTCATGCAGAAGGTTACAACATCAAAGGGGCCATACAAATGAGAGAGAGAATGGCAGGTGTTGTGGTTATGGACTGGGGGCTCAGGAAGGGCTTGTCAAAGCAGACATTTGGTTTTGTTGTTGTTGCTGCTGCTGCTGCTGCTGCTGTTAGAGAAAGAGAGCATGCACATGAGAGGAGGGGGGAGGCGCAGAGGGAGAGAGAGAATCTTAAGCAGGCTCCACACTCAGCACGGAGCCCAAAGCAGGGCTTGATCCCATGACCCTGGGAACATCACCCAAAGCAGACATTTGAACAGCTACCTGACCAAGTAAGGATGTGAAGGTAAATAAATATAAATCAACTTCATAGACACCCAGCAGTCATAATACCTATTTTCCAAGTGGCTCTAAGAATTAAATAGTATGCGTAAAAACACCAAGCCTAGTGCCTGACACTTAATGTATAACAAATATTAGGAAGCTCTACTTCCCTTCCTAAAAACCCAAGTTAAAAGAATAGAATTTAGCTTTTGGCCTCCATATTGAGGGGGCTTCGGCCACTTCTGCTCCAGCCCAGCATCATTCCCAAGGGACTCGAATTGGGTGATGAGTTTTGGTTCTAATAATGGTGGATTCAGCTCTTTGTGACAAAGCGGCTGGAACACTGTCAGCTGTTCATGTGCCTGTTTTCTCCGTCTGCTTCTCTCCCTTGAGAACAAACTCTGTTTTCCCCTCTAGCATTAACTAAACAAGCTAGTCATGGCCAAACTGTAGAGATGACATTTTAATACATCCAGGCAGCCTGGCTAGTAGTTTCTTTGCAAATCTCAAAATTTCATCAGCACGGCTCTGGGCACTTCTCTGTTATGTCTTGTCTGGGGCCTCAAAGGAACTCCTGACAGAGGTCACGAAGTGGGGAGAGACAAAGCCACCCTCATTCTGAGCAGCGAGCCTTTTCGACTCACAGGCCCCTGATGGAAACATTCCCTCATGAAAAGAACAAAATAAGACTGGTTCACAGCGAACAGCAACAGAATGTTCTGTCGGACAGAGAGCAGCTTCTTGGAACGTGGGAATCTGAGAGACTGGATTGCATTCAAAGAAAATGCCCCTAGAGTGATAAAGAGCAAGTCCTGGGGGCTCCGCAATGTTCAAGATTCCATGCTCTAAACAGGGGTGGGGTTCCCTGCCAAGCCTGGGGTGGGGCTGGTATCCTGGAAACTGGACTAGGCTGGGAAGTGAGACCCCGATGGTCAAGGACACTGGGGGTAGCCGCTTCTTCCTCCCCTGAGAGAGACAGAAAAGGGAGGCTGTGACGAAGCACAAAGGAGTAGCTGGGGGGTGCACCGTGTGTTTGTTTTTCTAGCCAGAGGAGAGAAAATGTGCCCCACCCTCTCTGAGTCCTCGGTCAGGAAAAGGTTGTTTTCAGAAGGAAAGAATGAAGAGGAAGAGGAAACATCCCTTTTTGCTGCAGCTACGAATGGCTTTTGCTCCCAGGGGCGAGGCAGGCTGACGGCCACTGGGTGCTGTCCAGGGAGCCCCCTGGGTTCTCGGTCCTCCCCCCTCACCAGCGCAAGTGCCCCCGCTAACAAGTCAACAAACAAATAAGTCTTCCAAAAAAATAATAAGTCTTCCCCTTGTTTACTTTGAGTTTTTTTTTTCTTTTTTAAAAACTGCACCTCTCATCAAGTCTGAATTATTTAAAAGAAAACAATAAAGAACTGAGCATTGCAACTTTGGCTCTGTTGGAGGTAAACGTTCATGCTTGGAATGGAAAAATAACAGGAATTGCAGGGATGAGCGCTAGGATTCTAACGTCTCCCACGTCCCACAGCGCATGTATCCAGTGATATCTTCTGAACAGGAAGAAGGAAAAAAAACCCTTAAATTCGCATCACATGAGAAACAGAAACAAATCAGATGCTTGGGGTGAGATTAGAGAGGCAGTTCCTGCACACGGATGGGATGAGTGTGGTGGAGGCGTGAGAGGAGGCACACGTGCTGTCTCCTGGGTGGTCTTCGCACACGTGCAGCTGCTGAGTTTTCACTGTGCTCATCCATCTCGCGCACACAGTGTGGAATGTACCCTTACTGAGGTCTCCGTCCCTATGGCAGGCAGGCAGCGGAGCCATCAAATAGAACTTCAGACTGAGAGTTATCAATATTTATTAGGCCGGGTCCCTGCATCGCAGCAGACTCCTTACTTGTCTTTCGATGAAATTCACACAGGGCACCATCACAGCAAGTGCACGTGGATTAGATTCCTGGGGGGCAATCATTTTGCTGGTACCCCCAAATCACGCCATATAACCACAGAGACTGTGGTATATATATAACCTGCCTACCCACAGAGACTGCCACAGGGTATATGCTCGAGTAACAAAATAAGTGGTAAGTTCCTGGTTAAATCCTTTTTAAAACTAGTTCCTCATTCAAGGGGCGCCTGGGTGGCTCAGTCAGTTAAGTGTATGACTTCGGCTCAGGTTGTGATCTGCCGGTCCGTGGGTTCCAGCCCCACCGCGGGCTCTGTGCTGACAGCTAAGAGCCTGGAGCCTGCTTCGGATTCTGGGTCTCCCTCTCTCGCTGCCCCTCCCCTATTCACACTCTGTCTCTCTCTCTCAAATATAAATAAACATTAAAAAAAATTAAAAATAAAAATTTTAAAAAAGGAAAAAAGAAAATCAGTCCCTCATTCGAATTAGAAATACTGCATTGATCTATTTTCTTATGCTTTGATACTTACGGTTTTTTTTTTTTTTTAATTCACCTACTTTTTTTAAAGTTAACTACCTTTCCTCATGCGATTCTCCACAAACCACAAACGCTTGTGGCAGCCAAAGGAGTACCTTGAGGACGGACGTGACTGTAACGCTAAACACTTTCAAAGGGGTTTGCAGGCAACATGCTCTCATCCTCTTTCTCCCTGTGCCTCAGCCTTATTTTTAAAAAGGCCTTTGTTGCAGACGTAGAGTAGAGCTCAGGCACTTATGTCCATGATTCCCAGAGAGGATTTCCAGAAAGGAAACTACCTGCTCAGTATTATTACAGAGCAAAATAGCAATTAAGCCAAACTAGAAACCGGAATTCACTCATTCCAAGTGACCTTTTCGAGAAGCACATTTTTAAATTAAATTAGACTACATTGAACATCTGTGTGTGGGGATTTGTTTTGTGCAGTTCTAGTTAAGTGCAATCATACAAGTTTCACGTTAAAAACACAATGGGGAGCAGAAGCAAATAATCCAATTTATCAAGTTTAGGAATATTCATTTAAATAGCAAATAATTTGACACTGGATGGAAAATTTACTGTGCCTCTTCTTGGACAAGACTCAGGAATGATCATTACTCCCTTGTCTCCTGAAGAAATCAATAGTGACTTAGCAGCTGCTCTGTTATTATAATTCAGCTACTTTATTTCTATTTTAATCAGAGAAGATTACTTTTGACCAAACTGCATATAATCGACACTGTATGAACTCTTCCAGTTAATGAGAAATGATTCCCTCTGTTCATTTGATGTTTGTGCAAAGCTAATTTATCTTGACCAATATTATGCTAATTATACAAGTGCAGTTGGCTCTTGAAATTTCTGTTATGAGAGCTCTTGAAAGTACAACACAGAAGAAAGAATAAAATGGAGCAGACATGTAATTAGGGAGATTATGAAAATCCTTTCCCAGGTATCAAAAATGCATTTGAAGTGTAGGAATTTTGTTCTTTGTGTTATGATGCCTGATCCTTCAGTTTTATGGAGTAAAATATCCGATGCCCACAGGGGCCGGGAAAATAAGGTAGATGAGTGAAACAGGCAGGGTTCTAGTACACATGCTTGTGTCGTGTCTGAGGGAGCACCTTGGAAGCTGGGACCTGGAGGGGGCGCTCTCTCCATCTAAAGGAGGCCCCCGCCTCAGTGTCATATGTCATAAGGGATGAGGCTTAATGTGGCCAGAGAAGCCAAAAATCTGGATGTGAGTAAAGTATCCTGATTTTTAAGTGGCTCCAATTTTTTTTTTTATTGTTGTTTTTTTGAAATACTGGGCTAGATCAAATAAAGTTTATCAGAGGGTAGGATCCAGTATGGGCTGCCATTTTGTGACCCCTGCTCCATTCCATATAAAGGTCATTTTAGGAACCAGAGGCTTAGAGATGGTCTACAAATTAGCTAGAGGACCCACCAGGTGGCAGGAAGACATAGCCCATCTCTCTTGCCTGCTAATATTTCCAGAGTCAAAAATTGCTGTGGATCTGTCTGGAATCTTAAAGAACAGCTGTCCTCTTGGCCCCACCAACTGCTGCTCCCCAAGTCCTAATGCAGCCAAACCCTGAGGAGACCTCCCTCTTTTTCTGTCATTGTCAGACACAGATATGCCAGGAAACTTGAAAAATAGACAATTTACCATGCCATAACCCACCAGCACCCCTGCCCAGCACCCGCCCTCACGCCCAGGGCCACTGGGGAGCCAATCCGTGGAGCATGAAAGGCAAACAACCTTGACCCTGCTTCCTCCTTCCTCTGGTGTGAGGGCACTTGGTTTGAGGTGGAAAGCTGCTGAAAATGAAGACTGCCCATGCCCCGGCATTGGTTCCTGCTGTAACTGGAAGCAAACAGGCCACCTGGGCAGATAACTGTTTTAGAATCAAGGCCCCGTATCAAGTATCATCAAGGTCTACTTGATGCCGATAACCTGTGTCTGAGGCCTTAGCTCCCGATCCCCTGCTTGGCCTTGCCCTTTTCAGGCCAGTAGCTGTCCTGCTCCCCAGTCTGGTTTTGACCCTTACACCATTGCTCCTATCCACACTGCACAATTCCACCTGCCTCCTACCCAACAGAGACTCCCTATTGGTCCCCTCATCTGCTCGGCCCAGACTTCCCTGGCCCAGCCCTAGCCTCTGCTCCCAGCTTCACCCAGGCTTATCCCACCCCATCCTATCCATGCTTCTGGGACTGTCATGCCCCCCCCCTACCCCCCAGAGCTACATTTCCTCACCTCCGAAGGCCTAGAGCTAAAGGCAGCACGCAACATGAATCTGTGACTTGAGGAGAATGGGGATGGGGAGAGACTGCTGCTCATTCCCACTGAGAATTAGCAGGACAAGATAATTCTAAATTGTAGCAGGAGGAAAGGGTGTAAAATACTAGAATTTATTATCTGGGAAGATTGGCAATTTTTCTGAGTAGACGAGAAAGTCCAGTGCTTGAAATGGGGATTGACTGGGAGTAGGGACACCTGCCTAGGGCCATGGAAGAAACAGATCGGCTTCAAGACCAGCCCTCCAGACTGTCCTGTCCTCTTCCTAGCCAGCTGGAAATGGAGGTATCCTTTTAGGAAAAAGTGGGGGCTCATTTAAGGGGGGTTTAAACAAGGCCATGTTAAGCCAGTTTCCATAATGCCAAATTGCAGGAGGACATCATAAATTGGTGAGAGCCCCTTCTGGGAATTCATGAGTCTGACTTGTGGTCTAAGCCTGTGGGAGTTCAGACAAAGTACCTGATTTCTCCAGGTCTCGAACAACACGAAGAATACAGAAGTTGGATTAGACGAACTATGAGTTACCTAAGGTGCCGTAACAACCCCTTAGCAGCTTAAAACAACAAATATCTATTATTTCACAGATTCTGTGAGTCAGCAACCCAGTAGCCGAGGCCTCGGACTCAGGGTCTCTCTCTCTCTGAGGCTGCTGGTAAGGTGTCAGCTGGGGCTGAAGTCCTCTCAGGGTTCAGCATGGAGAGATCTGCTTTCTAGCTCACTCAAGAGGTTGTCAGCAGGATGCAGTCTTCTGAATCCCAGAGTAAGAGTCTTGGTTGGAGTTAAGAGCCCCAGTTCCTTGCTGGCTATTGGCCAAAGGCCTCACTCAGATTCTTGCTACATGGGTCTCTCCATAGGGCAGCTCACAGCATGGTGGCAGGCTTTCTTTAGCATGAGTAAGAGCTGGCCAGCAAGATGGAAGTCAGAGTCTTTGTGACAGCCCGCACTTTTGAGGTATTCTGTTCCTCAGAACTGAGTCACTAAATCTAGCCCACACTCAAGGGAGGGTAGTAACACAGGCAGGACTACCAGAAGGCAGGAGTCACTGGGAGGTATGTTAGAGGCTGCCTACCATAGATTATCTTCAAGGTCTCTCAGATTCTGTGACTCCACCTCTTTCTCCCCCAGAAGGAAACAACAACCACCAAGCCTCTCAGCCAAAAGTCCGAAGGGCTCTGACATATTCTACACCTGGAGTTAATCAACATGAAAAACGTAGTCAGATGGGAAAATCATTCTTATCCCCAAGAGCTAGCATGTGACAAGAAGGCATTTTCTCTATTTCTATGCCATTGATCATCAGAGGAGTCTACTGGTAGACTGAGTATCTTTCCAGAGTAGACAGGGAAAATTTGTTTTTGTTTAGATCTCTTCAGAACCAAAGGCATTGAGGTCCACCTATCCAAATCTAGGTTGATTTGAGGTAAATTCCTGCATTGCTAGAACTATTACAGTTCAAAGGTCTCACTTTCTTTACAGAACAATCAAAGTCATGGATAATCCCCAGAGCCTCTGGGAAGTCCTTTTATTTCCTCTGGAATAATGTGACTTTCTTAAAACTTCTGAAGCCTGTACAGGTTATACCGTGGCGGGGCTCACTTCTGGAGAATAATCTAGGCCTCCCAATCCTGAGGACTGTTGGGTTGATTTGAATTAAAGGAGATAAAGCTCCCTTTGCAGAAAATGGAAACTAACGTCGCCGTGTTTTTCCCTCACACAAGACGCTTGTAGAGTAGTCATGGATTCTTTTTTGAAATCTGTTTTAATCAATCAGAAGTCCATATTTCCTTTACTAATAGCCCTCTTTGAAATTGTGGTCATCATGACCCTTCATTTTTAATGACTCTAAAGGCTCTTTGCAAGGCTCCATCAATGTGCTTATACATATTAACTAATTCGGAGCCTGCAGCAAAACAGCCTCAGTAGTCGCTTAGGCTCTGTATGAAAAGGCTGAGGTCCATGTTCCTATTTACGATTTCTAATTCTGAGGATTCCTGAGCAATGCGTTTTGAGTTTGCCAGGTTTTTTTTTTTTTAATTGTTTTTAATGTTTATTTATTTTTTAATTTTTTTTTTCAACGTTTATTTATTTTTGGGACAGAGAGAGACAGAGCATGAATGGGGGAGGGGGAGAGAGAGAGGGAGACACAGAATCGGAAACAGGCTCCAGGTTCTGAGCCATCAGCCCAGAGCCCGACGCGGGGCTCGAACTCCCGGACCGCGAGATCGTGACCTGGCTGAAGTCGGACGCTTAACCGACTGCGCCACCCAGGCGCCCCTAATGTTTATTTATTTTTGAAGGAGAGAGACACAGAGTGTGAGCAGGGGAGGGTCAGAGAGAGAGAGAGGGAGACCCAGAATATGAAGCAGGCTCCAGGCTCTGAGCTGTCAGCACAGAACACGATGCGGGGCTCGAACCCACAAACCGTGAGATCATGACCTGAGCTGAAGTCAGGTGCTTAACCAACTGAGCCACCCAGGTGCCCCGAGTTTGCCAGGTTTTAACTAATGCCCTTTGATCTTCTTTCCATCATACTTAAGAATCTAAGACTTCCAGGTATTTTGATACACAACTATCAAAGCTTTTTTATGTGTAGTTCCTCATTCATTCTCTCAAACTTTATAAAAATAGGGATTGGAGTGCCTGAGTGGCTCAGTCAATTGGGCACCTGACTCTTGATCTCGGCTCAGGCCATGATCTTAAAATTTGCGTGTTCGAGCCCTGCATCGGGCTCTGTGCTGATGGCAGGGAACCTGCTTGGGATTCTGTCTTTCCTTTTCTCTGCCCCTCCCCAGCTTGCACGCTCTCTCTCTCAAAATAAATAAATAAACTTTTTTTTTTTTTAAAGTAGGGATTTAGCTCTTCACCAGAAGGTAGCATGGCACAAAGAAAACACAGTTGACCCTTGAACAAACTCAGAGGTTAGGGCTGCCAACCTCCACCCCCCATGACAGTCAAAACTCCACATTTTTAAAAATAATTTAATTTTTTAGTTAATTTTGAGAGAGAACACGAGAGAGAGAAAAAGAGAAGGAGACGGAGAATCTCAAGCGGGCTCTGTGATACCAGCGCAGAGACCAACTCGGGGCCTGAATCCATGAAACCATGAGATCTTGACCTGAGCTGAAACCAACAGTCAGACACTTAACCGACTGAGCCACCCGGGCACCCCGAAAATCCACATTTAGTAAGTTTTGACTCCCCCAAAACATCCCTAATAGCCTACTGTTTACCAGAAGCCTTACCAATAACAGTCAATTAATACATATTTTTTGTTATATGTATTATATGCTATATTCTCACAAGTAAGCTAGAGAAAAGAAAATGTTAAGAAAATTATAAGAGAAAACACACAGTACAGTATTGTTAAAAAAAAAAAAAAAAAACCTGCATATAAGCGGACCTGCACAGTTCAAGCTCATGTTCAAGTGTCAACCACACAGGGCTTGACATGAGAGGAGCCGGGTTGCAATCCCAGGTCTACTGCTCATCAGCACTCAGACTTCTGGCATGGTTATTTCGCCTCGCAGTGACTGGTAAAGAGTTCTCCTCAGTAAGATGAAATCACAGACACCCTCCTCACAGAACTGTTCCACGATTAAACTACATAGATACATTTGTAAAAAGTGTTGCATGCAAGTACTCAATAAACGTTGGTTTCCTTTACCACTTGTGCAGAAACAAAGGAAGATCCCAAGAGTGTCTCCCAATGTTTAACCAAATAGGAACAGGAAGGGGGTGGACTCCCTGGTCTGTCTCTTCTGCTTCCATTGCAGTCACTTCCATTGCCCCCCTTTAGCAAGTTGTCACTAAAATATCCTTGTCCACCACTTCAAGGGGCTTTGTGAACTGAGCCTGAAATGCCCCAGAAAAGACATTCAGATTTGCCCTTAATTTGTCAAGGTATAAGGAGCTTTGTGGGTAATATATGCAGAACACTGATACATTCCCTTTCAGAACTTACACTGGGTTTTGTGTTTTAGCCTCTGCATCTGAATAGATTAAAAACAAGCACAGATAAAGGTGGGCAATGGGGTTCTCTGTAGGGATCCCCAATAATGAATCCTGTAAGGAGCACCTGGGTGGCTTGGTCAACCGACTTTGGCTCAAGTCATGATCTCACAGTTCGTGAGTTAGAGCCCAGCATGGTGCTCTCTGCTGTCAGCACAGATCCACTTTGGATCCTCTGTCCCCCTCTGTCTCTGTTCCTCCCCCACGTGTGTGTAGGCAAGCATTTTCTCCCTCCCTCCCTCCCTCCCTCCCTCCCTCCCTCCCTCCCTCCCTCTCTCTCTCTCTCAAAAATAAATAAACTTAAAAATAAAGAACTCCCCTAGATGATTCACAGGGTCTGCTGCATATTTGGAAATCTCTCTCCTTGTCCAGAGGTAGCTTTGAAAAGTAAGCAGCCATGGGCACACACTGTCCCCCGAAATCTGACTGTAAGAGAAAGGGCCTGAAGGAAGGCACAGAGAAGTAGCCAAGATCCCAAGACCAGAGCTGGAGGAGGAGAAGTTCAGAAGTAAGAGGAGATACCTGGCTTCAGAGCCTGAGCCCTGCTCTGGGGGTGCCCTGGCCCATTTCGTTAGATGGGAGGGAGACAGCTCAGTCAGTTAAGTGTCCACCTTTGATGGGAGTCATGATCTGGCAGTCTGTGGGTTCGAGCCCCACATCGGGCTCGGTGCTGACAGCTCAGAGCCTGGGTCCTGCTTTGGATTGTTCTGTGTCTCCCTCTCTCTCTGCCCCTCCCCTGCTTACACTCTGTCTCTATCTTTCAGAAAATAAATAAACATTAAAAAAAAAAAAAAGATGTAAAGGAGACACAGAATCCACTCTGTGCCACTGGAAGAGGCTCTGGGCCACTGGAGGAGGATTATAAAAGTCTTTGCCAACTATAAAAATAAAAGTAAAATGGGGCGCTTGGGTGGCTTAGTCGGTTAAGCGTTCAACTTCAGCTCAGGTCATGATCTAACAGATCGAGAGTTTGAGCCCCACATCGGGCTCTGTGCTGACAGCTCAGAGTCTGAAGTATGCTTCGGATTCTGTGTCTCCCTCTCTCTCTGCCTCTCCCCCACTCCCACTGTGTCTCTCTGTCTCTCTCTCTCAAAAATAAATAAAAACATTTTTAAAAAATTAAAAAAAAAGGAAAGTGAATGGGCTGAATGTTGGATATTGAATAAAATTAAAGAAAAGGAAAGATCAAAGGAATAAAGGAAAAGGAGGGGTTGGATGGCATCATCAATCCCAGCTGCCACCAACTTTTCTTCCCAACCCTCCCCTCGAGGGTTCACCTCCACCTGCAGCTTTCTTCCCGGCCAGGACTCTGGCTGCCCTCCCTCATGGGGGAGCTCGCCGTTCTTTGCTCTCCTAACTGTGGAAGCACCTCTAATTCAGCCAGAGACTCACTTAGGAAATACAACCAGGAATACAAAAGAGAATATTCCAAGCAAGGGAAGTGTTTCGGAGCACAGACACACCTTGCCCTAGAATAACCCACCTCTGGGCACACACTGACTCAGTTGACACAGCCCCTTGGGCAGCTTCTTTCCTTCAGCTCTGCAATAATCCAGGAGACCCGGCCCGAAAGTTTTCCTTGGGTGGCGTTCCCGTCACATCCCACCTGCCTCTCCTTTTGCACACCCCGCCTCCCTTTTAATGCCACTCCTGCGTCCCTACCAATACCCAGTAGTTATGGAGACAGCTCAGGGCACCTCTCCGGACAGAGCAAGGGGATTCCTTGTGCTAATGAAGGACATTAACCCAGAGGACAAATCGAGATTACTCCTTAAAATCTTGCTGCTAAAAATCTTCTGGGATTATTCTGGGAATATGGTGGTATTTGTAGAAAAAGCATCCCGAGTTAAACGCTACATAACCTGATACTGCTGGATTTAGAATCCCCCTACAACTGGTTGCTGGTTCATTTTTCCAGTAGCCTTTAGTTAGGCAGTGAGTCCTATACCGTGTCACTCATTTTTTTTCTCCCTTTCCTCTGCATGTGTAATATCAGCAGACAAAAGCTCAAGGAGGGGAGGGTCCAGCATGATGGCACCACAATGAAATATTTCGTTATTTACTCCCCTTCCTCTCCCAATCTCCTCCCTAGCCATTTAGCTGTTTTGAGGTTTGGTTTTTACATATATATATATATATGTAAATATATATTTTACATATATATATATATATACACACACACACACACATATACACACACCTATACATACATGGTTTTACATATATATACATATACATGTATATATGTACATACGTATACATATATGTATATGTATATATATTTTTAATGTGTGTATATACTTTTTTTTAATGTTTTATTTTATTTTTGAGAGACAGAGAAAGACAGCATGAGTAGGGGAGGAGCAGAGAGAGAGAGAGACACAGAATCTGAAGCAGGCTCCAGGCTCTGAGCTGTCAGCACAGAGCCTGACCCGGGGCTCGAACCCACAAACTGTGAGATGATGGCCTGAGCCGAAGTGGGACTCCTGACCGACTGAGCCACCCAGGCGCCCCTATACATCTTTTCAATAAAGAAATGCACTGAGAAGATTCCTTTACTTCCACCCACCTCCTGGCCCCCCTCCCCAAATGCCTCCTGTTGGTGGAGCTGGCATCAGAGCCCTAATCTGGAGAGGTTGAACCACCCTAGAGATTCAAAACCGCAACCAGAAAGTATTTCCATAGCACTCGTCTGTGCAAAACGCAGAGCCCCAAAGCAGGTTTTCAGTTTCAAACCTAATTCTGACTCCTCTAGTGTGAACTGTTTCCTCGCCTGTCTTTAAGAGTGTCGTTTCTACGGTGAATTTTCTCGAACAATCGCCCTCTCATGAGGCTCCTTTCTGGTGCCCCTCCTGTTCTTTCCCTTACACCTGGCAACAGAAGACATGTTCTGTCCTCTGGCAGCACCCTGGCATGACACGTGGCTCCTGGGGGAATTCTTCAAAGAAACAGATTCTTGCTTGATCCCTGACCTACTCACACAAACAGAGCCCACGGCAGGAAGGCCCAGTTCTCCCCGAGTGAGTGAGCCGTGGCCTCGCCACCCACCAGGCGCAGCTGCTCCGCTAATTTTAGAACTCTGAGAAGCCACCTGACTTCAAGGCACTTCAGAGACACACATCACACCCTATCTCAGGAGGTGATCTAGGTGGGGCCCACTCCTCGTTTTAGCACCCATCACACCTTTGTGAGCTAGAAAAGTGACTTTGGGGGAGGCTCCTCTCAATAAATGGTAAAAATAAAAAACAAGCCTCCATCAGCCGACAAAGTGCAGTTCCCACCTGGTCTAGACCCGCAGCAGGAGGCTAATCTGTCCATTTGCCTGGTCTCTACCTGCACGCCCCAACACCACCTCACGTTCCGAATGTCCACAGCAGAGTTCACCAGCCTCCCCCAGACCCTTTCCTCCTGTCTGCCTGTGGGAGGCATCTCCCGCTACCCAAGCTAGGACCCTCAGGTCAGCCCCAACGACCTTCCCTTCCTCTCCCTTCTTAAACTAAAAACTTTTATCTCCTGAAATCCTCCTCCTCTCCATTCTCACAGCCTTTGCCCGACGCCAGGCCCTCTCCGGCTCTCACCTGCATACTGCGACTCGGGGATGGTCTTCTGCCTTCCTCCTCATGTTCAGTCCAACTACCAAGACAAGTTTTCTAAAACCAGGTCTATCTCTAGCTTAAACTCCTTCAACGCTCTCCTGTCAGGGTCCCCGTGCTGTATGCCCACTAGAATCATCTGGGGAGCTTTTTAAAGTGCTCAGTGCCCAGCTTCCACCCCCAGAGATTCTTATTTAATTGGAACAGTTGGGAGAAGGCATCCATATTTCTTTTTTTAATTCCCTAGGAAATTCTAACGTGCAACTAAGGTTGAGAACCACTGACCTGTAGGATGAAGTCCCAACTTCCCATGGAGCCCAAGACTCTGCCTGACCAGGCTCCTGCCGATCCCTCCAGCCGGCCTCACCGCTGGCCTCGCCATGCCTTTATGCTCCAGCAACACTGAACTGCTTGGAGTTACCACCACCACTCCATGGCTCATGGCATTTCCCCCAGCCCAACATGACTTCCCTACTGGTCCAACTTCACTTTCTACAGGAAGCCATTCCCGACTACCTACTTCAGCACTTTCTCTCACCTCCTGGTGCTCCATAAAACTGTGGTTATGTCTCTTTACTGAACATCCACATTATGTTATGGTGATCTAGTTATGCATTCATTATCCTTAAGTCAAAGGATGTACATTTATTTACATATGGATACTTCATGGAGCCCAAAGCTGCTAAAAGTGTATCCAGGCCTCTGGAGCTCTGCAACCCTGAATTAGAAAGCTGCCCAGGACCAAGATACTTCCTCTATGTCCCTCTCTCTTGTTGGGATTTCATGGCCTCTGGCCTCTCCTCATTACTTTTGGTTCTTCTTGGCAGACAACATTCTCCACCTCTGTTTGCCCAGATGAACGAAAGTTGGCCGTTCCACAAAGGCAGGCTTAAATCCTGAAGGTACATGTTCTCACTTGCAACAACACTGACTAGCATCCTAAATGTCAATTCCAAAGTCCCAGAAAAGAGAATCTTATTCCAGGAATTTGCCCTGTTCCAGTCAGCTGTGACCAAATCTGCTGCATTAAGAAGGCAGGTCTTGGGAAAAGGGAGATAAACCAAGGGATGGATGGGCAGATACCCCAAAAAGTGACAATTGTGCTCCAAGAATCAAAGGATTCTTGAACCGTGTGATAAACAAGTGTAGATCAGCAATACCAAGTGCCACAGCAGCCCAGGAGGAAACCATTATTTCGGTCTTGGCTGTCAGGAAAGCCTACGCAGAAAAGTTGACATTAGACCTGGACTTTAAAGGATGAGTAGGATTTTTCCAGGCATAGGGAAAATAAAGGATATTCTAGTGAAGACGAGATCAACAAGGTCTTTGGAGAGTATGTTTCTCTGTGAAAGTGCATGGATGGGACTGGAGTGGTGCCAGGATGACAGGACCAGCACATGGGGCTAGAAATGTGGGTTTGGTCTAGACTGTGAGAGTCTTCATACACCACACGGAGTCTGGTCTTCATTGTTCATGAGGTGGGCTCCTTCTAGAGGACCTCAGTCACTCAGGTAATGAGAAAGGAAAGTGAGCAGACTCAGGGAGGGGCCTTGAGGGTCTGTGCTGGGCAATGGGTAGATTCTTACCAGACTTTACAGCTCAAAAAGCACTTGACTTGTGATACCTCATCTCATCCTCACAATATCACAACCTAGGTAGGGCTAGCTCTTATTTTACCCGTGTTACTAAAGATGAAAATGTGGTTCAATTCACTTAAGTAACTTGCCCAAGATCACGCAACCAACCAGCAAAAGCATGACTTGAATTTAGGTCTTTTGATTCTAGAGTCTATGCTCAGTCTACGGCACCAAGCTACACAGCAATGGAAAGGCCATATCTCTATGATCTAGAGAAAGGGAATGAATACTTCAGGAAAAATATTTTCATTATTGACTAATGATAAGGAAAAATACTCATGATAGGATACCAACTGGTAGAGAGAAGGTTGATTGTAAAACCACTTTAAGCATTGTGGTGTTAATCTTTTTTAAAGTGTGCGCATATATAAAATGTATGTATACACACACACACACACACACACACACACACACACATGCATTGAAAAAATGCCAAAAGGAAAATCATCACTTTGTTTTGGGTGATTTTTATTTTTATCTGGGCAATTCTTATTGTTATCATTATATCCTTCTGTATCTTCCAAAATTTCTCCAATGAAATTGCATTACTTTTAAGTGAGATCTATGCTTTTTCATGGTAATTGTATATTCTCGTGGTGAACTAGTTAAATAGTATTCTTACAGAATTTTCCTATATAGATAGTAGCTAATTCTACTTTTAAAAAACACAAATGAGGGCGTACTGTACCTACTGTTCTCCACCTTGTTTTCTCACTTAAAATGTTTTAGTCATATTTTCATATCCAGACCTGGGGATCTACCTCATTCTCTGGCAGTTGTGTGGCGTTCCACTGAATGGATGTATCATACCTTACTTATCCAATCCATTTTTTAGACATATTTAAGAGTTCCAGATTTTTTGATATTGTAAGTACACTATGTTTATATCCTTATACATTGCCCACACATTTTATTGTGTATGAAGAAGAACTACCTCATAGTTGGAATTACTGGGTAGGAGGATATATGCATTTATATATGCTGCCATATTGCCCTCACCTTCACTGACTATGGGTTAAAACTTTTGTCAATCTGTTCCAGCTTGATATGTGTGTGTGTGTGTGTGTGTGTGTGTGTGTGTTTTAAGAACTTTTTCACAAAATACTTACAAAGAAAAAGTTTCCACCATTGACCAATACAGAGCATATTGGTCACAGTCCAAAATACACCAGGTAATTACACAATTCTTTGAATCAAAATTGTGCAACTTGGGGTTATAATATTTCCCCCAGCATCCACTTACCCCAAAACTACTGTTTATTGTTCATTGTCAGTATATATGTAGTACTGAAAGCCAACCCTATTTATAGTAGGACATGAAAGTCATCTTATGACATAAATTGCTATAGTTAATAGTACAAGGCAGTAACTAAGATTTTTGTCCCTGTGATCGAATGATGGAAAAGAATCCATCATGGTTGCAAAGCTCCACTGAAAACAAGGAAGACTGTCCAAGAGGGGCATTCTCAGAGCCCGGCAGAAGCCTGGCCACAGTCTGGACAGTCAAGTACAAGATGAGGAGGAGGGGCCAAGAAGTGGTCTGGGTGATCAGCTGAGCATGTTTCCAAGGACTGCTGGTTGTTGGGTCTCCTGGGAATAAATACTCCCAGATAAACTGTATGTCTGTCTAGCCTTTCTGAGCTACGGAGTTGGTTGGTTGGTTGGTTTACGTGCTTGTTTCTTTGCTTTTTAGCTTTGAGTTATGAGCTGAATCCAGGTATAACTACATTGCACACATATCCATTCGGGGAATAGGTTTTAAAGTCATCATGCTAACAGGAAAAATTTGTAAAGTGACTTCATCATCTCAGTAAATACCAAGAAATAATGCAAATAAATATTTATTCCTTTTAAAAAATTTTAATGTTTATTTATTTTTGAAAGAGAGAGAATGAAAAGGGGAGGGGCAGAGAGGGAAGGAGACACAAAATCCGAAGCAGGCTCCAGGCTCCAGCTGTCAGCACAGAGCCTGATGAGGGGCTCAAACCCACGAACCGTGAGATCATGACCTGAGCTGAAGTTGGATGCTTAACCGACTAAGCCACCCAGGTGCCCCAACATTTATTCCTTTTGAAAACTCTTAAGTATTTTAACAAGAAGGGTTTCTGTATTAAACTTTCTTCTTTGAATAAATCACAACTACAAGCCAGTATTCTACAAAATGAGAATCTCTTCAAAGCAGAAACAAAGCCAGAGTGCTCTCTGCCATCATTACAATGTGGCATTGTAGTGCTGACAACATTCTGAGAAGGGTGACAAACAGAGACATCTGCACAGGAAAGGGATAATTAAAATATCTTTGGGAGATGATATTATAAACTTACAAAACTCAGCAGGTGAATGGAGAGCTAGGGAGTATAAGGCAAATTCTCAAAATTGGGTGTTATTCTTTATACTAGTGACACACATAGAAAAAGTGATTCCATTCTATAAGAGTAACAAAAAACATAAATTCTTGAATATTGACTCAACTTGGGATAAAAAAAATTATCTTATTGAAAGAAATGGGAAACACATAATAGGCCAAATAAAGGGAGAGAAAAGGAGGCAAAATCTACCTTGCTTCTGGCTAAAAAGAAAATGAAACAAAGATAATATATTTTATTTTTTAAGGTAATATATTTTAAATTAGTATGTGAATTTAATGCAATTTAAGTTCCCCTAAAATGATTTATACAATTTGGCAAATAATGTGAAGTTAATCCAAAAAGCGGTCAAGAAAAACAAAATCTTTGTTTTTAATTTATTGATGCATCCTGTTAGATTTTGAAACACACAACTAAACCTTTTTGAAAATTGTATGATATTGACATAAAAACAGGAGGAGGGGGAAGGCACTAATGGAATAAAATGACTATTTCAGAAATAGTTCAACAGCCTTAGGGACAAAATATATTAGGGGAGAGAAGAAGAAGACAAGCAGTATAATAATTTTTTTTAACATTTTTTTTAAAGTTTATTTATTTTGACAGTGAATGAGAGCAGGGGGAAGGCAATAAAGGGAGAGAGAGAGAGAGAGAGAGAATCCCAAACGGGCTCCGCACTGTCAGTGGAGAGCCCGACGCAGGGCTCAAACTCACGAACCGTGAGATTATGACCTGAGCCGAAGTTGAGAGAGGCGTAACCAACTGAGCCACCCAAGCGCCCCTAAGCAGCATAGTGATTTTAAAAAGGAAACATTATTTAAACAAAACTGGAGGAAAAATGGGAGAATAATTATACATACATGTATACTCATACTTGGAATGAATTATTGAGGAAGTATCTGGTGTCTTGCCTTTTTTGTGACTTATGGTTTTGTGGTGGATTTTTTTTTCCTTTCCTGCTGTGAATTCATCAGCAAAGACTGAAGGGAATTTTCCTTTTACCCCTATCAGAAAAGGCAGCCAGCCTTGGTGTTTCTGTGTTCCTGGTTCCCAAGGGACACATTTTGTGTGTTAGGACCAAACCTTTGTTTGGGAGCACTGGTTCCCAGGCAGGAGGAGGCTGGGGGTGGGGTGGGGGTGGGATTGGGAGCCATGAAGTGTCTAGAATTGGGAAGAGGCTTGATGACCGAAAGCAGTTGGATCTCCGGTTTGAGGGTTCTCTGAGGAGAGGGTCCCGCACAGCACCCAGGAGGTGGCAGGACCTTGAATGGGGAGTGGCTGCTGGGATGTTGTTGAGGCCAGATATCAAGCTCCTCAGCTGGGGAGCAACTGTCAAGCTGTCTGGCCTGCTGAGGAGGGAATGTAGCTGCAGGGCCTGATGGCCTTCGGGAGGTAGGTGTGTGTGGGCTTGCACAGGGGGCACCTGCAGTGACTAAATTGGGTACCGACAGAGGCCTCTCTCCCCGTCCTCCTAGACTGAGTGAATCCTGAGTGCCTGGCACAACCCAGGGAGAAGCTAGGGAGAGCAAGGGCCCCCTCCCTCAATAATCCATGCCCAGGCCCAGGGAGAAAGTATTGAGCTGGAAAAGTAAAGTGATGTTTCTTGTGCCTCAAGCCCAGTGGAACAATTCGTACCCATTACATGCATCATACATTTGACAAATACACATGGTTCAAAGAATTATTAAACAACCACAAACTGTTTTGAAAACTAGAAAACAAGCTAGTATATTTATCCCACTGGTGGACAGATATCCCACTGGTGGACAGATTTCTGGGCACCAAAAAAATTTTTTTTAAAAAAAAAAAAGAATATTTGATGGAATGGTCACCAAAACATATACAGCCCGATGGGTGCTTAGGGAATTACCATCACATATGCTACACAGATTGCCCCCAAAATGGCCTGGATTCATCCTAACTCAGGGTCGGCTCTAATTAATCCATAAGTGACTGTTAGTAAAATGTTTTAATTACAGCGATGTAAACCCAGCAGCCTAATCTGCATTTTTCACCAAATGGGACATAAAAATTCACGCAGGGCCCAAGTTAACAAAGGACTGATTCAGCTTCTGGCAGTGTCTTTCCAGAGTTGCTTTCTGAGGCAATGCTGGAAAGGGCCCTGGCCTTTCTGACCCCGATGAACCGGCCATTTGTGCTCCTCACAGCGCGAGTGGCTGCCCGTGACGTGGAGCTGAGCCTGAAGGCACGAAATAAAGCCAAGCTAGCAGTTCCATGTGGGGCCCAACCCATAACCCAGGTTGGCTTAGCGTTAGGTTGTAAATCCAATAGCTGGTGCGGGGAGCAAGGCTAAATGTGACTCATCTGACCCCACAATGCAGCCACGGAGATCTTGAGGTGAAAAGCCGGGAGCGCGGGGGTACATGGTATATTGGTTGGGATTCTCCAGAGAAATAGAGCTAATAGGAGATAGACATATATATATATATATATATATATATATATATATATGTTTCTCCAGAGAAATAGAGCTAATAGGAGATAGACATATATATATATATATATACATATATACATATATATATATATATATATATATACATATGTATATATATATATATACATACACACACACACACACACACCCCGCCTCGCTCTCTTTCTATATATGGCAGGGTGGGGAGGAATTGGCTCACATGAATAAGGAAGGTGAGAAATTCCACTGTCCTCTGCAAGCTGGAGACCCAGGAAAACCAGCGTAGTTTCAGTCCAAGCCCCAAGGCTCGACAACCAAGAGAGCAGATGATGTTAAGTCCCAGTCCCTGTGCAGGGGAAGACCAATGTCACAGGAGACAACGTCAGACAGAGAGCAAAGGGGCCCTTCTTCCACTTTTTTCATTCTATACTTCCTCCACAGACTGGATGACGACCACACTAGGGATCTGCTTTACTCAGTCTCATTCAAATGCTAATCTCTTCCAGAAACCCTCTCACAGACACACCCAGAAACGATGTTTTAAGGAGATACGTGGGCATCCTGGGTGACCCGGTCAAATTGACACATAAAGTTAACCATCACACAGGTGTGTAGGGGTTCAGCAGGGATTACTCATCTGCCTAACACTGTGGCTGTGGAATTAATCGCCAACGCGTGCGTCCCATTAGCGGCCTTGAATTGCCCAATGGTTGGAGCTCAACCAAATTGCAGTTCATGATATAATTTTTTCAGCTTCTCAGATTTAATTCCACTAAAATTTCAGAATGAAACTGGGACACCATGGATTGCTGACAAAGGAACATTAGGTATGAATAATTCCTCGTCTGTCCTTGACTCAGGTTTGAGTCACATGGATGTTCCTTCAGCATCATCATCATTAAAAGTAAATGAACGTAGTTAGCATTCACTTAATGGAATTTCTGATCACGTGGTTCACCATTGTGAAAATTCAACGGTCCTGACCAATTAATTGAGTCAACTAGGCCAAATCTCAATATGTAATAAAAATGAATCTTCTGATACTTGTAGTGAACAAATTTAACATTATGATTAGACCATTGATGACCGTAAGTGTGCTGGCTATTGACATTTTCCAAGTTCTTATAGTTTTATTTTCTCTTTCCACAAAGGATGCTTCTTCCCGTGCCCGCTCAGACTATGTTTTCTTTTAGACAGTGATTGACATTCAGTCAATCAAAATGTTGTTACCATTCAGGGTAATGGCAGGAGCACTGAACTCGGTACTATAAGATCTGAATTGCAGTCCACGCAACCCCACTTATGAGTGTGTGACCTCGTGCAAGTTACTTGAAGGCACAGAAGTGTGATCTCCCCTTCATAAGATGGAAATAATCATACCTGCTGTGACATTCTTCCCGAGGCTTGTGGTGAGGCTCAAATGAGATGTTATACAAAAGTCTTTGTTAAAGCATAGAGTCCCATCAAACTGTAAGGTTTTTTTTGTTTTTTTTTTAATTTACTACAGGAGGGGAGGGGCAGAGAGAGAGAGGGAGAGAGAGAATCCCAAGCAGGCTCCACTCCATCAGTGCAGAGCCCAACACGGGGCTCAGCCCATGAACCCTGAGACCATGACCTGAGATGAGATCAAGAGTCAGACACTAACCAGACTGAGCCACCCGGTTGCCCCAACCGTGAGGTATTATTGTTGGCACTCTCTAGGAATCAGTGTGCTTAAACCTTAGACTGCATTAAAATCACATGACTTGCTGTCTTAAAACCTTCATTTCTAGGCCCTGCTCACAGAAAGCCTAATTTAGAAGATTCTGGGTGGAGCTCTGAGATCCACATTTTTATCACTCACCACCACCCTTCCCTGGCCATGTGATTTGCATATGAATGGTCCAGGGAGGATGGAGAAGTGCTGATGTGAGAGTGAAATGAAGCCCTTCAGAGGAACTTCAGAAATGGCCCCAGGGAAGAATGAATAAGGTGTGGAGAGTTTTGGATTAGGCACCGAATATCTAATTGCTATAAGTGATAAGCTTACACAAGCTAATGAACGGATGGCTGTTGGAACATATTACCCGGATGGGTTTACTACAGAAAAAGATATTTACTGTAGAATCGCTTTTAGAGTTGGTTGGAAAGAACGGAGAAGACCTTTTGCTTTCCACTGTGCTCAGCTCCCCCTGATTCTATTTCGAGCCAGTGTTTCTGGCTTTGCTCCTTCTCTGATGTGATTTCTGTACTGAATGGATGCCCTCCTTCTGGTTGTTCCTTTCCATTTTGGGGAGACTCATGGAGTCCTGTCATTTTAACAAGGCTGCGTCCTGAGCCGTGTGGGCAAGCCACAAGCCAGATGGATGGGCAAGAAACAAAACTTGAGAGATTCTGGCAGCCACCGGGGCACCCAAGATGGGAAGTAATAGAGCTGTTGTGCAGCCACAAAATCAAACGATAACTATTGGTCACTCAGCATAGATTGCACAGGGTTACCTTTGGCTAAATTATTAAGTCGCTGAAATCGGCTTCCATGTTCCTCCATTACCTCACTTCCTGATCTTTCTTATTATCCCCACCTCCTATCTTGGCCAGGGACTCAGGACCCCCATTTTGATATCCTACCTGCCCTCTCTGAGTAGCCAGAAACCAGGAGCTTTTTCTTCTCTACCATAACACCCCACCTGCCCACTGGCCCCATGTCCCTGGTGTTGGAGGAGGTAGTGAGGGGGGAGGATTCTAATTAACCTGATCAATACGTTTGTGCTGAGATTCAATGTGTCACTCCCCCAAGGTTAACGGAGACTTTCTGAAAAAATGGTTTACTCCCAAGGAATAGGAATTCCAGGAATTATAGGTACTTCAGGTAGTCTTGGAGGAAGGGGGCTGGGGGCAAGCTAGAGGAGAAATTCTCAGATAGGAGCCCTCCCCTGGGAGGGGGTAGTACTGACAGCTTTGTCCATTTCCAAGGGGATTGATTTGGGGACAGCATGGATCCATTTGGACTCACCAGCAAAACGACTCCTTCTAGCCCACTGAGAGAAATTCCCTGAAATAGGACAGCTACACATTTCACTGACTCCTTTTAGCAAATACACAGGAAGGTGTTATGCTGCCTCTTCCACCGTGAACTGTGGGGGCCCTTCAAAGACAGTACAAACTGCAGGTTGAATTCATTGATGCCAAGAACTGACATCCCTAAACTGACCCTAAATTAGTATGTTATCGCAAATTTAAAAAGAAAAAAATACCTCACCTCCAGCAGTAGGCAGTGAGTGTAAGCCCAATTCCCTTGCCAAGGTGATTGGTTCCATCAGAAACTAAACTGATCAGTTCATGGCATTCCCCTGGCTGCATTTGACCTTATGTGGGTCAATGAAAAGCAAGATGATGTCAGCGGGTTTCTGGGAAAGGAACCTCGTTGTTTTTACGAGAGCACTTCTGTATCTCTCTCTCTCCCTCTCTCTCTCTCTTTCTGAAAGTTGATAAGGAAGCATATATCTATTTTTTTGTTAGCTGTCATCTTGTCCCGTGAAAGAGAGCCAGCCTTAGGATGCAACTGACATCAAAGGCAAAACCAAGTTCTGGACAAAACTGATTCCTTGATACTCTCATTGAGCTGCGAAATCAAACTAACACTGAAGTCCACCCTTCCTCCAGGACTTCCAGCTATGTAAATATAGGAGTTAGGATCAGGCCCAGTTGCAAGTAACTGAAAACTCCAAATAACAGTGGCTTGAGCAAGTTCAAGATTTCTTTCTTTCTCAGGTTAACAACAACAACAACAAACAAGTCCAGGCAGACAGTCCATGGATATATTGCCTTAGGTGTGGTAGCTCTGCCATTTTAACACAGAATTTCTTCCCCTGTGGCCCAAGATGGCTGCTCCAGCTTCTCCCATCAGACCTGAGTCCAGTCAGCAAGAAGGACAAAAGGGAAAGCCATTTCCCAGAAAGTACACATAGCACTTCTGGTTATGTGCTATAACTTAGTTATATGGCCACACCTAGCTTCAGGTGTGTCTGAGAAATGTTTTCTTTAGTCTACACAGCCATATGCCTGCCTAAAAATTGGAGGCTCTGCTCCTCTAGAAGACGAAATGGATATTAGGCGATAATAGCCTTCCCGGGCATGATGTGTCCTCCTTATTGTTTAAGTCAGTTTGAGTTGGATTTCCTGTTACAACCGAATAGAAACCCATCCTACCTGATACAACCTCAAAACGCCCACATTTACCTGCCATCTCCAGTCACATGCTGATGGATAAAAATAAGAAGCCCTTCACTAAGAGCATCTCAAGGTCTTTCCTTGTTTTTCTCCTCAGACTTGGGACAGCACCTGGCACATGGAAGCATTTGATAAATATTTGCTGAATTGAACAAAATTAACTAAGAAGATTCAAACAGAGAGAGTTCAGCACTGCAACCTGTCAGCTCTGGCCTTGGGCGAGTCATAAAACCTCTGAGCCTCAGCTTTCTTGCCTGTAAATGAGAGACGTAAAACCTAACTTTAAACGTTTTAAATAGTAGTGGCAATGTACATAAAGTGCCTAGCACAATTCATGGCACATACATAATTCACAGACACACACACCCACATACCATATATGGGTTTTTTTTTCAAAATTATGACTATGCATATTACATGTTTTGAAGTTGAGAAAACAGGGATTTGGGCAATGTTTCAAATACCTGCAAACTCTACTGGTCATTATTCATTCTTATTCTTAGGAAAATATGAGTGTTGGGTTCAAAGGAAAGAATACTTTGAAGAGTTTTTTTGTTAAAACTCTGAAGCCTTCTTAGATATCAAATAGTTATTTAGTGAGTAAAGTGTGAATGAATCAGAACATATGTATTGAGTTTATCTTGGAACCCTGTGTGGGGAAAACCGAACTACAAAATGTGCTTTGCATTCTCTTGCTGTTCAAGGGCTGCAAAAACAGCATGACATTCTGCTGAACCTGAAATGACCTTGAACTCAGCAAACAGACCGAACTAATGAAGAACCTCAGGTTACTTTTCGGAGTCTTAACCACAGTAAGGGATACACAACCCACTATGATTTGAGATCCTTTGTGTTTGTTAGTTTTCTTTGGTTTGATACCTGAAGGAGAAAACAGAATCATCCTCTTTGTCTAGCCAGCAGGGTCTGAAAACAAAGAGAGGAATGTCACTCCAATGAAGTTGCCCTCTTATAAGAAATGCACCGATTCATACAGAATTCAGAGGTAGCTTTTAAGACAAAGCATAGCTAGGGGCACCTGGGTGGCTCAGTCGGTTAAGCCTCTGACTTTGCCTCAGGTCATGGTCTCAGGATTCCTGGGTTCAAGCCCCGCATGGGGCTCTGTGCTGACAGCTCAGAGCCTGGAACCTGCTTCAGATTCTGTGTCTCCCTCTCTCTCTGCCCCTCCCATCCTCACTCTCTGTCTCTGTCTCTCTCTCAAAAATAAGTAAACATTAAAAAATAAAGACAAAGCATAGATAAAGCTGAGTAAGAGGAGCTGAAAAACTGGAGTGAAGGGGATTTTAGAAAGTTAATGGGGCCAACTGGTCCACCTTTCATTTTGGAGATGAGGAGGCCACACTACAGAGAAATGGCTGGTCTTGTTGTTGTTGTTGTTGTTTAAGCTTATTTATTTATTTTTGAGAGAGGGGGGGAGAGAGAGAATCCCAAGCAGGCTCTGCACTCTCAGCCTGGAGCCTGAGGCAGGGCTCAAACTCACAAACTGTGAGAACGAGGGCAAAATCAAGAGACGGGTAACCAACTGAGCCACCCAGGTGCCCCAAGAAAAGGCTGTTGTAAACAGGGGCTGGCAGTGAGCTAACTCACCCATTTTTCTTATTGCTCAACTGATTCAGAATCCAGCAGGGAAGAGGGTGTTCATTTCAGGGTCTCTCTAACTCATCGTCAAGCAAGGGTGAGATGGCTTAGAACTCGGACTCCCAGGGACATTGCTAAGAAATGTCTATGTGTGCGGTAAGAGGCTGTCAACACTTGCCCACAATATCTTTCATGTTCAAGTGTTTGAACGTTCTACTGTGTAGAAGTTTGGCATCTCAACGCAGCCCCGGCTCACGCTGGCCCAGCTCCAACACTGATTCCTCAAGAAAACCCTGGCTCTTCCTCAGACGCAAGCCCCGCTCACAGCGCAGCTCCGGGCGGCGGCTGGGGACCCTTTCATCTAGACAGGGATTCTGGCCAGGTTCTTTCAAGTTTCACAACTGAGCATTAACCCTCCCACCTGCCCACCAGGGTTTCAAAGCAAACTTTACTCTGCCCATCAGGACAATAAAAGATTTCTGAGTCCCAGACCTCGCTAGAGAAGATAAGGTTGAGTTGTTTACTATTCCACTTTCCTGAAAAACCCAGGAAGATCATCTCATTTATGAAAGACACTTTAATATTTGCTATAAGAATGTTTGCAGATTGTCAGGAGGAAAAAGACAAGTAACGAGTCCCGCTGTGTTTGCTGTGAAACTCTTCGAAAACACCATTCAGAGCATCTTCCAAAAGCTTGTGTCTGATGATTGGTGTGAGGGATATCTCAGGGAAACTTCGTCTCCCCTGAAACAAATGAAATGCTCTTCCTCTGAAAAGAGAGTAATTGAAGTACCACTTTTCTCTCTTTGCCTTGGCTATAAGGACACTGCGGGCCAAGCCTCAGCCTTCAAGTTCAATCACAGATGCTCTATCGACCCTTATGGTTGGGATATCTGCCTCGTTCCTCTTAATCTTGCTTTCTCCTCTTTATTTCCCCTCTTTTATTGATTTTGATATATTTATTCCCTTTTAAGGCCATTTTAAAATTCTTTTGCAAAGAAGTGAGATACAACTAAATAAAATTAAAAGATTCAGTGATTGCTTGAGGCTGGGCTTGGGGCAGGGGGTGAGAGCCAGGCGCTTAAATAAGAGTATGAGCAGGAGTCTCACTCTGTCACTCTTCCCTGTTTCTTCCTGTATACCTGTGCCAACCCTCTCTCACTACTGACCAGCTCTCTATTCCTCAATCCACTAAGTAAATAATGGCCATGGCCAACAGCACCTAGGGTTCCAACTCTTCAATTAAACAGAGCAGTTATAGCGGCTTAGAATCTTGGGCTAATTCTAAATCACTGGGAGAACTCTTCGATTGTTTCTCCATGGCATATTATTGGCGTTTGGGGCGGGGCAATTCATGCTGTATAGAGCTGTCCTATGCATGACAAGACATTTACATGGTGGTCCCTGCCCATTAATTGCGAGATGCCCCTTGGGGGACAGTATTACCACAGTTTGAGAACCTCTGCATTCGACATTCTAACCCAACCTGGTTCAGTCTAATGTTGTATTCCCAGAGAATTCTGGGAATGGCCAAAACCCTGAGAGAATTTTCCGCTGGAATATATCTTAGAGGACAGAGGTGTATAGAACCCAGATTGAAACTTTTTCTTTCTTTCTTTCTTTCTTTCTTTCTTTCTTTCTTTCTTTCTTTTTTTGTGACTCTGAGTCAGCCATATCTGTTTCTAAAAACAAAAAATGTTTAGATTTTTTTAAAAACTCACATCTTGCTTCTGCTATACAGCTGATTTATTTTTCTTGCACAAGGACATGATGGTGAAATCAAGGATGGGGTAAATGCTCATTTCTTTTTAAATCATACAGTGTAATTAGCCATCCCAAATGGCAAATATTTACTTGCGAGTTGGCATTTTCCTTTGGACTCATACAACCAAATACCAGTGCAAACCATATGTCCCTCCTTCAGGTACTCCAGGGAAAATGAAGTAGGAGGGTGACCAAAGAGAAAGAGAGCTTGCCAAGTAGGGCAGTTTCTACCCACATAGGGTCCTTCCTGCATAGTGTCCTAGATGTGGCCATGACTGGCTCTGCCTGAGTTTAAGGATGTACCCTCCTTTAGCTCAAGCACCATAACATGGTCCTTATGCCCATTCCTCACATGGTCTACGAGGAGTTGAAGGTGGGTAGGGAATAATGAAGGCATTGACTTTAAGGCAAAATCTTTAAAAATTATTATAATGACCCTGGAAAATATGACCCAGAGCAATACTTCTGGCATCCTTAAGACTGCTGATATTCCTTGGCTCTAGCTTGGAGCCTGCACTGCAAGAAAGAGGAGGGCTATCCTGAAGTTTACAGTCTGAAAAATTTTTCAGTTTGGTTTTTGAATCGATGTGATAAACTAATAAAATCATCTCTGGAATAACAGGATTATAAGCAGCAGAGCCATATCGTGGAAAGAAAACTGACATGTGGCAAAAGATACGTATTCTAGAAAAACAAAGGATCCATGAATGAGTCCATACTGATGTGAATCAATGAATGAGTGAACTGACATGTGGCAAAGATGTCGATTCTAGAATAACAAAGGATCCATGAGTGAGTCCACACTGATGTGAATCAATCAATGAATGGCCCCATTTGGGCCAAAAATGCAGAACTTGGATTGAATCGTGAAAGAAAACATGAGACAAACTCACATTTAGGGACATTCTTCAAAATAACTGACCAGTACTCTTCAGAAGTGTTAAGTTCCTATAGAAACAAAGAAAGACTGAAGGATTGTTCTAAAGAAAACTGAAGAGATATCACAGCTAAATTTGTGTGACTCTGGATTGGGTCCTGGCCCAGATAAAGGACACTTAGTGGGACAAGTAATAAAATTTGCATAAGGTCTGCTGTTAGTTTATATTAAATTAGTTTACAGTATTATTTGAATATCAGTTTCCTGATATTGTAACTGCCCTGGGGTTATGAAAAGAGTGTTCTTAGTTTTAGGAGCTATGTGCTGAAATATTTTAAGATGAGGGAGGGATGCCTGGGTGGCTCAGTCGGTTGAGCGTTCAACTTTGGCTCAGGTCATGATCTCGCAGTTCATGGGTTTGAGCTCCACATCAGGCTCTGTGCTGACAGCTCAAAGCCTGGAGCCTGTTTCAGATTCTGTGTCTCCCTCTCTCTCTGCCCCTCCCCTGCTCACGCTCTGTCTTTCTCTCTGTCAAAAATAAATAAACATTTATTTATTTTATTTTATTTATTTTTTTTTTTTCAACGTTTATTTATTTTTGGGACAGAGAGAGACAGAGCATGAATGGGGGAGGGGCAGAG
Organism: Leopardus geoffroyi; assembly: GCF_018350155.1. Taxonomy (NCBI): domain Eukaryota; kingdom Metazoa; phylum Chordata; class Mammalia; order Carnivora; family Felidae; genus Leopardus; species Leopardus geoffroyi. The sequence goes on along the minus strand of NC_059338.1, from coordinate 49,115,940 downwards.
AGAGAGGGAGACACAGAATCGGAAACAGGCTCCAGGCTCTGAGCCATCAGCCCAGAGCCCGACGCGGGGCTCGAACTCACGGACCGCGAGATCGTGACCTGGCTGAAGTCGGACGCTTAACCGACTGCGCCACCCAGGCGCCCCAAAAATAAATAAACATTTAAAAAAATTTTTAAGATGAGGGAAAGAGACAGAGAGAGAGAAAGAGAGAGAGAGAGAGATTGAGATTCTAATCCTAGCTCCGACATTAGCTAAGGGGTCCAGGAGAGTTATGTAAACCCCTCGGCCTCAGTTTCCGATTTGTACGATTGAAGAGGTTGTATTAGCTCAATGGTCCTCATGTGCTGAAATAAAATAGCATCATCTGGAAAGTTGTTAGAAATCCAAATTCTCAGGCCCCAGACCAGAATCTGAAACTCTGGGGATGGAAGCCATGCATTAACAAGTCCTCCATGAGATCCTGAGGGATGCTCAGGTTTGAGCATCTCAAAATGTTTTGTGTTTCTCATTTGTGTCTCCTACTAAACACAACCCTTTCTCAAAAAGGGCGCCTCCGTGCTCCCAGCTTATTCATCATTTGTTTGGTGCTGACAAGGGGCTGGCCAGGGAACCAGAAGGGCTGGAACTTTGGAGGAATGGTTCTCCTGGGCAACCTCTGCTTGCAATAGGTACAGATTAAATATAAAACATTTAATAATCCTACTTAGCTCAGGAAACATTAAAGAAACCAAGTGATACATAATTAAGTTCGCATATCTGCCTTGGCCTCTTGGTAAAATGCTGGAGCCAGTTGCATCTAGGAGGAATGGGGTTGTACATCTTTCCTGCGACTTTCTATTGCTAGCTTAGAAAAGTTTACCTTAGCCTTCTCTTCAGGATAAATATTTCCTGGATTACTCAGGTGGTAAGAATCTCCCAGTGCCTCCTGGATTCTTCTACAAACCCAAACTTAACTTTCATCTGTTAAGAATCTAAACTGTGACCCAAGAGAGTATTAACTTTGCTCCTGACTGATTAGAAGTGACAAACAGGGATCGCTCTCATCTTAGTTCACTGCTTACTGCTGGGCTCCTATCCCTGGAGGTTGCCTGTGCACGTCTACACCCTTGTCTTCAACACCGCCTGGCTCCCAAAGCCACTTTTTTCAGTCCTGACCTTTCCTCAACTTCAGTTTTTGATGTTAAAAAAAAATCTTTATTTATTGAACAGATAACACATTCATATGGCTCAGAACTCAAATGACACAAAAAAGTATGCAGTGAAAGTCTCTCCCTGCCTGACCCACCTCCACCCTCTGGGTTTGATTTCTGATTTTTGACAGTCCTGGGATTCCCTCTCAGAACCGATGTCGCCAGAAATTCACTGTCCAAAACAAATCCGTCGAGTTCCCTACACTCTGAAGTCACCCTCCATCAGCCTCTGTCTTCATGAGTAAAATGAGAAAATAACAGCACTTTCCTCCTAGGCTGTGTGTATATTCCTCAGGGAGCCAAGATTTGTAAACTTCAGCACTGCCAGCACATAGTAAGCACTCAATAAAAATTCATTCTTGGTAACATGGTAATAATAATAATAAACTCTCCCTAAGTGGAATATCAGTGTATGGTTTTGCTTTCCTCCCAGTCTTCCAAAGTGGTAACTCTAGAGTTATTTTTCTCTCCTCTCTCCTTTTCCTTCATTCCAGATATTTTGGCCTCATCTAGCTTTGTATTATTTCTTTCTTGGTAGGATTTGGGTGGGGCAAAGAGACTTAGGAAAAAAATTCCCTGGGAGGCTGTCCTTTTCTTGCAAAGACACTTAGATGAGGCTGATGGGTCACAGGCCTTTACTCCCACGCCCCTCCAGGCACGGACTCTCCCCGTCTCTCTTCTGGGCTGTGGCTGGTGAATAGCAGTTCATTCCTAACATTGCCTTTTTTCCCCTGGGCCAAATGACTGAGATCATTCTATTAAAAAATGCAAGGTTTCTGGCTCCCTTTAGTGCATTTAATCTTGCCACCATAGCTTAACTTTTCCCACCCTTGGACTTCTACAGATAAATGCACAATCCTCATTTTCGCAGTGCAATTGATAAATTTTAAAAATATCAGAACAAATCCTTTCATCTGTCAAGTATTCTGGTGCTTAAATATCAAGGACAGCTACCCTGACCTTGAGGATGAGAGGGGGCGTTGGTGAACGATGGGCTCAGGACCCTCGGTCAGCATGGTGCTACAAGGGAAATGGCGGTGTGGATGCTTACATCGCTGCATTCCCATCTGCATTCACTCAATCATATTTTCCCCCTCCCTACTCTTAGCAAATGGGCATTTTCACACTAACTACTGTGATTAAATCTAATTGTATGAGTCATTAAAATTTTTTTCATAGTTAAACCCTCATGAAGAACAGCTTTCTCGTAACAACTTAGAAATGAGTGCATGGACCCCTAACTACTCTCTGCCAAGTTGTATTTGAGCCCAGTAGAGTAAGACTGCCCAACTGAAATCACAGGTGATCAGAACACTTGTAATCTTGCCAAATAAAGGGGCTAAAAGAGAAATGCCTTCTTAACCAAAGCTAAAACATCTGCCACTTGGTTGTAGCATCGCATATTTGATTTCAAAGAACATTAGATTTATTGTATCATGTACTTCAGTTTGGCAGCAGATACTTCCCCTCCTGGAAAATATCGGGCTCAGGTATTTCCTCTTCCAGAAAGCCTTCCCTGACCCCCCTCTCCCCCCCGGCACCTCCTCTGGCCTCTGTTATTTTCCCTGGTTTCCCGTAGCCAGCGTTGTTCTAGGTGTGAAGGCCTTATATTTTAGGAGCACCCCTCAGACCCTTCTTTTGATTGGCCCCTCCGTATGGGACAAATAACCCATGGACCAAGGGGATGTGCCCATTCAGAGACTGTGCCCTCCTTCCCAGATCACATTCTGGGTACACAAGACCCCAGAATGCTCTCCTTGAACAGCCTACAGTCCTCCTCCCTAGGTCCATCCTGAAAGTGGACTGCACAGCTGGTGAACACACCCCAAGGGGTGCTGGGGGTAACTGGGAAATGCCTATTTGTTGCTGGGGAGAAGCTGGGAGATGCAATCTGGGGGGTCCAATTGCCTGTGCACTTGACCCTCAGAGTACAGGATGGAGCTGGGGTTGGGAAGCCCAACAGGGTGAGCCAGGGTACATCTGATTAGGTAGGAGGATAAAACGTATGTTATTGATAGTTTGTTAGATAAGTTTATCATTTTAAATACTTAGGCATTTAGTCTATGATACTTTTGCCCCTGGCCCCGCAAATGGTGAAGGTAGGCTGGTTTACAAACACCCTGGGAATACCTGTAGGTTTGCAATGCTAACATTGTATAAACATATGTCTTCATGGCTGTGATAGTTGCCACAGACTTTTCCCAACCTCAGGGCCCTTGCACACGCTGTTTCCTCTCCTGGAATGCTCTTTCCTACCTATCTTTTAGCCTACTAAACTTTTAAGTTATCTACCAGACCCAGCTGAAACACCATTTTCTCAAGAGAGTCTTTCCTGACTTCCTCCATCAGGGCAGGCTCTCCTGGTTTTTCTCTCTCACATCTCCCTATACTCTGATAAAGCTGAGGGGCAAATATCATAGGAATAATAGCAATAGCAAATCAGTGATCATGATAAAAGCAGATAGTCATTGATGACTTACTAAATGTTAGACATGATGATATGTGCTTTACATCCATTGTTTATTCTGGATAAGAAGCCTAATAAAATAATATTATCGACTCCATTTTTCAGATGAAGAAATAGGCTTAGGAAGTGTGATAGACTCATGCAGCTGGCCACCATGTGAATCAGACTTCCCAGTGTTCCTTTCTTGTGTAGCCCCTCCTGTGTTGATTCTCTGCTCACCCAGGTGATTTGCTTTGGCCAATGGCCCATCAGCTAACGTGACTTAAGCAGAGGCTTGATAAATTCTTGCACATAGGAGCTTCTCTTCTTGGAACCCAGTTGCCATTTAAGAATCCCAGAACTAGGGGTGCGTGGGTGGCTCGGTTGGTTAAGTGTCCGACTTCGGCTCAAGTCATGATCTCACAGTTTGTGAGTTCGAGCCCCACTCCGGGCTCTGTGCTGACAGCTCAGAGCCTGGTGCCTGCTTTGGATTCTGTGTCGCCCTTCTCCCTCCCTCTCTCTCCCTCTCTCTCTCTCTTTCTCTCTCTCCCTCTCTCAAAAATAAAAATAAACATTTAAAAAAATATCCCAGAACTACCCAATGAATAAAAAGAACCACAGGGTAAGGTGGCTAATCTCCGCTGAGCATGGTCCCCAGCTGACCCTGCAGCCACTCAAGGCAAATTATAATTATATAATAACATAACACAAGCATACCTTGGATATATTGCAGTTCAATTCCAGACCAATGCAATAAAGCAAATATTGTAATAAAGCAAGCCAAGTGAATTCTCAGTACATGTGAAAGTTATATTTACACTGTATTGTAGTCTATTAAGTGTGCAATAGCATTATGTCTTTAAGAACGTACATGTCTTGGGGTGCCTGGCTGGCTCAGTCAGTTAAGTGTCCAACTTCAGCTCAAGTCGTGATCTCACCTTCCTGAGTTCGAGCCCCTGCTGGGCTCTGTGCTGACAGCTCAGAGCCTGGAGTCTGCTTCGGATTCTGTGTCTCCCTCTCTCTCTGCCCCTCCCCTGCTCGTGCAGCCTCTCTTTCTCTCTCTCTCTCAATCTCTCTCTCTCTCTCTCTCATTCATATAAACATTAAAAAAATAAAAAAAAATAAAAAAATTAAAATGTACATGCCTTAGTTAAAAAATATTGCTCAAAAATGCTAACCATCATCTGAGCTTTCAGCAAGTCATAATCACCAATCACCATAACAAATATAATCATAATGAAAAAGTTTGGAATATTCTAAGAATTACCAAAAGGTGACACAGAGACACAAAGTGAGCAAGTGCTGCTGGGAAAAATGGAGCCAATAGACTTGCTCAATGCAAACCTTCAACTTGTAAAAAATGCGGTGTCTGTGAAATGCAATAAAGTGAACAAGGTATACCTGTAGTATAATACAGTATGGTATAGCATAAGATACACACAGTGATAGATAACTGGTAGAGACTAAGTTGCTGAAGAGCCCAGAGTTAATAAATGGCAGGTATGAATGCAAGCTCTCTAACTGTATTCAGCCTATATAACTTCCTAGCTATGGCTGAACACTGGATGGGCATGACAACTGTCTCCTCTTCCCAAGTTCCTCTCCTGGTCTACAACACAATGCTTGCTCCCAACCCCCTTCCCCCCTACCTTCCTTGTCAACCCAGCTCCCTCTTGCCCAGCTGTCTTGAGCATGTCCCGGGTGAGATAGGACCATTCAGAGCAGCAGAAGTCCCTGGCTAAGATGGGCAGCTCGCCATCTCAGTGCAAGCTTTCTCAAGGGAATGGGTTCTCTCCAGGCTTGGGTGCACCTCTGCCCCTGCCCCGGGCTTCTCCCCAGGGGAATCAAGTAGGCTGAACTCACCTCACCTCTCCCCTGTGTCTCCAGCGCACTCTCTCTTTGGGTCTTTACCCCACCCTGCCCCATTTCCTCAGGCCGTATTTACCCTACCTGGACTGACAAATCAGCTTCTGTTGCTCCCACTAAGATCTTCCATCAGGCGTCGGCAGAAATGGCCCTTCCTGTTCAGGGAAACCCAGGGTACAAGAGGCAACAAAAGTGCTAGCAAATACCCACTCAAATACCAACCAGAACTAGTTTTCTAGTCCCAAACTAGAAACTAGAGAGGAAGAACTTCTTTTAAAGGAAAAACACAGTAAGGATGGCTGAGGCCTGAGAGGAGCAAGTAGCCAGTTGAGATTTGAAAAATCTCTTATTAAGGGCAGGGTTTCCTGGAGCGCTTGCCCACAGCCGATCCTCTGTCTTCCAGAAAAATAGAAAAATGTAGGTTGCTTTCCCTTTTTTTTTTAAATAGTGTTATCAAGGTATATTTTACATATCAGAAAACTTACCCATTTCAAGTGCATCTTTCAATTATCTTTACTAAATTTACCAAGTGCTATAACCATCACTATAAATCAATGTGTTTCCATCTCCCCAAGAGGATCCCTTATGCCCTCATCCTGTTCCCATCCCCAGGCAATCACTAATTTGCCCTCTGTCTCTATAAGTTTGCCCTTTCTAGATATTTCAGATAAGTGGAATCATATAAGACGTAGTCTCCTGTTTCTCACTTACTTCACTGAGTATAATGTTTTTGAAGGTCACCCATGATGTGATTTGTCAGTAGTTTATTCCTCTGTTATTTCTGAGTGGTAGGGCACTGTATGGATATACCACATGTAATGTATCCCTTCACCACTCGATGGACATTAAGGTCGTTTCCAGCTCTTGACTGCTGTGAACAGTGCTGTTGTGGAAATGTGCGTGCAAGTCCACGTGTGGACAGATGTTTTCATTTCTCTTAGGTACGTACCTAGGACTGAGTTTTTTGTTTAACTGCAAGCTCTCAAACAGTTTTCCAAAGTGGCTTTTACCATTTTGCGTTCCCACCGGCAACTATGAGTTCCTTGCGCTTCCTCAAGTCATGGTACACGCATCCTCTACTCTTTGATCAACTCGCAGTTTTTTATCCTAAGAATTAATTAGGTCCTCGAGAATGTTTCAGCTATGCTGTCCTGGGTTAAATGATCCTTTGTTCTCCATAGTGACCTTAAAGAGACATTTATGATGGTTACACTCAATATGCCCATGCGTGTGTCATTATTTATTTATTGAAACACTTAGTTCATCAGGCTGACTCCAGTAACCATTTAGTTTTCGACTGTCTCGGGGGATGGCCACGCAAAAGTACTTATGCAAATTCTGAGGCAAACAATAGCTTACTTACTTGGAAGATTCATCAGGAAACTGAACTCCCTGAAAGTAGATTTCAGAAGCATGTAACCTCAGGTGATATTTTCTAAAAGATCACGTTAGCCCTGTATTTGTCCACATGGAAGTCACTGAAGTAAAAAGCCAATATGAAGTCCTTACACATAGGAAACCTTAAGAGCTCAAAGGAAACAAGTTTGTTTCATTTATTTATTTATTTATTTAAAGCATGAGCTTGAGCAGGGGAGGGGTGGAGAGATGGAGAGAAAGAATCCCAAGTGGGCTCCAAGTTGTCAGCGTGGAACCCGATGTGTGGCTTGAACCTAAAAACCATGAGCTCATGACCTAAGCCAAAGTCAGACACTTAACTGACTGAGCCATTGAGTTTGCTAAAGAGAGGCAAACCAAGTTTAGAGGTGTGCAAAGGTATCCATCAATACATCTCATGGATTTTATTTTGATAAATTTTTTATCATGCAACCATAGTCAAAGAAATTTTGGTCAGAAATCCTAACTTTTTCAAAAAGTCTACTAGACTGTTTCTACACAACGGCAAGAATATACATTCAAAAAAAAAATTGCTCAATGACAGAAAATACTCAGAGATTCAGAAATGAAACTCGACAGCTAGAGCCTAAAAATTGCCATTGAGGCCTTGGTAATATTGAATGCATTTACCGCCCCCCCCACGCCCCTGCCCCAAGAAAAGGGGTTGGTAAGGTCACAGCTGTTGTCCCTTGAGGTCATTTGCATAAGAACTTCAGGTGCCTGAAATAGCAGAAGTCTGCTGGACCAAGACTTCTACCCCTGAAAACAAAGTATTTATAAAAGGAAATCAGAGGCTGTTAAGAAGTAACATAAGGGAGTTTCTTTGTGGTATTCTGATTGTGGTATTGGTTTCTCAATCTACACAAGTGCTAAAATATCATAGAACAACACACACACACACACACACACACACACACACACACACACCTACACACATACACACACACAGAGTGGATGTAAAACCTAGTGAAATCTGAGTCTGTACCTGAGTTAATAATACCATACCAGTGTAATTCCCTGGCTTTGACTGTGGTTAAGCTGGGGGAAAGGTACATGGAGACAACAAAAGGACAACTTTGAAACTTCTTGTAAGTCTAAAACTATTTCAAAATAAGAGTTATTAGAAAGAAAGAGAGAGGAAGAAGGAAGAAAGAGAGGGAGGGATGGAGGAAAGGAGCGATGAATTCTTTTTTCTGTAGTCAGCATGGACTATAGGTAGAGAAGAAGTCGGGGACAGTAAGGCAATTCCTAAATTTGAAGACAAATGTCCCTCCTGAAAAGGAAATTATGCAAAATCAACCCGACAAACCCACCCTAACCCGGAATCATATCTATCTATCTATCTATCTAGTCACATATATATCATCATAAATATGTATATAGAGACAAAACATATATATGTATGAACCAGGCATAGTGTGAGGAAATTAGCATGTCTAAAGGGGGGTCTAACTGGGGGATTTACCCTTTATTGTGTCTGCAAGCAGGGAGTACAAACATCAAGAACTGTCCACAAAAGACTGGCCTGGACTCAGTTGTTCCAGAATCCTTGGCGGGGATATCTCTCCAGAGAAAATGGATGCATCAGACTGTTGTAGCTTGGCGACAGGAGCCATTACGAACATTCTCGAATTCCCTTTGCTATGATTCCAAACTCATTTTGAATTGTGCTTTGGCTGTTCATGTAGCTTCTGTATAGTACGATATGAGCTGATTGGCCAGTGCAAGAACTTTAGTCCACTTGACATTATTTCTTCCCCGTAAATTAATAATTTACCATTCTGGCTCACATATCGATCTCTTGTGGGCTTATAAGTATGAGTGAGCAACTAAAGCAGGAGTTCTTAACCTGGAAATCAAGGAGGGGCTTCAAGGGATCCATTAAGCCTGAAGACTGCATGCAAAAGCGTGCATGTGGGGGCAGGTGTGCATTTATCAAGTATAGAAGTCAATACAGGGTTTCAGCTCTGGATATGTTGCAAAATAGGGTTTCTGACCTCATGCAACTTACTTTCAAGGAACACACTGGAAATAGTTCCCCATGCTATAATTCTTTATAACACTATTTCAGCAATTTCATAGGACTCAATTGCTCAAATTCATCTATTAAGAAAAATATTAAAAGCTTATTCACTAATAATCTCTGAAAGACGTAATTTTTGGATGAAATGTTGACTTGTTTTATTGGGGCACCTGGATGGCTCAGTCAGTTAAGCGTCTGACTTTGGCTCAGGTCATGATCTCACAGTTCATGGATTCGAGCCCCACGTTGGGCTCTGTGCTGACAGCTCAGAGCCTGGAGCCTGCTTCGGATTCTGTGTCTCCCTCTCTCTCTGTGCCCCACTCGTGCTCCGTCTCTCTCTCAAAATAAACATTAAATTGAAAAAAAAAAAAAACCTAATATTGATGAGACAACAGCTCTGTACCAGGTAAAGTGCTGTGTGCCTGAGATCTTACCACGGGCTTTATGACAGTCCTAAGAGGTGGGTATTATTACTTTCATTTAACAGCTGAGGAAACTGAGGTGCAGAAGTTAAAGAACACACCAAGAGCACACGGCTGTCGGAGGGGAAGTTAAGCTGACAGCCACATCTAGCTGGCCTTTCCCTCCAACCACGATACTCAATAACTGTATTCTTTGATCTCCACATGCAGGCACTTCCACCTTGAAGCTCTATTCCCACTCAAAGTCACTTTTCCTATGGTTCTTCAACTGGTTCCAAACCACCCCACTTAGCACCATTGGATCATTCTCTACCTCAGGGTCAGCAAACTTTTCCTGAAAAGGACCAGATACTAAATATTTTGGGCTTTGTGGCCCATATGGTTTCTGTCACAACTACTCAACTGGGCTGCCCACTGTAGCGTGAAAGCAGCCGGAGACAAGATGTGAGTGAATGAGCATGGCTGTGTTTTAATAAAATCTGACCTGCAGATGTTGAAATTTTAATCTCATATAATTTTCCCATCTCACAAAATATTGTTTGTGTTCTGATTTTTTTTCCAAACATTTCAAAATGTGAAAACTATTCCTAACTTATGCTCTGCACTAAACAGGTGGCTGGCTGGATTTGACCTGTGGGTTAAATTTTGTTAATACTGGGGCACCTGGGTGGCTCAGTCGGTTAAGTCTCTGACTTTGACTCAGGTCATGATCTCAAGGTTCGTGGGTTCTAGCCCCGCGTTGGGCTCTGTGCTGACAGCTCAGAGCCTGGAGTCTGCTTTGGATTCTGTGTCTCCCTCTCTCTCTGCCTCTCCCCTGCTCACACTCTGTCTCTGTCTCTGTCTCTCTCTCTCTCAAAAATAAAATAAAAAATTCTAAAAATACATAAATAAATAAAGTTTGCTGATACTGCTTGAATAGCAGTTTATGTATTCATAGTGTCCAGAACTAGACAGAAAACCATTGAGCTTAAAATTATTAATTATAATTAACTAATGTAATTAATCATTAATTATATATAATATATAATATGAATATGTATATATAAATAAAATTATATCTTAACCTTGGGGTGCCTGAGTGGCTCAGTCGGTTAAGCATCCAACTTAACTCAGGTCATGATCTCATGGTTCATAAGTCTGAGCCCCACACTGGTCTCTGCTGTCACCACAGATCCTCTGTCCCCCTCTCTCTCCCTGCCCTTGCCCCACTCATTCTCACTCCCTCAAAATAAATACATAAACTAAAAAAATTATGTCTTAACCTTGTCTTATTCTTCAGAATCTGTATGCAGGCCTAAACTCCTAAGTAAATGCTCAATAAATACTTGATTAAAAGCCATAAGAGCCATATCCAAGAAGAAATAAAAAGTCCATTTCAAAACATGCCACATGTTTATTTTCTTCACCCTTTTTAACCTCCCTTACAGAATTCTGTATCTCTAAAATATCACAGCGATTTTTGTTTTTGGTTCTGAATACTGACAAATACCCACGTGCTTGGCCAGCTTGAAGGTCAGATGGTATCCTGGCCTGGGGCCAATGGATACAGCTGGTGAAATTTCAAGCTGTCACACACTTGTTGCTAGCCTTGGTTTTCTAGTTCCTTCATCATGAATTATTAGATTATTTATAATAATGAATTGCTACATGAACAATTGTTTTTAAAACCATAATCCCCAACCAGGAGCAAGGTCATGACTCAATGGGCTAAATTTAGGACCGTAAGATCCACACTCTCGGACTGGTTGCCATGCCACTTCTCTGGGCCTTCATTTCCCCATCTGTAAATGGGAGGTAATAGCACTGCCCTCCTCCTGTGGGCCTGGGGAGCCTGGGCTGATTGGAAACCACCCTGCAGATATAGTGGTAATAGTCATAAGCTTCTCGACTTCCTTTGGCCCAGCCATATTAAGCAGCGCCGGTGTATGTATTAGAAGACAGAGAAATGTGCTATGTTCCATTCTGTGCAGGAATAAAAATGTGTGTTATTTGCTCTAAGGCCATAACAACGAGCTATGAAATCAAGCTGATATTTACTACTAAGTACACACTTAAAAATTATGTAACACATGCCAATGAGCTTTTTTGTTTTACCCTTTCGGTGTGAGATCACTGAAACCAGACACTGTGATTACACCAATCCTCCTGCCGTTCTGCTATTGGTCCGACGTCACTGCTGAGTAGCAGGTGAAAATGGGAGACACATGTTATTCTCTGCTAAGCACGGCCCGTGACATGGCTTTCAGGATAGGATCTTGCAAACACTCCGGGCACCACGAGGGTTCTTTCTAGGTGTTTGAAGGGCCAGCTGTTCTGCAGGGCTTGGATGTTATTCTGGTTTATTTCTGCAAGTTTTATTGTTGGCTTGTTTTTTGTTTTTTTTTTTTTTAAGAATTTTTCACTGGAATTCATTTTCACCCACTTTACGGATGCCTTAAAATAATCTGGTGCTGCAGACTCTTCCAACAGCTGCCAGCTTGCCTGTGAGGTGAGGCGGCTGCTCCCGCGAGGGCGAAACAGCACTGGAATGTTTAAAACCCGAGAGGGCAACAGACAAGGGAGAGCTTTCGTGCTTACGTGTTAACTGTGGCAAGGAGAAACTTTCTCCAGCCAGAAATCACTCAGCATTCTGCAGCAGATCGATGACTGGCCGCCCTTGAGAACAGCAAGCAATCTCATACGTGGTAGATAGTAGGAGGTGGTCATAAATCAACTCAACAAAAGATGTTCTTTCGAACCTCAAACTGCAGTCACCATGGAGAAGGGGAGGAGGTGTGCGGCTTTGTAACTGGAGCCTCATTCACATAACTGGAATCAGGGGCTCCAGCGTGACTGCCTCAGAGGTAGCAGCTGCCTTCTGCTCCCCGGGGCTGCCTCATTCCATAGATGGGTCGGGTGACGCCTGTGTACACAGAGTTGGTGACATTTGTATGATGTCTGGATGAAGCGTGCTTGCAGGAATGTTGGCGAATACTAATTATTATTATAATCATACTGTGGATAGGTCTGTTGGCCTTTAGCAGATAGCAGCTTATATAAACACTCTGCTTTGATGTAAGAGGCTCCCAAGCATCAGTGGTTAGCATAATTTTGGTTGGTTTCTACAATCGGCTGTGGTCATTATGGTGCCTCGCCTAACATAACCCCAAAGAGTAGTTCACATATTTCTAAGGGGGTTGGTCACTGAGTCATTTATCAAGAACTTAAGTCGCCCGTGGGACAGATCTTGTTGCTATTACCAACATTCTGGTCCATCTCTCCCTCCACCTTCACTGATGGTCTCAGGGTTGAAAAGAAAATAGTTTCCCTCAAATATGGATTCATAGTACTTGAATTTGAAAAGTCCATGAAATGTTTTCACTGAATAGAGAAAGTCTTTAGTTGGCCTAGGAGCCAAAATGGAAAGGAGCAGAAGAAACGCCATTTGGCAAAGTCTCAAATTAACTTGATTATTTTAACAATTATTGAGCCCCCGCTCTGGCGAGACACTGGAGATACAAAGATGCAAAGCATCAAGGAGACTCCGGGTGGGAGGGATGGACAGACTCACCAGTGCCCTAAAGAGCCCCATGTGCAGCAATACACGTCCTAAGAACAGGAGAAGCACAAAAGAGAAAAGGACTTTTCTATCTGGAGGGAAGCAAGCTAGTCGGAGAAAGTCGAAAGAGGGGATATGAGCTTAGTCTTGAAAAATGGTTGCAGTGGATCCTCTGAGCTCATGAACCGCCCCCATTCTAGGCAGGAGCAACCTAGGGAACAAGCGTGCAGAGGTAAGAAACAGACCAGCCTGCCAGGTGATCAAAGAGAAAACAGAGTCAGAATTCTCGGAAATGCCTAAATCCTGCGGACACGCTAAGCAGGACCACCTGTCTCCTGCCCCGATCCCACCTAGGGTCTCGTCATGTACCACTTCCTCTGTGAAGCCTCCTTTGAATTTCTGTAGCTGTTTTGACTGTTTGCCATTTCTCTTACACTTCCATTCCTCTTCGCCCTTCCCCGCCACATTTCACTGCACCCCTAACACTCCTCAGTGAGGGCAGGAATTGGGTCTCAGTAGGCGAAGGTGGTGCCTTAAGCATCACTGTTATTCCATTTGGATCTACATGGCTCTATTTGGTTCACTGTGCTCTGTGTACATGGAGACCCATAGTAGCATTTTTTTTTCTGCTGCTTATATTTCTTATTTTGAAATCTGAAATGAATAGAAATGTTGTAAAAAGCAAAAGTATACCCTATACCTTTCGCTCAGTTTACCGATTGTTACCACTTTATCACATCTGCCTTATTCTTTTTTTTTTAAAATGTCTATGTTTTTTGGGGCGCCTGGGTGGCGCAGTCGGTTAAGCGTCCGACTTCAGCCAGGTCACGATCTCGCGGTCTGTGAGTTCGAGCCCCGCATCGGGCTCTGGGCTGATGGCTCAGAGCCTGGAGCCTGTTTCCGATTCTGTGTCTCCCTCTCTCTCTGCCCCTCCCCCGTTCATGCTCTGTCTCTCTCTGTCCCAAAAATAAATAAACGTTGAAAAAAAAAATTAAAAAAAAAAAATGTCTATGTTTTTTGAGACAGAGAGAGAGAGAGTGTGTACTCAGCCAAGTGGGGGAGGGTCAGAGAGAGAGACACACACACACACAATCTAAAGCAAGCTCCCGGCTGTCAGCACAGAGCCTGACATGGGGCTTGAACCCACAAACTGTGAGATCATAACCTGAGCCGAAGTTGGACGTTTAACCAACTGAGCCACCCAGGTGCCCCTGCCTTGTTCTTTATAGACACACACATTAAAGTTTTTTCTGAGCCGTTTGAGAAAAGGTTGCAGACTTAATACTCCCTGACTCCTCCTTCAATATATATTTACGTATATGCTATAAACAAGGACATTCTCTTATACAATATAACTGGCAGGATAATAAAATTAACATGAATTCAACATTACCATACAATTCCCATTCAGATTTCCTCTGTCAGCCCAATTATACGTGGTGCAGGTCCCCTATAGGTATCATTTCTCTTAATCTTCATTTTGGAACAATTCCTCAGTTTTTCCTTCTCTTTCATGACCTTGACATTTTTTGAAGCCTGTAATTACTTTGTTGAATATCCTACAGTTTGGGTTTGACGTTTCTTTATGATTTATGCACTTGTAGCAAGAATACCTCAGAAGCAACGCCTTGGTCTTCTCATTGCATCATAGCAGGAGGCAAATAACGTCAATTTGTCCCATTACTGTTTTCTTGTTACTTTCGGTAAACATCCAGGCTTATAGGATTTTCCACTGAGTCATTCCTAAGTATTTTGCAAGGAGAGGACTTAAGACTTCTATTGTAAGATAGCCTTTTCCTTTTCCTCCATTTATTCATTTAATTTTTATCAGTGTAGACTCATGGATTCCTATTTTAATCAAAGGATTAAAATTGGTAACTATCATTTATTGTGATACTCAAATAGTCCCAGACTTGGCCAGTAGGAGCTCATCTAAGGCAACTCTTATGTCCTTTTGATATGTCCCCGTCATTCTTTCAGCATTTCCTTACTTTGTAGTATAAGATGTTCCTGTCTCATCTTTTATTTTTCCTACGCATCCCTGGAGTCAACCATTTCTCTAAGAACCCCGGTTCCTTTAAATGGAGAATAATATTTAGAAACCAAGCCCTGCAAGCTAGGTGTGCTGATTGCTACCAGGATATTTTTGCTCTCAGCAGCTAGAACTAGGAGATACACGTATATATCTACATGTTGCATGTGTGTATGCATGTATATATGTGTGTCTGTGCATATATATGTATGCACGCAACATAAACATCTATACACATTATACCTATATCAATAGCTATGTCTATTGACATACAACTCACGTACAGCTGTGAGTTCACATTGACCTCTGCATCTCCAATCTAACACAATAGGATTTATTCTAGGATTTACTTCGCCTTTCCATATTTGTAATTCCCTTCTGACCACAAGAAATCCTCAGAGTATTTACTTATTTGTTTAACAATTCCAGTATGTCACTAGTCCCCCAGCTGCACTGGCCAAAAGCTTGTCCCCTCACCATGGGCCCCCAAAGCAGGCAAATCCCTGCCCCTGCCATTGGGGGGCCTTTAATCAACAGTGACTTGCATGATCTGAATTAACAGTCTTTGAGTGGATTCCGCCCACCTCTGCCATTGCCTAGACTCTGAGAATCAATAAAGAAGAATCACAAGGTTGACTTTTCCCATTGTTGCTTAGCAGGGTGAATGTTATTTTCTTCTTCGCCATGGCAGTGACCACTTTAAATGTGGTATTTTTTTTTTTTTTTCCTGTTTGCTCTTCTCTACTTCTCTGATTACTCATGGGACAGTAACAGGATTAACTGAATCCATTCAAAGATTTGTAGAGCTCCAAGCTTCTCCCAGGAAGAGTGCATTATAAATATTATATAGCTATAAAATCCAGAACTGGAGGCCAGAGGTCAGCTGATCCCTCCCCACAGTTGCCAGATGGTTGGCTCTTCTGGTGCGTTCTCAAAGCCACAACCTCACATCCTAGATACACATCTTTAAGTCATCTTTGACTCCTCCAGACGCCACCCCCCCCCCATGTCAAACGGTAACCTTGGAAGCAGGGAGTATATTCCCCACCAGAGCCGCTGTGTGTTTTTCCTCCACCAGTTCTGTCCCCCACAATGTCCTCACTGTTCTGGAGGGGAGCGGAAATCCTTTTCTGCGAGCTAAATCATCCCCACGCATTTAGAAGTTTGCTTACAGAATTTTTAAAACCAGATAGCTCTGTGTTGCACCACGTTCACTAAATGCAGTTGAAAATCCCATTTCTAAAAGTACTCAACACTGTCACAATTTAGATTGTTAGGGAAAATGGATGATAACGGGGCCCACGGTCTTTCAGTCCAGAACTGACTTTGTTTTAGAGGAGCAAGAAGAGAGCTGCCTGGCAACACAACGCATCGCTGTGCATAAACTTTGTTTACAGCTAAGGCTGGAGTAAAGGAACAGATGGTAAGAAAATCGGATTTAAAGAAGGGACAGATGCGCCTGCGTCGGAGCTTGGTAAATCTCTTGGCTTCTGGTTTGCATGCAAGGATGAAGTCTAACTGCCCACAGCAGTCACGCCCCTGTTCACTGTTGCCTTTGACTGTTTGCATCTTGTCTCTCTGAGGATAGTTAAGACAGCCCATTGCAAGCATTTATCTCTTCCCTCCCACGGGGAATGTGTTTTCCCAGGGCTTTGTATGTTCCCTGTCCTTTTATGGAAAGTAGTCTCTTCATCATCCCTGTGACAGTATATCTAAAATTTCAAGAATATTTAAGCCATTAACTCTGCCTGTGTATGGAGGATGGGATTATATTTCTATGATCTTGGAACTATTTCCAATGAGCATGTGTAACCAGGAAAAATAAGCATAAACATTTGCGTGTAATGAGTTCATAAGCGCACCCTCCCCCCACCCATCATGCTTCATCATCTCCCTTTGGTGCTTTTCTCTGTGAGGGCAAAACGATTCTAAGATGCTAACCTCCACGATATATACAATAGCTATTATAAATGTTATATTAAAGCTGCCTAGGCCGACTTCCCCCTCCTTCCTAAGGGAAAGTGTCAGTTATACTTCAGTTAAGATTTACACGTGCTCCCTCAGGGAGGTGAAGGGGAAAAACACATTCTATCTCAGTGATGTATGGTTGGATTTAACAGCCCCAATTGTTCAATGCTGGGATCCAGTCATAAACGTTTTTATTCCAAAATGACCCCTATGCATTTATAGTGATTCCAGGACCTTCATAGCTGCTCCACAGTGACTTCCCTGCAGAAACAATGCACCGTGACCAGACATCTCACCTGTTCCTGCATGTTGGCCACTGGTCACTCCTAGGCAACATCAGGTTCTGTCACTCCTTGAGATTCATCCCGAGCGAAAGATTGGCTACTTAAGTAAAAATGCTGTGTATTAGAGCAATAGTTCCTTATAAAATAGTCACGGTAAACATCAAAATATCTTACAGGGTTGACTGCAAAGCACCACCAGAAGTGTTCTAAGTGACACCATTAGAACTGGTTTGACTCGACTCCTTGCCTCTGGGTGTGCACAGGGCCAGCTGCGGCTCTTTGGGCACCAGAATGATCCTTTTGGGTGGCACACAGGTTGCCATCTTCAGATACACTCTCCAGGTATTCCTCACCACCCCCTGTGGAACACCCCTAATGCTGTGCTCTGGAACTTCTAGTCGGCTCTGGTGTCCAGGGTGACGCCCTTCACCAGTCTCTGGAAAGGCAACATGGGGACCAGAGGCCTGTGGCTTATGGTACCCCAGTCTCCCACAGCACTTGGGTTCCAGCCTGTACAGATGCGGCCACGGATGTAGGCAGAGGACACAGAAGTTGCTCCGGGACTAGAAGTACAAAGGCCAGGCTGGGCACAGGGCATGTTAGGTGACAATTTACCACTGCTGTGTTAAATGAACCATGTTCTTTGACTGCAAAGTGTCTGAATCTGCCACCGCCTCGAATTCCCTAGCTCCATAGTAACCAAGTTAGGGAAAAGCCTATTTAGTACCCAAGTTAAGGGAAAAGCCACCACCAAGAAATCCCCGGAAGAATCTACTATGGCATAGACCTCTTTATAGCCACCAGCCAGGAGACAATGTGTTATGCCTCCTTTTCTTGGTCTCTTTTTCTTTGCCTGTTGCACATCTACCCCACTCTGGGTTCTGTGAAGCTCAAACTTGTGTTTGCATGGGATGGACCTTGAAAGCACTGGATGGACCTTGAGGGCATTTGCTAAGTGAAGTAAGTCAGACAGACAAAGACAAATACAGTATGCTCTCACTTGTATGCGGAATCTAAAGCAAAACCAGAAACAAAAAAACCGAGCCCCTAGATACAGAGAACGAATTGGTGGTTGCCAAAGGCAGAGGTGGGGGTGGGTGAAATGGGTGAAGATGGTCCAAAGGCACAAGCTTCCAGGTAGAAGATAAATAAGTCATAGGGATGTAATGTGATGATAGTTAATAACACTATATAGTATATTTGAAAGTTGTAACTATGTGGGGTGATGGATGCTAACTAGATTTACTATGGTGATCATTTTCCAATATATACAAATATCAGATCATTATGCTTTATACCTGATGCTAGTATAGTGTTATCTGTCAATTATATCTCAATTTTAAAGACTTTTATTTGCCCCAGGATCACCTGGGGTGCTTTTTAAAAATTTTTTTTTATGTTTATTTATTTTTGACAGAGAGACAGAGCATGAATGGGGGAGGGTCAGAGAGAGAGGGAGACACAGAATCCGAAGCAGGCTCCAGGCTCCGAGCTGCCAGCACAGAGCCCGACGCGGGGCTCGAACTCACGGACCGTGAGATCATGACCTGAGCCGAAGTCGGATGCTTAACCGACTGAGGCACCCAGGCGCCCCTGGGGTGCTTTATTAAAATGTTTTTACTTTTATTTAAAAAAAAATTTTTTTACATTTATTTATTTTTGAGAGACAGAGAGACAGAGCACAAGTGGGGAGGGGCAGAGAGAGAAGGAGAAAGAACCTAAAGCAGGCTCCAGGCTCTGAGCTGTCAGCACAGAGCCCGATGCGGGGCTCAAACTCACAAACCACGAGATCATGACCTGAGCCAAAGTTGGACGCTCAACCAACTGAGCCACCAGGAGCCCCTGGGGTGCTTTTTTTAAATTCAGATTCTTGGGGTCACCCCTCCTCAACCGTTTAGGTTGAGTGCGTCCAGGGTAGGACTGGGAACAACAGGCTCCACAGGTGAATCTGATGACCATGGATGGGTTTTCTTTAAAAGGCCCTGAGTAGTAACTTTTGTCCTTTTCTCTTTCCACTTTTTTTTTCATTTTGTTAATGTTTATTTATTTTTGAGAGAGACAGAGCATGAGTTGGGGAGTGGGAGAGAGAGGGGGAGACACAGAATCCCAAGCAGGCTGCAGGCTCTGAGCTGTCAGCACAGAGCCCAACGTCGGGCTTGAACTCATGAACCATAATCGTGACCTGGACCGAAGTCGGACAGCCAATCGACTAGGGCCCAGGCATCCCATCTTTCCACTTTAAATAGTCTCCCTTTCCCCTTGCTTTAATTACTGTCAAGTTTTTGTCATTATCTGTAGAGCTAATGACTTCCAAGTCTATACATCTATAGCCCTCATCTTCCTCTCGAATGCTAGGTTTAAAATTCCATCGGCCTGCACGTATTTCTCCCTCGATGCACTGTAGATACTTTCCAAAACACTTCCAAAATATAATTGTGACCAGTTATTTCTTCCCAAGACATTTGAAATTGAAGGCCACTCTTTGAGGACCATTTAGGTAACAAAAGGCTAGCGTCAGCTAAGATGTGGAATCCATTCAGGGTAAAGAAAAATTTAAGTGTCCACATTTCTTATAAAGTTAAAAACAAATGTTTCTAATGGCTGAATAACCTCTAACACCAAGACCAGAAAGCAGTTTGTTCCCACGATCTGTGAATTCAGGACTTGTGTCTTCTCTTCTGCTGAAGCCATGAACGGATATTCCAGTATTTCATCATCACTTAGTGAATTTTTGCCTCGTTTCCCCAAGACGAAGCTAGCTGTGTGCGGGTGGACTTTGACAACTGTGGGTACCCGCTATCTGTTGATCTGGTTCTCTATTGCTTTTCACATGGCAGTGGTGACAATTCTGAATTATTATATCCTGACTATGCATTCAAATCCTCAGAAACCTGCTCAGTTTATGTCAAGAGTTAGAGTTCATTGTAAGGCTACGTACAGTGCAGCATGAGGAAAACAGGGACAGTGCCGCCGAGGGGAACTTCAGAACACAGCGACAGTTCCGGTCATAATGGCTCTCACATGCTGACAGCTGACATGGGCCAGACAGCTCTGAGCGCTGCCTGTCCCCACTTATTTAGTCTTCCCAATAGTTTATAAGAAGCACCATCGTAGGGGCACCAGGGTGGCTCAGTCCGTTGAGCATCTGACTTCGGCTCAGGTCATGATCTCGAGGTTTGTGAGTTCGAGTCCCACATGGGGATCTCTGCTGTCGGCACAGAACCCACTTCAGATCCTCTGTCCCCATCTCTCTCTGCCCCTCCCCTGCTCATGCTCTCTCTCTCTCTGAAAAATAAATAAAAAAAAAAAAAAAAAAAAGTGCTGTCCTTGTCCCTGCCTTACATGTGGGAAACAGAGGTACAGAGCAGGAAAGGAGTGCTTCCCAGCCTCCCTGGCTCAGAGTCCATGTTCTTCCCTGAGGCGCGAGGCACAGTTGTGCCTGGAGACAGACCCTGTGGAGCTTCTCTGTGGCGGTTGCTCAGTGACTCCGTGGTTGGCGTCTCCTTCTCTTGCAGCTCTTGCTGCTGCCAGCTGACTCCGTGTCCCCTCCCTCAGGATTTTCATTCATACTCTCGGCATGTGTACTCCAGGAGCAGTTCCACTGGTGGTGGTGGGCAGGGTGTATTTGCCAAGTGCCGGGACAGCATTGTTAGCCCTTGGTGGGGTGTGTGAAAGCTGTGGCGTCCTTGGAGCAGACAGAAATGCAGAGACGTCACCACGGTATGACAAAGCAGCAGGGAAAACGGCAAGCCAGGGGACAGAAAAGTAGTGCAATCAAATACTTTCCTATAGCCCTGAGTTCGGAAGGCACGAGGGCCGTTCCCTGGGGGCTCCAGGAACCAACTGGGGAGAAATTTGAAGGGGCTGAAAATATTGTAGGCAGGGGAGAGTGGGAGAACCAGAGATATGTTGCTTTTTTAAATGTTTATGTATTTTTGAGACAGAGAGAGATGGAGCAGGGGAGGGGCAGAGAGAGAGGGAGACACAGAATCTGAAACAGGCTCCAGGCTCTGAGCTGTCAGCACAGAGCCTGACGCAGGGCTCGAACTCACGGACCACGAGATCGTGACCTGAGCCGAAGTCGGACGCCCAACCGACTGAGCCACCCAGGCGCCCCGAAATATGTTGCTTTTTTTTTTCTTTTTTTTTTTTCTTTTACTTTATATATACGGGGCAACTTTAGAAACAGCCATTTATTATTTGGATTAAATGTATGATTTGTTCTGTGATACAGGAAAAATATGGAACACTTCACGAATTTGCGTGTCATCCTTGCGCAGGGGCTATGCTAATCTTCTCCGTATTGTTCCAATTTTAGTATATGTGCTGCCGAAGCGAGCACGAGATATGTTGCTTTTGACTATTATCTTATTCTCTTTTTCCTCTCCAGGCTGGTATAGGCTGGGGAAACATGGATTATGTGTTTGCAGCTCTCGCAAAATACAGCCTGATAGCCTTTTCCTTTCCTAATGTCGATGTTCACGGTGTGTTGATTTGATTTAAGCAAATTGCCCTTTCCTTTTCACATCAAGACCAAGGCTCAAAATGGCACCACCTCCTCCACAAAGCACTCTCCTCTCACCCTGCAGATCCACCGCGACCCTACTGTGTGTCAGGCACTGTCCTAGGCGCTGAGGACATGGCAATTAACGAAAGGCACAAGCCCCTGCCGGGTTAAAACATACCCCGTGAGTGCCAAGGGCCATTGGGGAGCATCTAGTCCACTCCGCACCCACTCTGACCACCCGTCAGCCGGCCTCTGCTTCCCATTTCCAACAATGCCCGTTCTACCAGCGATGAGCTCTATCGCTCAGAAAGCTCTTGCCTACTGGTGTAACAATCTGTTTTCCGGCTACATCCATCTATTGGCCTGAGTTTCATTTTCCGGAGCTAGGCAAAATAAATTCCCTTTTATTGGATAGCCCTTCAAATCCTGGTCTACAAACTCTCCTTGTCACACTTGCTCTCTTCTCATCTCTCTGCCATCCTCCCCTTTTCTCACCAAGCGGGGGCAGACCCCCTTCCCTGGCTGTCCCCCTACCTTGCCTTAACAGTCTCTCCGCCTCAGAGCCTGCCACATTTGGACTTCTTCAACTCACGCTTTATTTGTTCTTCGTGCTTAGGCCTTCCTTCTTTTCCCACGGCCTATCCTTAGCACCCGACTCTAAGTCTGTATTGTTTCAAACTCTGCATTTGTTTACTGTGCTAGTTTATTGCCATCCTGGGCAAATTGGGATTGGACAGACAGTGGTGAGTAGTGGTAGCAAGGTGGGGGCAAGTCAGCCCTTTCTTTTGGGTTTTGTTCTGTCTTTGGCTGGGTCTACTATCTCTTTACATTTAAATTATTACCATGCAGGATTATTGAAGAAACTAGGTCAGGGAGTTCACACACGGTTATTATTTTGATCACTAAAAAGGCATTGAATAAAACATGTCTACCAATAAGCCTCTATACGGACGAGAAAGAAGCAGATTGTGTAAATGAATGAATGGATGGGATGTTTTCTTGCATAATTCTTTGTTTTTTCTTGTTGTTGTTGTTTTTTTTTTTTTTTTTTTGTGTTTTAGTTTTTTCCTACTCATGCCAGATAGGTAAGTAACATGGATGGTTTTTCAAATCAAAATAACTAAGTTTCGGTCGTTACAATTGCTAGTTTACTTACATTAAATAAATATATAATCCCACCACACTGCACAGCATAATTAGCAAGTATTTATGCTGTTCAATCCATGACCCAGTTTCCTGAAGACATCTGTTTTCTAAAAGGATCTTTCTCAAAATTCAGATGAAAAGACGCTACTCAAGTAGGATTGCCAGATAAAATACGGGGCACTCAGCTAAATTCGAATTTCAGATTCTATTTTTTAGTATAGGTCCGACTCAGATATCACATGGGGTAGTCTTATACTAAAATGTTGTTAATTGTTTATTTGAAATTGAAATTTATTTTAGCATCTTGTATTTTTCTTTCTCCCTTTTCTCTTTTTTTCCTCCTAAGTCTGGCAACCCTACACCCGAGACATAAACCTTAGACGTTCATCCCAATGCCCATCTTCCACCAGTAACCTCCCTCTTCCCCATCCTCCTTCCCATTTTATTTTTCTTTCTTTCTTCCCTTTTAAATAAAGCACTCAGATTTCAGTTCTCCCAGGTATAATGGCCTCATTTCGATTCCACGTTGTTGTATTTTCCCCCTTTTGACAATACGTAACCGGTGTGCAGCCTTGTTGATTTCTACTGTGGGATAAAAAAAATATGTATAGGATAAACTGTTGGAGAAATTGGCTTAAGCAGCTTCTCAGCTGATGACTAATAGTTTAACAGTTGCAAACAGGTGAAACCAGTCTCACTGTTCAAATGTTGCAAACTCCGGGGTCAATCTGGGTGGAGATCTGTGGCAGTAAAACATAATTCCTTGTCAACAGAAATGTGTTTGCTGAATGTTATCTGCAGGCATCTAAAGGCCTTGTGTATTTAACACGTTTTTTCTTTTCACCTGAGAACTGGACTCATTTCCTTTTTTTAAAATAACTCTAGACTCTATTTCCCTTCCACCCCATAAGCTCCTGAGACCATCAAGATGGTTGTCAGAGAACACTGCATGGATTGACTTCTCTGAGGGCTCTGGGCCATCCCATACCTCAAAAGGCTTTGTCTTTACTCCGCTGGGAAGTTCAGAGCTGGGAAGTGCGGCATAACCACCACCTCTCAGCTAGCACGTAGGAGTCATTCGTGCTGTTGTCCTGCCCGTGGGGCTGATTCATTCGTTGTTGTGTATGGGTCTGAGCAGACAAATGTGTCAAATTACAAATAAAGGGGGAAAAGACATTTCATTCTATTTTTTAATTGAAGTATAGTTAACAGAATGTTATATTACTTACATGACGTTACTTCTTGAGTCGACAGTTCTGTGTATTACTCAATGCTCACCATTACAAGCATAGTCCCTATCTTTCACCGTACAACACATTTTCATCTTTCAACGCTATTACAATATTATTGATTATATTCCCAGGATTGCTGACTATGTTGTACTTTTCATCATCATGACTTATTTTATAACTGGAAGTTTGTCTCTATCTCTTATTCCCCTCTATCTATTCTGCCCTTCCTCCTGCCCACCTCCTCTCTAGCAACTACCAGTTCGCTCCCTGTATTTAAGAGTCTGGTTTTTGTTTGTTTGTTCATTTGTTTTGTTTTTTTAGATTCCACACATAAGAATTTCTACACATATGGTATTTGTCTTTCTCTGACTTACTTCACTCAGCATAATACCCTCTAGCTCCATCCATGTTGTCCCAAATGGCAAGATCTCATTCTTTTTTTATGGCAGAGTAATATTCCATTCTATAAACATGCCACATCTTTATCCATTCATCTATCGATGGACTTGGGCTGCTTCTATAGCTTGGCTACTGTAAATAATGTTGCAGCAAACGTAAGGGTGCACATATCTTTTCAAATTACTGTTTTGGTTTTCTTTGTGTAAATGCCCAGTAGGAAAATTACTGGATTGTATGGTGTTTCTGGTTTTAATTTTTTCAGGAACCTCCACACCATTTTCCACAGTGGTTGCACCCATTTACATTCCCACGAATAGTGTACCAGCGTTCTCTTTTTTTCCACATCTTTGCTAACACTTGTTATTTCTTGTCCTTTTGCCACTAGGCATTCTGACTAATGTGACGTGATCTCTCATTGTGATTTTGGTTTGCATTTCCCCGATGGTGAGTGATGTTGAGCATCTTCTCATGTGTCTGTTGGCCATCTGGATGTCTTCTTTGGAAAAATGTCCATTCCGGTCCTCTGTCCATTTTTCAATTTTTTTTTTTTTTGGTGTTGAGTTGTGTAAGTTCTTTATGAATTTTGGATATTAACCCCTTATTGAATAATCATTTGCAAATATCTTCTCCCATTCAGTAGATTGCCTTGTCATTTTGTTGATGGTTTCCCTAGCTGTGCAAAAGCATTTTTTATTTTGGTGTAGTCCTAATAGCTTGCTTTTGCCTTTGTTTCCCTTGCCTGAGGAAACGTATCCATAAATACGTTGCCAAAGGTGATGTCCAAGGGTTTCCTGCCTATGCTTTCTTTAAGGACTTTTATGATTTCAGGTCTCACATACACGTCTTTAATCCATTTTGAGTTTATTTTGTGTGTGGTGCAAGAAAGTGGTCTGGCTTCACCAGTTTCACTGTTTCGCGAGTGGCTGAAAGACATTTTTCTTGTTGAGAGTAGCCTGCGTCAGTTTCTGTGGCCTGAGACTTTAAATTGTTAAATAATTATTGTCAACACGTTAGACAATGAAAGCTGATTCAATGTACAATTATGTGCTTTACCTCTCTGGAAATGATAAACTATGCAGGAAGCTGTTAGCTGTATTTAACAAAATACTACTCCGAACAGTTTATGAGACTCAAATTACACATGGATTCTTGGAGATGTTAAAATTAAATGATTCAGTAGAGTAAATATATTTTTTAAGGTTATTTATTTATTTTGACAGAGATAGAGAGTGAGCAAGGGAAGGGCAGAGAGAGGGAGAGACAGAATCCCAAGGAGGCTCAGCACAGAGCCTGACGCAGGTCTCACACTCACAAACCCTGAGATCATGACCTGAGCCAAGGGCAAGAGTCAGACACTCAGGGGCGCCTGGGTGGCTCAGTCGGGTAAGTGTTCAACTCTTGGTTTTGGCTCAGGTCATGATTTCTCAGTTTCGTGAGTTTGAGCCCCATGTTGGGCTCTGCGTTGGCAGTGTGGAGATTCTTTCTCTCCCTCTCTCTCTGACCCTCCTCACTTGCACTGCCTCTGTCTCTCTCAAAATAAATAAATCAACTTAAAAAAAAAAAATGTCATTCAACTGAGTGAGCCACTCAGGCGCCCCCCGTAGAGCAAATATTAAGATATCCGTGAGCTCAAAGAACAAACTTGAGATCTCATGCAACTTAGGTTTCAAGATTTCATCTATATTAAAATGTCCCAGAGACCTTCCTAAATACAGACTGTTCTTGGGTCACAGTCACAGAGATTGTGCTTCACCAGGTTGTGTAGCACAGTTGTTAAGAGCATGGATTCAAGGGGTGCCTGGGTGGCTCAGTTGTTTAAGTGTCCAGCTTCGGCCCAGGTCATGATCTCACACTTTGTGAGTTCGAGCCTGCTTCATATTCTGTGTCTCCCTCTCTCTGCCCCTCCCCTGCTCATGTGCTCTCGCTCTCTCTCTCTCTCTCAAAAATGAATGAACTTTTTTTGGGGCGCCTGGGTGGCTCAGTTGGTTGAGCGTCCGACTTCGGCTCAGGTCATGATCTCGCAGTCCGTGGGTTCGAGCCCCGCGTCGGGCTCTGGGCTGATGGCTCAGAGCCTGGAGCCTGTTTCCGATTCTGTGTCTCCCTCTCTCTCTGACCCTCCCCCGTTCATGCTCTGTCTCTCTCTGTCTCAAATATAAATAAATGTTAAAAAAAAATTTTTTTTTTAAAAATGAATGAACTTTTTTAAAAAATTAAAATACCTTTAAAAAAAGAGCATGGATTCAGGATCCAGACTAATCTGCAATTTTATTTACCTATGAAACTCTCTCATTCCTCAGTTTCCCCATCTGTAAAATGGGAACAATATTGCCTATTGCATGGAGTTGCTGAGAGGATTAAGAGTTGCTATCGGTAAAGCACTTAGTAGACAACCTGTAGATGTTAGCAAGATTTTAAAACACCAGGCGACTGCCATCCTGCTGTTCCTCAACCCACGCTTTCCTGAACGCTGCAGTGTGGACTGAGGCTAGCTACTGACTCAGTTTGGGCTGTGCATAAATTAGTTAGCCTGTCTGTGCATCAGTTCACTGCCAGCAAAATAAGTCTGAGAATTCTCAACTAACTCACAGATTCAGTCCTTGAGAAAGGAAGCAGCTACATTTCCCCCCCTGGCCTGGCAGTCTTCACTCTGCTCTGTAAGTTTGGAACAGTAAGAAAAATACGTGGTAAACAAGGGCTGTGCCAAGACTGAAGGCATGAGCAAAACACTGTGGACCTTTACCCTCACTCTCGTGGAGAGACACGAGCAGTCACAAGAAGTTGCGATCTTGATGATCGTAACGAGTCCGGCACACGGGAAACTATTAGCACAACACACAGTACCACGGATGTGTTTGGATACATGGGGAATCTCATTGGCCACGAGTTCAGTCTCCTTTCTGGATCCTTCTTCCCGACCTCCAATTGGTGGTGGGCCCCAGGGCTCTGGCCTTTTCTAATCTACCCTCTCTTCTCAGGTGATCTTGCCTAGGCCCTTGGCTTTTTGTAGCTCTAGCCCGACCTCTTGTTGGGTTTCAGACTTTTATATACCCAACTACCTACTCAACGTCTACACGTGTATGCCTAAAATGATCTTAAACTTCACATGTCTAAAAATGAACTCTCATTTCCAAACCCGTCAGCTCCCCTACCCACACAAATCTGTATTCACTTCCTCCCCCAAGCTTTCCCAAGTATCAGACTTAGCACTAAGAGGTCACCCTTGATTGTTCTCGCCCTCAAAACCCTACAGTTTCTCACTCTGCCTTCTCTCAATCCTTATTTCCTTCTGCACTCTGCTTCACGTGAGCCTTCCTATTGTTCTAGAACATTCCTGGCTCCAAAATTTCACTTCCTTTTCTCTGTACCAGGAGCGCTCTGCTCTTGGTTTGGCTCGTGGCTGATTTCTCCTCATAATTCAAGTTTCTGCTCAAATAGCAAATGTCTCCTCTTCAAAGAGGTCTTCCCTGATTACAGTAAGGAAAACAGCCTCCGCTTACATAGCCATGTTCCAGCCCTTACCCAGCCTTTTCTCTCTCCCTCATAGCACCTGTCCCAGTCTGAAGCTATGTTACTTATTTATTTATTTATTTGCTTACTGTCTGTCTCCCACACTAGAATAAAAAACTCCAAGACAGCAAAGACTTGTCTAATTCACCATGGTGCCCTGAGTTCTAGAATGGTGATAATTCAATAGTGGGTTCTTAGTCAATATTTATTGCAAAAATGAGTGAATGAATGATGAATGAATATCAATGGCTAGCAATAACAGGGTTTTGGGAACCAGAAGCATTATGAGTATTAGAACACTGGAAAAACATTCTGTTTGGGTTTTGAAGGGCTAGAAGAATTTATATAGGTGAAAAAAGAAGAAAGGGGTCAGCAGGCGGGGAATTAGCCTAAACGAAGTCCAGACTTGGCCACAGTACTCATGGGAAAATACAGAGAAACTGACCTAACAGAGGCAGAGAGCAAATGACAGATGCAAATGGAGGCTGAGGCTGCATGGGTAGGAGAGGGTGAGACCAGGGCAAATGTTGAATGTGTTGCATAGAGAGGTTATTTGGTGGTGACATGACTTCTTCCAAGGGGCTGGCAAGTTGTCAGTGATGAATGTGGCCTCATGTAGTGCTTGAGAAGGGGAATAAAGGAGAGGTTTGTCATCAGTAAGACACTCAGACAAAGCCTCGGGAAAAAATAAAGGCTTCTACAACAAGCTTTCCCCCATAGCCTACGTAAAAATCTCAGGAAGAAGACCCTTTGCCCTTGGGATGTGTCCCAGAAACTAAGAGGTCATGGCAGAATCTGAGAATCTGTCCCACCAGAAAGACCTCACATACTCAGTGGTCAGGGAGTCATTTATTATTGCTATAAATTCCAGGAAGTATTGGATCTTGTGTGAAGACATGGGGATGAGAGGGTTTCTGAAAACACATTGGAGATACTGTTGGGAAAATGTCAGGTTTTTAATAACTGAAAAAATGACCACAGCAGAATTTCCAGTGAATCCCTTCCTACTTTCGCTGTAACTGCCTTAAGAACAGTGTCTGTTGTGATTTAAATTAATGCTTTGCAGCCTGGCCCTAAAGATGCACACACTGACCTTTTGAGAAATCATATTTATTCCAGATGTTGCTTCTTGTAACAGCGGTGGAGAGTTGATTTCCTGTGACAAAAAGTTGGAAACGACCTAGATAAGTACAGCAAAACCCAAAGGACCCAGTCATTTTTCTAATAGGATCAGGCGACTAATTAGATGGTAACACCTGTTACAGTTCCCCACCTTCCACCTCCCCTAAAGATGAGAAAGGCACATTCTGTAGCTCCAAAGCAACACTTTGAAGGATGCTTCAGCACTCACTTTATCTGCAAGCCTATAACTGGGGCATTTATTGCACTTGAAAAAAAAATCCCTCGGGGCGCCTGGGTGGCTCAGTCAGTTGGGCGTCAGACTTCAGCTCAGGTCACGATCTCGTGGTCCGTGAGTTCGAGCCCCGCGTCGGGCTCTGAGCTGATGGCTCAGAGCCTGGAGCCTGTTTCAGATTCTGTGTCTCCCTCTCTCTGCCCCTCCCCCGTTCATGCTCTTTCTCTCTCTGTCTCAAAAATAAATAAACGTTGGAAAAAAAAAAAATCCCTCCACTGTGCCTCTACTGTGTCATACACCACAGCATCACCATGGGTGGGAAGGACAATGAGCCTGTGCCACCTCTTTCTGGTTCAGCCTCAGTGTCCCCTGTGTTTTCTGAGGCACTATGAGGGTGAATTACATCCAGCGAGTGTTACATCACTGGGTAACCTCCATACACACCACCTCTCTGGTGTGTGCCTCACCTATCAGAGCTCGGTGAATCCTCACATGTGAAGGTGGGACTATCACCCCGGGTTACCTATTTAAAGAGTTGAACCTCAGAGAAAATTCCCCTTCATAGTGTGCTTATTTCAGGTAAGAAATATATTGACTTGGAGCTCCCATTACTGAGCTCCAAACTTTTGCATTAAGAATAGCTGTACCTAGAGGGCGCCTGGGGGGCTCAATCGCTTAAGCGTCTGACTTCGGCTCGGGTCATGATCTCGCAGGTTGTGAGCTCCAGCCCAATTATGGGTTCTGTGCTGACAGCTCAGAGCCTGGAGCCTGCTTCCGATTCTGTGTCTCCTCTCTCTCTGCCCCTACCCCACTCACACTCTCTGTCTCTGTCTCTCTCTCAAAAGTAAATAAAAGTTATTTTTTTAACTTGTTTTATTTTTTATTTTTTAAAATTTACATCCAAATTAGTTAGCTAGCATATAGTGCAACAGTGATTTCAGGAATAGATTCCTTAGTGCTCCTTACCCATTAGGCCCATCCCCCCTCCCACAACCCCTCCAGTAACCCTCAGTTTGTTCTCCATATTTATGAGTCTCTTCTGTTTTGTCCCCTTTATATTACTTTTGTTTCCCTTCCCTTATGTTCATCTGTTTTGTCTCTTAAAGTCCTCATAGGAGTGAAGTCATATGATTTTTGTCCTTCTCTGACTAGTTTCACTTTGCATAATACCCTCTGGTTCTATCCACGTAGTTGCAAATGGCAAGATTTCATTCTTTTTGATTGCCAAGTAACGCTCCATTGTGTGTGTGTGTGTATATATATATCACATCTTCTTTATCCATTCATCCATCGATGGACATTTGGGCTCGTTCCATACTTTGGCTATTGTTGATAGTGCTACTATAAACATGGGGATGCATGTGTCCCTTCGAAACAGCACACCTGTATCCCTTGGAGAAATGCCTAGTAGTGCAATTGCTGGGTCGTAGGGTAGTTCTATTTTTCGTTTTTTGAGGAACCTTTTCCAGAGTGGCTGCACCAGCTTGCATTCCCAAAAAATAAATGAAACATTTAAAAAAAAAAAAAGAATAGCTCTACCTAGTCACAAAGAGGTGTAAGCCTTTGAAACAAAATTGCCAAATGATTTAGAAATGGCTAGATCTCACTTATGTCAAGCAAAACATGAACATACACAGGAACAAAGAAAAAAAATTCCTTTCCTCCTCCAGACAGGGGCCACATCTTCTTTGCCACTCTGTCCTCAGTGGCCAGAATAGGAAGAAAATCAAGATAGTTCTATGGGGGACAATGTATACGGTGACTTTATGTCCTTGTATTGTAAAGTCTGGACTGGAAGTTCCCTCAAAAGTCACTCTGAGCCAGGCCCACTGCTTCCAAGCAAGTTCACATCCAGAGTAAGCAGCAACAGATCTGGGCTATCTCCCTAAGGCCAGATAGCAATACACATGGACAGTAAGAAGAACAAAAAGGGTTCGAAATAAAATAAACATGATCCACATTGCCTTCCTGCCTTCTTTTCTAGTCTTTTTTTTTCCTTTTTGTTAGAAAACAGGGATCTGTTGGTGGGAGAATTTCTGGATGTTCCCACGAGCAGATGGCAATGTTCTCTTCTTCTAATGTTGTAGGAACCAGACAGAGAAGGGGCGACAGAAAAGGGAATGAACAAATCAGAATTAGACAAAGCACATCTGGCCAATGGGTTACCCTCTATTTCTAATGACTTTTGAAAACTTCAGTATCTGCAAGAATTTTTTAACATTACCACTGCTCTATCATTACAGTCCAAGGACAGACGAGTAAGAGACTTCATCCTCATCCATTCTTTCAACAAATGTGTGGTCAGTGCTGAGCGTATCAGGCTACGGGCTAGTCGATGGTTTCGCAGAGATGAATGAGACCATCCTTGCTGTCATCTAGCTCATAATCAAGACAGCCAAGCAGCAATGACCAGGTGGTTTGATCAGTGCCGGGATGTTGGCATGCCCAGGATGATAGGGAAGACTTGAAGGACAGTCAGAGAGGGTCATGAGACCAGGTACCACCAGAGCTGTTGTCCAGAAAGAGGGGTGGGATGTAGACACATGTGAAGAAACAAAGCAATTAGAGGCAAGAGTAAAAGTCAGGAGTGAAAGACTCTAGCTCTCATGGCTGGGCATTAATTTGAAAGCACTGGGGAACCATCGATGTGTTTTCAACCAGGAACGAAAATATCATATTGGCATTTGGGGAAGATAATTCAGGCAGCAGTGTGATACACAGACTTGCGGAAGAATCAGAAAACAAGACTGGAGACAGGGAGACTAATTAGGAAGGTATGGAAAGAAGTCAGGTAAGAAATTACTTAGGGTCTAACCAAGGAGCTCCGGTGAGGGTGGACAGGAGGAGACTGACTGGTCAACTGAATGTGAAGAAGTGGTGGAGAAGGAGAGACTGTAAAGAACTTCTGGGCTTCAAACTTGACTTATGAGATAGATGTCAGATGTCATTAACCAATAGACAATGTAGGGAAAGATGATGGGGGGGGTGGCAGATGATATGAGCAATTTTGGATATGTTGAGTTTGAGATGTCTAACTGGCGGTTGGACAGCCCTGTTCTGAGCTCAGGAACAAGTTCAAGGTTAGAGATATGAATCAGCACATGGGTTATCACCAAAGCCATAGGTTTCAGTTTAACTGGACCGGTGGCTTGCAGATGGTTTTCCTATAATCCACAGCAGAAATACATTTCCTTTCATAGTCCTGTGCACATGTACATACACATAAAAATTCACTGGACAATATTTACCATTACTAAGAGTGATGAACTCTAATAATTGTCCTTTTTATTCCTTTTTTTTTTTAAATGCACATCAGGGGCGCCTGGGTGGCTCAGTTGGTTAATTGTCCGACTTCAGCTCGGGTCATGATCTCACGGTCTGTGAGTTCGAGCCCCACGTCGGGCTCTGTGCTGCCAGCTCAGAGCCTAGAGCCTGTTTCGGATTCTGTGTCTCCCTCTCTCTCTGCCCCTCCCCTGCTCATGCTCTGTCTCTCTCTGTCTCAAAGATAAATAAAAACATTAAAAAAATAATATAATAAAATAAAATAAGTAAAATGCACATCAGATGCATCCTAATGGGTCACAAACTTTAGTTTTGCATTGTTCTGAACTGTACACTTCTTGTGGCAGGGACCACGTGTTAAGCAATTTAGATTCCCCATAACATCCATTATAGTGCCTTTTGCATAATGAATTTTGGTGGAAAAGAGAGAGAGAAGGAGGGACGGAAAGAGGGAGGGAGGGAGATTTTCTGATAATCAATATTCTCCAACACTGCAATGACATCTTGTCCCCTCGAAGTCTCTGAAACTTCTATGCATAATTTCTATTTTTTGACAAATCAAGCATGAATCATAATGCCTGGGGTGAGATTGGATGGTTTGCTTTTTCTCCCCCACTGTACCCCCAGTACCAGCTCCCTAAACCACACAGAGTATTCCAGGCATAGTCTTTTATTTATTTATTTTTTTTAAGATTAGAAAAAAAAAATTTTAATATTTATTTTTGAGAGAGACAGAGCACAAGCAGGAGAGGGGCAGAGAGAGAAGGAGACACACAATCTGAAGCAGGTTCCAGGCTCCACAATGTCAGCACAGAGCGTGACGCGGGGCTCGAACCCACGAACCGCAAGATCGTGACCGGGGCCAACGTCCGATGTTTAACCCACTGAGCCACCCGGGCACCTGGACAAGCCTACCCAAGCAGCGAGCTTCCATATCACAGCTGAAGCTCTTTCTACGAAAAGATTGCCGAGCTCTGCACCACGTGACACCGAGCACAGCGGCCTGGACGGGAGGAAGATGTAGCAGCGGCAGCAGCCAAACCGCACAGAGAAGAGGAAGTCGAGGCCACGAGGGAACAGAAGCTCTGAGCAAGCTGAAGACGAGGAAGACAGGACAGGATGGAGAAATCAGTTGGTAGGCTCAGGAGCCGTTGAAGAAGCAGAGAGTAGTTGGGAACCTGTAACAGCAGAGCAATAGGAAAGGGCGCAGTGGCCAACTTGTGCTCAGAGGGACGAGATACCCGGTTGAGGTGTGGTGAATCCTGCGGCAGCTTCCGCTGCCCTGCTTGCATTTCAGGCTCTGCGAGGGCCAGCTTTTCATGATTCCTCTTTCTCCTCGAAGCCTCGTTGTCATAAATGGGTTTTCTCTCTTCCTTACTCTCCCATGTGTTTTTAAAACTCTTATGTTGGGGAAAAGTCGCAAGAGCGGCAGGGAGGACTCCCATAGTCTTTACCCAGAATCACCCATTTGAAACATGTTGCCACATTTCCTTTGTCTCTCGTTTTTTGGGAAGCAATTGAGAATAGGATGCATATATCATATCCCTTTGCCTCTTAATACTTCCGTGTGCATTGCCTTAGAACAAGGATGTTTCCCTACATCATCACATTACAGGTATCAAATTCAGGAAGTTTTACATTGATGTAATACTTTAATACAATCCAGAGCCCATGAATGTCTCTATGCCAATGTTCTTAGCAGTGTATTCGCAACAGTCAAGAGGTAGAAACAACCCAAATGTCCATGAATAGGTGAATGGACAAACAAAATATGGTACACGCATACAACGGAATGTTATTCAACCTTAGGAAGGAATGAAATTCGGATTTATGCTATAACACGGATGAACCCTGAGGACATGTTAAACAAAATAAGCTGGTCACAGAAGGACAAATAAGTCTGTGATTCCACGCATATGAGTTAGGTAAAGTAGTCAGAACCACAGAGACAAAGTAGAATGGTGGTTACCAGAGGCTGGGGGAAGGGGGAAGTGAGCTATTGTTTAATGGAGACAGAATTTCTGTTGGAAAAGATGAAAACATTCTGGAAATGGATAGTGATGATGGTTGTACAGCATTGTGAATGTACTTTTTTTTTCTTTTTTTTTTTAGATGTTAAAGGATTCAACATTTTATTTTATTTTTTTAATATATGAAATTTATTGTCAAATTGGTTTCCATACAACACCCAGTGCTCATCCCAAAAGATGCCCTCTTCAGTACCCATCACCTACCCTCCCCTCCCTCCCACCCCCCATCAACCCTCAGTTTGTTCTCAGTTTTTAAGGGTCTCTTATGTTTTGGCTCCCTCCTTTTCTAACATTTTTTTTTCCTTCCCCTCCCCCATGGGTTTCTGTTAAGTTTCTCAGGATCCACATAAGAGTGAACACATATGGTATCTGTCTTTCTCTGTATGGCTTATTTCACTTAGCATCACACTCTCCAGTTCCATCCACGTTGCTACAGAAGGCCACATTTCATTCTTTCTCATTGCCATGTAGTATTCCATTGTGTATATAAACCACAACTTCTTTATCCATGTGAATGTACTTAATGTCATTAAACTGTCCGCCTACAAATGGTTAAAATGGTAAATTTTATGTTATATGTATTTTACTACATTTTTTTTAAGACCCTGTTCAAATTCTATGAATTGTCCCAATAATGTCTTTTATATCATTTCCCCCTCCAGCCCTGGATCCAGTCCAGGATCATGCATTTCATGTATTGCATTCAATCATTATGTCTCCTCATGAGGGTGACCATTCACTCCCGCTCGCCTGACTTTCTGGTCTTAGCGCTGAAATTCCCCCATCCCAGGAAACCACTCAGTCCTGCAAACAGGGATGGTCAGGAACCCCAATCCTTAGTCTCCTTTGATCTGCAGCAGTTCCTCAGCCTTTCTTCATCTTTCTTAACATTGTCATTTTTATTTTATTTGTTTATTCATTCATTCATTCATTCATTGAGGGGGGGGTGTAAGTGAGCAAAGGGCAGACAGAGAAACATTTTAGAGGAAAAATCAGATGGCATCTTTGCACTTGACAAAAGCAAGCATTTCAGGATCCCATTTCCATTGTCATCACAGAGCACGATAAACCGCTTTCTCACTCCCTCCCTCCTTGGCCACTTCAGGATTTTGAGGAGGAAGAATTTTCAAAATGCAAATATTTCCAGATAACTTCTTCTTTAAAAAAAAAAAATCATCACATTACTAGGGAAGAAAGTATGCCTTTCTGTCTGAATTCTGCGCCTTGGCACTGATTCTCAAAGCGAAGGCTGTTTTGTTGGGAAAAGTACACTATCAATGGGTAGCAGAAACCTTTGCCCTTTTTTGTTGACAGCCCTGACTGCCATCAGAGTTTTGTGTATATTTAGTAAATGATCAGTTCAAATTCTTTATTAATTGCCCAATCAGGTAACCAACGAACTCTCCAAAATCACTAGCGATCATGGGAGGCAGAGCTTTTGGGGAAGAGGTAGATGAGCAAAGTTCTCTGAGCTATTTGAAGGACACAAAAGCCTTCAGATGCTCAGAGCACTGTGACCTTGAATCTAACCACAGCGTTTATCATGGTCTAAACATGCCACACAGTCTCTTTATTTATTATGTTTTCTGTCTCTCTGTGCTAGAATGAAGAAATCCCCGTAAAGCCAAGGATCTTTTGTTGTTGTTGTTCACTGATGGGGGTGCCTGCCCCCACCGTGTGCAATTAAGTTAAGATTTGTTGAATGGATGAACCTGCTCCTAAATATAATTAATGTAATTAATGCCCCTGACCTGTACACCTAAACTGGCTAAAACAGTAAGTGTTATGGTACGTATATTTTGCCACTCAAAGAAAAGTAAAAAGGGGCACCTGGGTGGCTCAGTCGGTTGAGCGTCCGACTCTTGGTTTCGCCTCATTTCATGATCACAGGTTCATGGATCACGCTCCGTGTCTGGCTCTGTGCTAAGCGTGGATGCTTAAGATTCCCTCTCTCTCTCTCTCTGTCCCTCTTTCCTGCTCTCTCTCTCTCTCAAAAAATAAATAAAGTTAAAAAAAAAAAGTCATCTGACATAAGTAATGCTGGATTGCTGCTGTATTTGAAATAATTTCAGTAGATCCGCTCCACTTAGGGAATCAGACCAGACCAGGTCCTCATCCCGGAACCAACAGAGGATCAGTTTCAAAGCCCCTTGACTCAAGTTTGAAGTTTTTCATTTTTTTCTGAGGGGCTGGGGAGTATGAGAAATAGCAGCCCCTTTTAGTTTATAACCTTTCCTGCCATGCATTCTCCGCCCCTATACACCCTCACTCTCCTTCCCACCAGCGATTGTTTTCCACAATTCTCACAAGGAAAGTCAGGAAAAAATACTAAGTTGCATTTTTCTGCCGGTGTTCCCGTCACCCCTCTTCAGCTGAGTACCTAGGTGCTGTGGCGAGAGGGAAGTTAAGAAACCGCCCCTTTGGATAGTGTTGCATCCTTTTCTGTTCTCGGATCCTCCTCCCGGAGAAGGGAAGAGTCCATTTTTGCCCACGATGTAATCTAACAAGCACAGGATCAAGAATTACAGCTCAGGGACGTTCTGCGAAGTAGAATGAACGGGGGACGAGAGAGCTACATTAATCATCTGCACTGGGGAATTCTCTGCACTAGTGTTCACAAAATGCTTTCTGCTCTGCAGATAAATGTCCAGGCTCTAAAGCAGAATGCACAAACGGCTCCTGGTAAAATCCACTATGGATCAAAGCTATTTTTTTCTTTGCCCTTCCAACTAGCTAGTTTGCTTTTTAAATATTTGAACCCTTTTGTACAAGTTGTGACCATGACACAAATTTAAATACGTGATGCTCTTTACTGATAGAGTCTGACTTAGAAAAGCCTCCACCGCAACCCTGACTCTTCTCTGATGTTTGGAAGGAAAAGAAAGATTTCAGAGGAATGTTAATACAAGTATTCAAAAATATAATGCTATGAATATATTGGGTGCTTAATTAAAAACACTATTCCATTGAATTTAACACCTAAATGATTGAACTAAGGAAATTGAGGAAAGAGTAACAAACGAGATTTTGTAAGACAGATATGATGTCTGCCATTATTCACAATCTTCTGTCTCCTGTGCAAATGTAGCTTCAAATAAAGATGCCACTAACAGATATCGGACACCTACTTTGTACTATTTTAAGCGTTTTTACACATTTTATCTCATTTAAATTACAGTCATATTTACGTCTACCTACATGGATTAGAAAATCACAGAGGCGCCTGGGTGGCTCAGTTGGTTAAGCTTCTGACTCTTGGTTTCGGCTCAGGTTGTGGTCTCACAGTTTTGTGAGTTCGAGCCCCATATCGGGCTCTGGGCTGACAGCATAGAGCCTGCTTGAGATTCTCTCTCTTTCTCTCTCTCTCTCTCTCTGCCCCTCCCCTGCTCATGTTGTCTCTGTCTCTTTCAAAAATAAATAAACTTAAAAATTAAAAAAAAAGAAAATCACTAAAAAAAAGAAAGAAAATCACTGAGTCTTCTTAGGCAAATGATTTGATTCTCAGCTAAGTAATTTACCCTCTCCACTCTCTTTTTCTCTTCTTTTTTGAAGTACAGGTATAAAAAGCCATTCTTACTGTATTGTAATACTACTGATCTAAGACTCAGACACATTTTTCTGTATTCTAACAAATAGAAAAAAGTATGCTCTATTGAAAGACTATACAGCTCATTATATCAAACTCTAAGCCAATATTTTAATAACTATATTTTATTATAACTATACATTTTAGTTAGAATGTCACTACTGTATTTAGTTTAATTGTATGTTTTGATTCTGAGTTGCAATACAAATGCTGGGTTTGAGCTAAAACTGTTATGGAAGTGGGCAGAAAGTTTGCAAAAGGAAGTCAGGATGAAACCTACCGATGAGATCAGGCTCTTAGAAGAATGGAATATTCAACTCACCTCCTCATTCCTAACAAGCTGAAGGCAACTTTTCCAATTTTCATTCTTGGTGAAAAGTGTCAATGAGCACAATGGCTTTATGTAAATGATTCCAGAACATACCCTTGATCAAAGTTAACAGTGTTTCATTGAGAATTTTCATTCCAGGCAAAACAATTTTGCAAAGAACATTTAGAATAAAGGTAACATTAGGATGCCTAGGTGGCTCAGTCAGTTAAGTGTCCAACTCTTGGTTTCAGCTTGGGTCATGATCTCATGGTTTGTGAGTTCAAGCCCCGCTTCGGGCTCCACACTGTCAGTGCAGAGCCTGCTTGGGATTCCCTGTTTCTCCCTCTCTCTCTGCCCCTCCCACTCATGTTCTCTCTGAAAATAAATAAACTTTAAATCTATTTTTAAAATTAGGGTAACATTTTAAAAAGTATTGTACTAAATAACACACATAGGTCATTGCTATATGGCTGATTCAGTAATACAACCCCACGCAAAACTGTGCATATACTCCCTTACGTGTTACGGGACTATTATATTGTTGCAGTTCCCAATGCTGTGATCACAATAAATAGCTGTTGGTAGAAGTTATTGACCCGTGCCTCTGAAGGTATAGATGAATAGGTCAATTTTAGGAGAAGATGGATCATCCTGTGTATATGGGCTGTAAGAAATATACATTTATCAGAGAATGTGGGACTGGAGCGTGACGGTATGAATTTCATGAATTCATTCTAACATGTATTAATTAAATGATCTTACAGAAGTTCATTTTCTTTTGTAAAACAGGTCTAAAAAATATTACTTGCCTTCTAGCAGTCTTATGGTATTTTGAGAATAAATGATAAGGAAATACATTTTCTTTTTTTTTTTAATGTTTGTTTTTGAAAGAGAGAGAGAGAGTAGGGGAGGGGCAGAGAGAGAGGGAGACACAGAATCTGAAGCAGGCTCCAGGCTCTGAGCCATCAGCACAGAGCCCAACACAGGACTCGAACTCACAAGCGGTGAGATCATGACCTGAGCCGAAGTCGGACACTTAAGCAGCTGAGCCACCCAGGTGCCCCAGAAAACACATTTTCTAAAGCTAAAATACCATAGGTATATTTGGTATAATAATTAATGCTTTTAGCAAGATTCCAATTTTAGTTTCCATTTACATTTTTTTATTTAAAAATCAGTTTCCAAATACTCATTTTAAAAATGAAAGGGACACCTGGGTGGCTCAGTCGGTTGAGTGTCCGACTTCGGCTCAGGTCATGATCTCGTGGCTTGTGGGTTGGAGCCCCACGTCAGGCTCTGTGCTGACAGCTCAGAGCTTGGAGCCTGCTTCATATTCTGGTTCTCCCCCTCTCTTTCTCTCTCTCTGCCCTCTCCCACTCATTCTGTCTCTCTCTGTCTCTCAAAAATAAATAAAATAAACATTAAAAAAATTTTTTTTTAATGAGAAAGGGGGTGCCTGGGTGGCTCAGTCTGTTAAGCGTCTGACTTCAGCTCAGGTCGTGATCTCACAGCTCGTGAGTTCGAGCCCCGTATCGGGCTCTGTGCTGACAGCTCAGAGCCTGGATCCTGCTTCAGATCTGTGTCTCCCTCTCTCTCTGCCCCAAACTCACTTGCATTCTGTCTCTGTCTATCTCTAAAGTAAATAAACATTTTTTTTTAATGAGAAAAAGAGATTATAAGGGAAAAAAGGAAAATCATCCATAGTCCTACTGTCCTTCTTCACCCTTAAGTCTTTGCTTAAATATCGCATTCTCAGTGAGGCTTTTCAGGACAGTGGATTTAAAATTGCTGCAAATTGTTGTACCTCCACCGTGACACACAAACACAGGGCACTCAGTGTGTAGCATTTCAGGACATGTGATCTACTATTTAATTTACTTATTTGTGTATTGTCTGTATCCCTCCAGAGGAATTTGAGTTCCATGAGGACAAGTTTCCCTTTTCCTCATTTTTGTATTCCTTGTCCCTGTCCACTGTCAGCATAAATATTTGTTGAATGAATCAACGAATCTAAGCACAAGTACTGGTAACATTTAGATGTGTTTCTTCTCCTGCGTTAAAATTTTTAATGCAGTGAGTTTTGTTATTTTTAACATAAAAAAAAAGTAACATTTATTTAATGCCAGACACTGTGTTAAGGGTTTTACATACTTTTTTCATTTGATCTAGCAACAACACTCAGGGATATTATCCCTGGTTTACAGATAAGAAAATCAAAGTCTCAAAGTGTTAAGCAATGTGCCCAACATCTGGCTTCTAGTAAACTGAATCTGACTTCAAATCAAAGCGTGACTCTAAAGTTTGTTGTAATTTCACTGCATCATTGTGTTTTATGGTTGTACTCTTGCTATATATTTATTCATATGCATCTTTCTCCATTTAACTTTGTATCCAAAGTATTTCCTCATGTTGACACATTTCACTTCCTACTTTAATGGCTAAAGCTAACTGTATAAGACAGGATCATACTAGAGGGAGCAGCAGTATGTATTGGCTGAAGATCATAAATATCTATCATGTAAGTGTTTAGTTACGAACTTTCCTAAAAAAAAAAATCATATTTAAGCTAACCTCTGCACTTTTGTCCGGAAGCCCCTCCCCACTCCTGTCTACCTACTCAAATATGTGTATTTGGGATTCTCAGACTCCGTCTAGCTGCTCAAGAGTGTTGTTGTTTAGTGGGGATTATTTATGAGAGAACACTGGATCGGCTCACAGATCTGAAGCTAAACAGTTAAGCCTTGGAAAGGATGTGTCAGCTGGACCTTGGCCGTCAGGGCTCTCTTGCCTTCTCCGGCCTTTGAATCCCTGCCTGTTTGCATCATCCTCTCAAGCCAGCTTCCACAGCGGGAGAATAGCTGCCTTGGGTGCAAATCCTGCAGCTTTCTGACCAGTGGAAAGAGGAGTTCGAGTTTTAAAAATATTGGTAAAAAGACGCTGATTGACCTGGCTGGGACCTTGTGCCTATCCAGGGACGATCAGTGTGTGCAGAGGAATGGACAACAGTGATGGACTCAGTTTGGGCCCATGTGCTTTTCCTCTGAAGCACTTCACGATCAACAGCCCCACATGGTTGTAAACAGCAGTCCCCCAGAAATGTCTGTTCTGGACAGACAAAACACGGAATGCGCCTCTATGGGATCAGATCAAACCCTGCTTTTTTCCTTAACCACCTCGGGTCACATTCATTCATTATGAAAAAAGATTTATGGGGCAACTATCATGTGGTAGGCACTGCTAGGATCTGGAGATAGCCATCCATTCTTTCAGTCAGCCATCAAATGTTTATTCAGAGGCTCCTCTGCCTCTGCAGTGTGCTAAGTTGCTGGGAGCACGACAGTGAGGAAGACAGGTCTCTGCTCTCTACCAGCTTATATCCCGTGGGCACAACCGTCAATAAACAGATAAATGAAACAGTCGTAAGCTGTGAGAAGAAACGATCACGATGTCATAAGAGGATAATGAGGGTAGGCATGGGGAAGGGGGTGGGCTTAAGATGATGAAGGCTGGCCCCTCGGAAGAACTGATAGTAGAAAAAAATCACCCGACCCCCCGTGTCCTCCTGCTGAATCCCTCCCATGCCTTAGCATAGGGGCTAAGCCCACGAAGATTTGCTAAATTGAAAGGGAAACTAGGAAAATGAATATCTAGCTTAGTGTAAAGATAAAGGAATTTTTTTGTGGAAATTAAGACCTGCTGGCTGGAGAAGGTCATACTCCCATGTGAGTTTTGGAAAAAACACATCATTTAGCAGTCATTAAGAAAAAATGTGTGACCATAGGAACTGCAAAGCTCACAAGGCTTCAATACACATTTCAAAACAAGCCTAAGAAATAACAATCAAATGTGTCATTGCTATACAATTCATTCAAAAACAAAGCCACAACAAAAGGGGAAAAAATAAGGCTGTTTTGCAGCCCATAAACCTAAGCACCAAAGAACTTAGAGTTTGGCTCCTCTGAAAATCGGATAGGCATGTTTACTTCTTTGTAATGATCTTTTCCTCTGAATAGATTTGTTTGTTTCTGAGAGTAACAAATACAGAAAGAAAATTAAAATTTTTATTTTAAGATTGCTCTGTAAACATGCGTGATATTTAACCACATGGTGTCATGAACATGCTCTTCATACACACACACACACACACACGCACACACATACATGCTCATATACGTA
The DNA here is from genome assembly GCF_018350155.1 of Leopardus geoffroyi. Lineage (NCBI taxonomy): Eukaryota > Metazoa > Chordata > Mammalia > Carnivora > Felidae > Leopardus > Leopardus geoffroyi. Next base: position 49,073,247 of record NC_059338.1, on the reverse strand, counting down.
AAGCCAGGGCTGTGTAGACAGGGGATACAATTACTCAGATACAACTAGTCCCAATTACTTATTAGCTGTGTGATTTTGAGCAAGTTACTTAACCTTTCCAGATCCCATTTTTTTCATTTGTGAAATGGAGATAATACTAACAACGTTGTAGGGTCGTTCTGAAATCTTCATAAATGAGTTGTGTATTGAGTGCTGAGCGGTGTGTGGAATAGAGTAGGTGTTCAATAAGTGGTATTTATTATTTTTTTAGAGTCAATATATTACTAGACTGGGACAAGACCCAATCTCATCTTGACTACTCTTGTATTCTATGAAAGAGCAAATTTAGTATATTTCATTTGTTTCTAATGATTCTGATCACACTAGAAATATTAAATGACACCTCCTATTTCGTTACTATGTGAGGAACAGACACATCTGTGAAATACTTTGAGAAGGTTAAACAGTGTCTTTCTGTTCTTTCGACAATAGACCAGAACAGACAAGAGATACATTTAATGATTCGTGTGTAAATGGAAGAACTAACTAATATTCAGTCAAACCAGCCCTTTTAGAGGTCAGAGGGACCTTGGCCATCTCAGTGAATGCTGTTGCCTCCCCTGTATGTTCTGCTCACTTCCACATTTGTGGTCTGGGTCAAGGTGCTCTTTGACTGGACTGACCTTCACCTCCACTCAAGTAAATTCCATTTTTCTCCTTACCTCATTACTCATTCCATCTGCCATCACTGCACTAGTTTTAAGGGAAGCAGTCAGGGTGGGGGGCGGGTGGGTTCACAGTTCTTTTGTTCCATTAACAAACACCATTTCCAGGGCACCTGGGTGGCTCAGTTGGTTAAGCATCCAATTCTTGATTTCAGCTCAGGTCACAGTTTCAGGGGATCCCGGAGCCTGCTTGAGATACTCTCTCCCTCTCTCTCTGCCCCTCCCCCACTCACTCTCTCTCTTGAGTGCTCTCCCTCTCTCAGAATAAATAAATAAACTTAAAGAACAAGCAACATTTCCTTTTGAATGCCTTAAATCCTTATCACTCTTTTATAAGTACCTCCCCAAATCTCCTTTAAATCACTCTACGTCAAACACAGAGCACTTGTTACTTACAGTTAACTAGTCCACGTCCTACCTAATTCAGAGGTCCTGTTTGAAGAAATGAGCAGCTAGAGTCTCCTGACTGACAGGTGTGAGATGGCTCTTTCCCATGGTCGCCTTCCTTGGACAAACTCCAGTTTCCCAATGAACCCTCTTACCAGGTTCCCAGGGAAAAACCCACCATTCTGGTTGGACACTGACCAGTGCAGGTCATGGAGAGCCTCTCGGAAGCCTGGATTATTATGTCTGAATCTGAGGCTGCTTTAGGATTTTGAGCATTCCAATTCCAATGACTCTCACCAGAAAAATATCTGGTGATATTTAACCAAACCATTTACCAAAATATAACACAAAACTGAACCCCCAGGACCCTGTAGGTGAAAAGAGAATTTCAGAATACACTTTCTAAGAAGGACAGCCTACCATTTGCAACCACATGGATAGGCTTTGAGGGCATTGTGCTAAGTGGAATAAGCCAGAGGAAAATAAATGCTGCATGGGATCACTTATATGTGGAATCTAAATAAAAAGTCAGAAACAACAACAACAGCACAAAGAATATACTTTCTATTCCTTTCCTACAGAAAGGCTCACTCTCATCTGCTTTTGCTTTAGGTTTCAAAAACAGAATCACCAACTCATTTCTTAGTGCAATTTTGTCATATATATTTAACAAACTGCAGGTTTTCAAGTATAATTACTCTACATAAATATGGTATAAGAAATAGCATTTTGCCAAGCAGAGTGACCACTATGTTTTGCAACCATGTTGAATGATTGCTGCCTACAATGAGGTAGCAGCATCAGGGGTCTCCCTGAGGAAGGAAGCAGCTGATTGATCCCCAAGAGGCCTCCGAGGTGACATTTCCTAGGTCGTTTCACAAAGGTCCAGATTCTGGGCCTCGTTTGGGAGGGTCCACAAACTGGACTTTCAGAATGGACCCTGGAAATGCACCCTCAGTGAAATACTCACATGGGAGATGGACTTGTAAACCAGAATGTCAATGCATTAATTTTTATATGGATACTAACCTTTTTAGCACGGTACAGGTGACCTGCATCTCATTCAGCATACCACACCTCCTCTCCTATGGACAGATACCCGGGAAGCTGGATTAGTAATCAAGACCACTGCTGAGTGGATAGGGAATTAAAAGTAGACTGTCTTCTGTTTGTTTGTTTCTTTGTTTGTTTGTTTTTGAGGGGGGAGGGGCAGAGGGAGAGAGAGAAGAGAATCTCAAGCAGGCTCCACGCTCAGTGCAGAGCCCGACCCTGGAATCATGACCAGTATCGAGAGCAGGATGCTTAACCGACTGAGACACCCAGGTGCCCTGAAAAGTGGGTTGGCTTGAGGACTATTTCACAAAGGGCATGACGAGACCCTGATCAAATACATCCTGGCATCCTTGGTCAAACATCATCCTGTGGGTGATAATACCTATCTAGGGGCCAGAAGGACCATGGCATTGGTTCACATTGCCAGATTTTTCTTTGCAGAATGACAATAGCTAATATTTATATGTGGTGGTGCTTACTAGGCGGCCAATCGCTATTCCAGACTCTTATGTATTAACTAATCTAATCTTTATAACATATCTTTGAGATTTTTGTTATTACTAGCTCCATTTTATAGACGGTAACACTAAGCCACAAAGGGAGTAAATAACTTGCTAAAGGTTGCATGGTTAATTAGGTGGTAATGCCGGATTTGTAGGTTGCCTGGCTCCAGAGTCCATGCTTTAAATTGTTATGCTATGGGGCGCCTGGGTGGCTCAGTCGGTTGAGCGTCCGACTTCGGCTCAGGTCACGATCTCGCGGTCCGTGGGTTCGAGCCCCGCGTCAGGCTCTGTGCTGACCGCTCAGAGCCTGGAGCCTGTTTCGGATTCTGTGTCTCCCTCTTTCTCTGACCCTCCCCTGTTCATGCTCTCTCTCTGTCTCAAAAATAAATACATGTTAAAAAAATTTTTTTTAAATAATAAATTGTTATGTTATACTGTATCTCGAACGCTGTGTGTTTTCTATGCTGCCCACCTGTCTCTATTGCTACATCTTGCAAGCTACATTGATTACCTCACATCCTGTTTGACGCCATCTCTGTAGATCTGACTCCTTATAATGTTATGTCTCTGAAATCTTTTTCTTAAAAAGTGTACATATGTAGGGGCGCCTGGGTGTCTCAGTCGGTTAAGCTTCTGACTTCGACTCAGGTCATGATCTCGCGGTCCGTGAGTTCGAGCCCCGCTTTGGGCTCTGGGCTGACGGTTCAGAGCCTGGAGCCTGCTTCCGATTCTGTGTCTCCCTCTCTCTCTGCCCCTCCCCCGTTCATGCTCTGTCTCTCTCTGTCTCAAAAATAAATAAACGTTAAAAAAATTTTTTTTAAAAAGTGTACATATGTAAACATATATATGCATTTTTAAAGAAAAATTGTATGTATACATATATGCATATATAAAATATTTACTGTTGCCTCCATATATACCAACAAATATGAGCAAAACCATGCTTGCGTGAACAGTCAGCAAGACAGGAACTTTGTTACGTTGAATTAGATAGCCTGATCATAGCTATTCAAATAAGAGTTGATACTTAATCCTTCTCCAAAAAAGGAAATATTTAGTTTCAGGGAGTGTTTAATAGTTACAACAAGAAATATTAGAAATGAATGAGGAACGCGCATTGGCCTCATGTTAAAAAATGATGCCACGGTCAAAGGCAGCTGCTCCAAAATAAGGCTTGAGGTGGCACACCCTTGGCCACACCATCTGGATGTCTACAAAAGGCCCTGGGTAAAGCTGGATTTTTTTCCACTGATCAGATCCTGGTTTCATAGAGCTTGTATTAAAACTGCTATAATTTTGAGGGAGACTCCCTTGTTACTTTCTTTTTAAAAAGGGATAAATTAAAAATTTACATGATTCCAAAGCCTAAATGTGCAAAAGGTTGTACAGTATGAAGTCTCTCCCACGCCTAAATCCCCAACAGTTGGTACCCCTCCCAGGAGGCAATTATCAGTTCCTTACTAATCCTTCCAGAGATAGTCTATTATCCCTTTTTCTGTCACATCTTTTCCCTGGAGATATGTACTTGAGATTTTTTTTTTTTTATCTTAGTTTGCAATGCTTTCTTCTCTTCCTTTCCTATTTCTTTTTTTTAAAAAGACAAGGTCGACCTCCCGTGAAAACTTTCTTTCAAATACCAACTTGCAGTTGGTTGATACTGGTTTTATGCCCTTTTCAACTCTAGTTTCTCCTCTGGCTAGAAAGGAGTTTTGTATGTGACAGGTGGTTGTCCCAGTCACCTCCCAATGAATGATGGATGGGACCAGGAGGAACAATCATTCCCTAATATTATTAATTGCAAGATTTTTGGGAGCTCAAAATTCTAAGAACTGACAGTTGCCTCCAACTGTTACCAGCTGTTGATTTGGCTTAGGCTGTGGGGATCTGACGCTCCTTCAGCAAACAATCTGAGACAGCGGCTGGCTCACTATATACCTTCCTTTACAGCCTCTGTGATTCGGAATTTCTTAGGCCTAAAAAGAATATCCTAAGCCCACTCCAGAGTCCCCACATCTATCACTAGTTGTGTGACCTTGCTTGAATAATGAATGTACCCTTGGTCCTAGGTTTCCTATCTGTACAATGGAGAGACTGCATTCAACAATCTCTCGGCTTCCAACCCTACAATTTCCATAAGAATGGAGTCAGTTGTTAAATGGTAAATGCTACCTCAGTCCTTTTCTCTCCCCCCTTCTCCACTTCCCCCAAAGCACCTGCAACTTGAGGGAGTGAAGAATCTAAGCATGGTCTTAAAGTAATGATGTGTCCCTGCATTTCTAGCACAACTGTTAAGGGGTTTCTCCTCTTTGCTGCCTTAGTGCTGGAAGGTCTAAGAACTACCTGTCTCACAGATGCAAAACAATTCTTTCCTAATCCCACATACTGGCATGCATTTTTTTTTAAAAATCATTTAAAAAAATTTTGGGGTCCCGCCTGGGTGGCTAAGTTGGTTGGGCGTCCAACTTCTGCTCAGGTCATAATCTCACAGTTTGTGGGTGTGAGCCCCATATTGGGCTCTATGCTGACAAAGAGAGAGAGAGCGTGAGCAGGGGAGGAGCAGAGAGAGGGAGACACAGAATCTGAAACAGGCTTCAGGCTCTGAGCTGTCAGCACAAGAGCCCCACCCGGGGCTCAAACCCACAAACAGTGAGATCATGGCCTGAGCTGAAGTCAGATGCTTAACCAACTGAGCCACCCAGGCGCCCCCCAAATCATTTAAGTTATTATGAAAACAGCATTAACTTTTTTTTAAGTTTAGAAAGGTAGTAGAAAAGAGTAATCCCCTATTTTAATATCTCGTCTGTATTTATCCAGTTAATATATATCCAACGAATAATTCTCCCCCAATGTGAATGTTATTGCACATTACCAGTCACCAGAGCGACAGTTTTGAGGTGTGGTTGACGGGGATGCCTCTCCCTGGGAAAGGCCAACTTGGCTGCTCGTGACAAAGGTTTGCAAGCGGTCGTGCACTGGGGTACCTCCCTCCCCCGTTCTGTGTTATAAAACTCAATCTTGTCAAGGCCCTCCAAGGTATTGGTGTCTCAGGACCCAGCTACACAAGTCAAACTCCCAAGAGACATCCTAACCACATGGACAACTCAGCTCTGCTGTGCAGGCAACACTTTCCTTGAATCAAGGCATCTGGGGAAAAACTTCCCATCAGAAGAAGTTGATGAGCATGGAGTAAATGAAAGGTAGCATACGCGGACCCTGAATAGGATGGACAATTCCTGCTCCACAAGAGAGATTCCTAGAATGCCAGGGTCTCACATTTGCCGCATTTATTCATTCAGCAAACATTTATCAAGCCCATCAGCAAATTTACTAAGACTATAAAAGCTTGAGTTTCCCAGCCCCTCACTTGCAAAGGCCTCTCTCAAGACTGTGAGAGGGACCTTCATAATATGTTCACACATTCATACATTTTTGTAATATTTTTGTGAAAGTAGGTATTTTCAATGCAATCAGTTAAGACTTGATCTCTCTGCGGTCCTACTTCTCAGGCACACGTCTTGAGGAGAGTAGCACTGGAGTTGTCGCAGGCATTGTTAGGATCTGGCAAAGGGGCAATTGACTTGGGGATATATTTTCGTTTGGGTTTAGTGGTTCGCAGTCGCTTCTGGAGATAGTGTAGTCATCGCTGGCTTCCCTGTGTCACAATAGCTTCTGGGAACACTTCTACAGCCCAGTGGGCTGGCCTGTCCCGCAATGACACACGACAGCACCGAACTGGGAGTCACATTGCAACATGAACATGTCCTAGTGCATCGAAAGTATGTGGAGAGTGCAAGAGAAAGGAGGTTTCAAACCTCAGAAGCAAATCCATGAAAAATTCTCCCAGTCTTCACACAAGTGAAATTGTAAGTAGAAAATTTAATTGTCACTAACGCCTATTCCGAATGGAATAGACTTAATTATGCAGAACATACTATTGTAAACATGTCATGCTTTTTTTAAAAAAAAAAAAAATTTTTTTAACGTTTATTTATTTTGGGGACAGAGAGAGACAGAGCATGAACGGGGGAGGGTCAGAGAGAGAGGGAGACACAGAATCGGAAGCAGGCTCCAGGCTCTGAGCCATCAGCCCAGAGCCCGACGTGGGGCTCGAACTCACGGTCTGTGAGATCGTGACCTGAGCTGAAGTCGGACGCTCAACCGACTGAGCCACCCAGGCGCCCCATGTCATGCTTTTTTTGTTCTTGATCGCAGTGGGGCAAAACAGAACTTATCGGAATCCATGTGTTTGCAGGGTAGTGTTATAAACTCTGAATACATCTGTGTGGAAAGTTGAATATTTTATGCATCCCAATTATTAACATTAAAAATTTTACTAATCAACCAAGGTAGGGGACTGAATTATCCTCCTATTCTCTCTACATAAAATGATAATGCAAAATCATTATCCCATACAGATTATCCAGATTTCAACGTGCAGGAAAAATAGCATTATAGAAGTATTCTGGGCAATTCACGAAGGTAGCATGTTGTTTCTTTCTGAATTTCGTGAGTGAGTGGCATTTGCCAACTCTTAAAAAATTTACGATGGGGGAAACCTAAAAAAAATGAAATAAGCATTTTTTCATCAAAACCTGTATTTGTGGTGATTTATTTTCTCATTCAAAATAAAAATTTGCCTTTGTAGCTTATTTCATATGTACGCTGTTGTCTTCTTTTTCTTAAAGAGTTTCAGGCCCCTCAGAACTTGGATCTGCTCCTGATTGAGCAATTGGCATTTGCCCAACTGCATATTAGGATCCAGGAATGCAGAGACGAGCTCCACACAATCCTTGCCTTGGACAAGCCTGTATTCTAGTGGAAGCGGACTCAGGCGCAAACCAGCAAAGATGGTACATTGTTGCAGTCTTTATAGAAAGTAGATAAGATCTTCACAGAGGAAGTGTGACTCCCAACCCACAGCCTCAGAAATGCAACAAGTATCGAGTTCTTTTCTTTAGACCAACTTAATTGCAGCCCTGAGTCTCCATACTACTGCAGGTTGGTTGGAAATTCCAACGCCAGCCGTTTTCTTACCAGAACTGTCCGGATGCAGAGAGGCTTTCCCGGTGCCTGGAAAATGGCAGAGGGTCTCTCAGTTCCTGCGCATCAGAGTCACCGCTGCCACTCTTATGCACCCAGCCTCTGATCTCTTAAGGGCTGGCCACCTTCAGACCGGCACCGTTCTGTTTCCGCACACCCAGCGCTCAAGTCCAGGAACCTTTGCGAGGCTGGGACCCCGGTGCCCAGGTTCTGTCTCTGAAAACACAAAGTGCAGCCAGCCCCTGCTGATACTTCCCTGGAGTCTGTTGCCAAGCAGCATGAGGGGCCCCTGGCTCCCCTTTCCTGGTCCATTTTGCCCTCTCCCCCTTTTCTCCAGGACATCCCATGTACACTCTTCGAAGGACTTGAGATTTTTACTCAATACAGGAGGAGTCTTTGACGTCACACTATCTGCTAGATTTTGTCTGGTGAACATCCCCAGGACCAGGAAGCATGAAAGGGGCCGACAGTCTGCTCGAATTGGGGAGAAGTGAAAAATACTGAGAAGACAGATCAGTATGAATGGAGCACGGTGCCCAGGGAGGAGTGAAAGTATTATGGGAATAAAGTGTGGGGGAGGGGAGCATAGAGGAAGGTGTACGTGTCTGAGTGCATGTGGAGGGGGCTGGAACTGACAGACACAAATTCTTGCTGGCCAGGTTTCTAGAGGCCTTTCTAAGGCCTTCTTTTTACAGACTCCAGTGCAGTCAGTTAGTTTAGGCTTTGTTGGTGACAATGGCATTCCAGTCATGCCTCCCTGAGGTCATCCTGATTAAATGTGAGGATTTTTTGAACACTTCAAAAAGTCTTTGTTGTTGTTGTTAATTTTTATTTTGAGAGAGAGAGAGAGAGAGAGAGCAGGGGAGAAGGGCAGGGGGAGAAAATCTTGAGCAGGCTCCGTGCTCAATGTGGAGCCTGAAACAGGGATTGATCCCTCGACCCTGGGATCATGACCCGAGCCAGAATCAAGAATTGGGCATTCAACAGACTGAGCCACCTAGATGCCCTTGACAAAGTCTTTAGTAAATATTGAGTAGATTAAAAATAATATATAATATAATATAATATAATATAATATAATATAATATAATAATATATAGCTATATGTCAGGTACTCATACTTCTAGAACACAAATCAATCCCCTCCCCTTCCCCCCTCAGCAGAAAGGACTATCTTGAATTTTGTAAATAGCATTGCTTTGCCTTCCTTTATAGTTTTATCACAAATGTTGTCCTTAAACACTAGGTTGTTTGGTTTTGTTTATGTTTGATCTCTATATAAATGGGATCATAAGTAGGTATTCACCTATGCCTTGCTCTTTGGCTCTGTGACTTGTACAAATCTCCTGGCACACATGTGTAAGTTTCTCTAAGATATTTATCTAGCAATGGAATTGCTAGCTTATGGGCTATGTGCCCCTTTATCTTTGATTAGATAATACTAATCATTTTCAAAAATTATACTGATTTATATGTTTATCAGTGGTGTCTGAGTTTCTTCCCATGCTCAATACACTTATCATTCAAGTTATCACTGGTTATGCAGCGGTATCACATTATGATCTTAATTTGCATTTTCCTGATTACTGAAGAGGTTGAGCATCCTTTCGTAAGTTTCTTCTGTGAAGTGACCATTAGGACCCGTTTTCTTCATTTTTCTATTGAATGGTGTGTTTCTTCTTTGTGAGAGTTATTTTCTGTCTGGTTATGAATCATCTGCCAGTTATATTTTTACAAATATCTTCTCCACCTTTATGGCTTGTCTTTACTGACCAGTTCAGAGATGTTCTCTATTTAAATGCAGTTAAATATGTTACTCTTTTGGCTTTATGTTTTCTTTCTTTTTTGGGGGGAGGGGTGTTATGTTTTCTAAATCTTGTTCAAGAAATCCTTCCCTACCCTGAGATCATGAAGATACTCTCCTGCATTAATTTCTTTTTAAGTTTTATAGTTTGCCTTATACTTTTATGTATTTAATCCCCCTGGAATTGATTTAGAGGATACGGAATAAGATAGAGGTCCAAATTAGCTATTTTCCTGTGGGTAAACCCTTTTCCCAGCTCCTTGTTGATCATTTCCCCATGACCTATGCTGACAGTGTAGGCCTAACTCAACTTTTCACATCCGTGTGAGTCTGTTTATAGGTTCTTTATTCGTTTTATTGGTCACTTTGGCTCTTCCTGAACTAATACCACACAATTACTACAGCTTTGTAGTCAATGTGAAATCTTGTAAGGCATTTACCCCCAATTCACTCCCAACCTTGCTTTTCTTCAAGCTGTTCTTGGCCCGTTGTTTCCTATATGTATGTATGTATGTATGAGGTAGGCTCCCCGCCCAGTGTGGGGCTCAAACTCATGTTCCACCTACTGAGTCAGCCACACATTCCTGCCATATATATTTTTAATTTCCTATTCAAACTAAAAAAGAAAACAAGAACTGTATAACAATTTTGATTGAAATTGCATTGAATATGGGACGCCTGGTTGGTTCAGTTGGTTAAAGGTCTAACACTTGATTTTGGCTCAGGTCATGATCTCAGGGTCGTGGGATCGAGCCCCGAGTGGGGCTCTGCACTGACAGTGTGGAGCCTGCCTGAGACTCTCTCTCTCCCTCTCTCTCTCTACCCCTCCCCTGCTCTCTCTCTGTCAAAAATAAATAAATAAACTTAATTTTTTTTTTTTTTTACTTTCTCTGCCTGTTTCTGGCATATAGTAGTAATACCATTTTTTGCCCATCAACCTTGTTAAACGTTCTTATTAATTAATTTTTAATTTTATCTGTAGATTCTTTGCAATATTTACTGCTTAATTTCTTTCCAATCTTTATAATTTAATTTTCTTCATTTTTTAATCTTATTGTTCCAGTCAGGATCCCCCCTATGATGTTAAAGAGAATAAACAGAAGTGATAGAGGCACCCCTGGTCTTGCCCTGATCTTCAAAAAGAATGTTTTCAGTATTTCACCATTAGATATGACAATTGCTATCGGTTTTTGGTGAGAATTATATCAGATGTTTATTTCTGTGTAACACATCGTTTGAAAACATAATGGCTTAAAACGACAAGTATTTCATTAGTTTCCATGATTCTGTGGGTTGGCTGTGAGGTTCAGCTGGGACAGCTCACGTCTCCATTCTAGGTATTATCAGCAGAGCCGGCTGGCTTACATCTGGACAAGATATAAGGTGGCATATTACAGCTGAGATGGCTGGAGTACAGGAGTCTCTTGTTCCTCATGGTCTTACCTCTTCCAAAACCTCTCTCTTTGGCAGGCCTATCCAGCAGAAGCGCCTGACTTTCCTGTATGGAAGCTCAGGGCTTCCAAGCGGATAAAAGTTAAGCCACATGCCTCTTAAAGTTGGTCAGAGCAACTCATTAGGAAAGCCCCGTTTCAGAGGGAAGGCAGATAGACTTCCCGAGAGCAGGAGCAGCAAAATAGTATATGGCCATGTTTTTCCAACCTGCCAAGTGACCCATCTTTTCATGATTTGCTAAGAATTGTGATCATTAAGAGACACTGTATTTTAGCCAAATCTTTTTGTTCATCTTTTAGAATAATCATACAACTCTTCTCCTTTAATCTGTTAATGTGGTGAATTATATTAGTTGATTTTCTAATGTTAAAACAATTTTTTTAACGTTTATTTATTTTTGAGACAGGGAGAGACAGCATGAACGGGGGAGGGTCAGAGAGAGAGGGAGACACAGAATTTTTTTGAAATAGGCTCCAGGCTCTGAGCTGTCAGCACAGAGCCCGATGCGGGGCTTGAACTCACAGACCGTGAGATCATGACCTGAGCCAAAGTCGGCCACTTCACCGACTGAGCCACCCAGGCGCCCCTGATTTTCTAATGTTAAAAGACCTTATATTTCAAGGATAAATCCAACCTGCCAGATATAGTTATAAATATTTTGCTTAGTATTTGTGTCTTTACATCTAAAATTAAGACTGAGTTCATGGGGCGCCTAGGTGGCTTGGTCGGTTAAGCGTCTGACTTCGGCTCAGGTCATGATCTCGCGGTCCGTGAGTTGGAGCCCGGTGTCGGGCTCTGTGCTGACAGCTCAGAGCCTGGAGCCTGTTTCAGATTCTGTGTCTCCCTCTCTCTCTCTGTCCCTCCCCTGTTCATGCTCTGTCTCTCTCTGTCTCAAAAATAAATAAACGTTAAGAAAAAAAATTTTTTTTTTAAAAAAAGACTGAGTTCTAATTTTTTTTTAATTTTAATTCTAATGTATGAGTATTTTTTTTTTTAATGTTTATTTATTTTTTAGAGAGACAAAGAGAGAATGACAGCGTATGCGGGGGAGGAGCAGAGAGGGAGACACAGAATCCAAAGCAGGCTCCAGACTCTGGGCTGTCAGCACAGAGCCCAATGCGGGGCTCGACCTCATGAACCCTGAGATCATGACTTGAGCCAAAGTTGGACGCTTAACCAACTGAGCCACCCAGGTGCCCCTCCAACATGTGAGTTCTAATTTTTGTTTCTTGCTATGTCCTAACTTGTTTTGATTCCAAGGTTATATTATACAAATAGTATAAGTTAGAGAATTTCTCTCTTTCTCTATACTCTGGAATAAGTTTTTAAAGATTGGAATAGTGTGTTTCTTGAATGGTTGGTAGAAATGGCAGCAAAACCAGTAGGGGTAGTGATTGTGGTAAATGTTTTGGTTTGGTTTTGTGGAATATTTTAAACACTTTTCATTTAAGAGTGTTTTTAAGAAATTAAGTTCTTTTTAAGAGTATACTCAGTTTGAGGGAGTTGTTTGTTTTTGTTTTGTTTTTTCTCCTTGGTTAAATTTATTCCTAAGTATTTCATCATTTTTGGTGCAATTGTAAATGGGGTTGTTGCCTTAATTTCTCTTTCTTCTACTTCATTATTAGTGTATAGAAATGCAACCAATTTCTGTATATTAATTTTGTATCCTGTGACATTACTAAATTTGCCTGTCAGTTCTAGTAGGCTTTTGGTGGATTCTCTAGGGTTTTCTATATATAGGATCATATCACCTGCAAATAGTGAAAGTTTTACTCCCTCCTTACCAACTTGGGTGCCTTTTACTTGTTTTTCTTGTCTGATTGCTAAGGCCAAGGCTTCTAGTACTATGTTGAATAAAAGTGGTGAGAGTGGCTGTCCTTGTCTTGTTCCCGATCTTAGAGGAAAAGCTCTCCTTTTTTTTTCACCACTGAGTATGTTAGCTGTGGGTTTGTCACATATGGTCTTTATTATGCCAAGGTATGTTCTCTCTACACCTACTTTGTTGAGAGTCAGGGTTTTGTTGCTGTTGTCATCCATATCTTCTCGAGGAAGTTTTGTTAAGTTACACTTTTCTAGGAATTTTTCCATTTCACCTAAGTTTTCAATTTAATTGGCATGTAACTGCTCATAGTGTGATCTACCTTTTATGTCTATGTCTTAACATCTATAACATGGCCCCTTTCGTTTCTAATGTTTATTAATGCTCTTTATCTTTTTCCTTGATCAGTCTACCAGGATTCTGTCAATTTTACTCGTTTTCTCAAAAATCAACTTGGACTTTGTTGATTTTATCTAACATTTTTTCCCATTAATATCTGTTCTCAACTGAATCATTTCTTCTTTCTACTTATTTTGGATTTATGCTATTAACTTGGGTATGCTATTAACTTGGATTTAACTCATTAACTTTCAAACTTTCTTCTTTTCTCTGAGTTTATTATGATTTATTATGATTCATTTATCATTCATTATGATTCAATTATAAATATTTTCTAATTTTTACTATTATTCTTCTTTAATCCTGAGCTACTTCAAAGTGTGTTTCTTAATTTCCAAATGTGTGAGAGTTTTCTAGCAATCTCTTTGATAACCATTAGTAATTTAGTTGGACTGTACAAAGAGAATGAGACCTATAAAATACGAGTAAGTGTAATACATTTACGTATCTTAATTATGACCATATTTGGCTTTTTTTTTCCCTACTCTCTTATTTAGTGCTATTTGTTCTGTCCCTTCCCCCCTGCTTGGTTTTTGTTTTTGTTTTGCTGTCTTTTCTTGCCTTCTTTTGGACTGACTGAATATATTTTTCTTATTCCATTCATCTTTGCCTATGATAGTTTGAAAGTTATATACTCTGGGGCACCTGGGTGGCTCAGTCGGTTGAGCATCCGACTTCGGCTCAGGTCATGATCTCACGGTCTGGGAGTTCGAGCCCCGTGTCAGGCTCTGTGCTGACGGCTCAGAGCCTGGAGCCTGTTTCAGATTCTGTGTCTCCCTCTCTCTCTGACCCTCCCCCATTCATGCTGTCTCCCCCTATCTCAAAAATAAATAAACGTTAAAAAAAAATACTTAAAAAAAAAAGAAAGTTATATACTCTATTTTCATTCTTTTGGTGAAGAAATTTTAGCCTGCATCCTTAACTTATCAAGGTCTAACATTTATCAATACCTTTATTTTCCTCTCAAATAATATAAGAAACTTTCAGCATTCTATTCCTAATCACTGTTTGACTTATATGCTACTGCAGATGTGCTTTTATTTTATATTGATTTTTAACCTAAGACAATGTTATTGTTTTATATATAATTTTATATATGTTTTATTATATACATAATATAACGTAGTATAATATGATATAATAATATATAATACATATATGTCACCACTTTTTTTTTGCTCTTCATCCCTTCTTGCATCTCAGACTTTCCATTGGAGATTATGTTGCTTCCGCTTGAAATATATTCTTTTTAAAAAATTTTTTTTTCAACGTTTATTTATTTTTGGGACAGAGAGAGACAGAGCATGAACAGGGGAGGGGCAGAGAGAGAGGGAGACACAGAATCTGAAACAGGCTCCAGGCTCTGAGCCATCAGCCCAGAGCCTGACGCGGGGCTCAAACTCACGGACCGTGAGATCGTGACCTGGCTGAAGTCGGACGCTTAACCGACTGCGCCACCCAGGCGCCCCTTGAAATATATTCTTTAGAATTTCCTTCAGTAAATTAGCAAACTCTCTTAATTCTTTTTTTTTAACTTTTTTTTTTATTGTTTATTTTTGAGAGAGAGAGACAGAGTGTAAGCAGGGGAGGGGCAGAGAGAGAGGAAGACAGAGGATCCAAATCGGGGTCCACACTGACAGCAGAGAGCTCCATGTGGGGCTCGAACTCACAAACCGCAAGATCATGACCTGAGCCGAAGTCGGCTCCTGAGCCGACTGAGCCACCCAGGCACCCCTCTTAATTCTTGAAAGATACTTTTTGGTAGCCTTATAGTTTTTGGTTGATTGTTTTCTCTCAATTCATCAAAGATATTATTTTACCACTTTCTGACTTCTACTTTTACTGAAAATCTAATTTTTATTCCTTTGAAGATTTTTTTTCTCTCCATCTTCTTTTAAGGTCTTCTCTTTTCACTTTGCTGTTTTGCATTCAAACTATATGTCAAAGGATGAGGTTTTTAAAAAACGAATTTCTCAAACCACACTGAGATATCACCTCACGCCAGTCAGAATGGCTAAAATTAACAAATCAGGAGACTATAGATGCTGGAGATGATGTGGAGAAATGGGAACCCTCTTGCACTGTTGGTGGGAATGCAAATTGGTGCAGCCACCTTGGAAAACAGTGTGGAGGTTCCTCAAAAAATTAAAAATAGATCTACCCTATGACCTAGCAATAGCACTGCTAGGAATTTACCCAAGGGATACAGGAGTACTGATGCATAGGGACACTTGGACCCCAATGTTTATAGCAGCACTCGCAACAATAGCCAAATTATGGAAAGAGCCTAAATGTCCATCAACTGATGAATGGATAAAAAAGTTGTGATTTATATATACAATGGACTACTACTTGGCAATGAGAAAGAATGAAATATGGCCTTTTGTAGCAACGTGGATGGAATTGGAGAGTGTGATGCTAAGTGAAGTAAGTCATACAGAGAAAGACAGATACCATGTTTTCACTCTTATGTGGATCCTGAGAAACTTACCAGAAGACCATGGGGGAGGGGAAGAAGAAAAAAAAAAAGAGATGGAGGGAGGCAAACCATAAGAGACTCTTAAAAACTGAGAATAAACTGAGGGTTGATGGGAGGTGGGAGGGAGGGGAGGGTGGGTGATGGGCATTGAAGAGGGCACCTGTTGGGATGGGCACTGGGTGTTGTATGGAAACCAATTTGACAATAAATTTTATATTAAAAATATATATATAAATAAAAAAATAAAAATAAATTAAAAATGAATTTCTCTTACTCAGGACTCTTAAAAACTCACAGCAAAATATAGCCAAGGATTGTAATTAGGAAGACAGCTGGGGGTCAGATTATGAAAGGTTGGGATTTAACTTTGTAGAACAATGATCCTCAAACTTTGTAGCTGTGTACATCATATGAAAATTTTGAAAAGTATGTATTATTTTGCACATATTTAAGTTGATATGTATTATTGTCATATTGGCATTAGGTTAAAAAATTCATTTCTTGCTAATAAGAAAAAGGATATATATATATATATATATATATATATATATATATATATAATATTTTAAAAACTAAAATCAGGTGAGGATAAAATTGGAATTCATTTTATGGTATGCCTTGGATATACCATATTTGATATGTATTTGGGTATGATTATATACTACTTGAAATACATTTGTGTGCTTATCAAAAAAGCATGCCAATTTAAAAACAAATCACATATAAAGTTTACACTTCAGTTGTATTAAACGAGTCTTTAGAATGTTGTGCTTTAACACATTACAGTTTCATTTAAAACAATGAGAATTGGGGCGCCTGGGTGGCTCAGTCGGTTAAGCGTCTGACTTCAACTCAGGTCACGATCTCATGGTCTATGAGTTCGAGCTCCGCGTCAGGCTCTGGCCTGATGGCTAGGAGCCCGGAGCCTGCTTCCGATTCTGTGTCTCCCTCTCTCTCTCTGCCCCTCCCCCGTTCATGCTCTGTCTCTCTCTGTCTCAAAAATAAATAAACATTAAAAAAAAAAAATGAGAATTGTTTACCTATATGCTGCTTCAAATATTTTGAATTTAAACCATTTCCCAGTATGAGATCAATACTGTTTCTAACTTCAAGCTTTACCCTTATCAGAACTCTGTGTAAAACCAAAAAGGCGGAAAGATCCATGATGTTTGATTAATCATTAAGGAGGCTTCCCTGAAACCAACTGTCATTCCGGGTAGTGCAAACAGTCACACAGAGGTCTAAACAAATTCTAAAATGTGACAATGGTTTTAGCTTCTGCATCTGCGAATTTCTCCCTCCCATCCCCCCTCCCTCTTTCTCATATATGCAGGCAGAACCAGAGGTCCCACATCTACTTTTTGGAAAGGGATTCATGCAGGCAAAGAAAGCTCTGCTCACACACAGGTCTCTGCTTCGAAGGGTGGGTGAGTGAAGACCTTTTCCTTGCGGCAAAAATGATTGGCTGTGGAGAGGTCCAGTTATAATTCTCTTTCATTTGGAGGTAGGTTCAAATGACCTACCTGGTGGGCAGGTCCCTCTCTGTTCTTGTCACATTAAATAGGACACGGGCACAAGGCAGGGCAGGGACTTTCTTGTAAGAAAAAGTGAGCATTTCATGTTCTTTTATTGTAATGTTGTGAAACTTTTCTTTTTGAGAAATGTGCACACAGATCTTGATGTATTTTATTTTATTTTACTTTATTTTTAGAGATGGGGCTTGGGAATGCACTGTGCTATTTGTGAAGGAAGCCTCCTTAATGATTAATCAAACATCACGGGCCTTTCTGCCTCTTTGTGTTTTACACAGAGTTCTGATAAGGGTAAAGCTTGAAGTCAGAAACAGTATTGATCTCAAACTGGGAAATGGTTTAAATAGGTTAATAACTCTCATTGTTTTATATGAAACCGTGAAGTGTTGAAGTATATTTTGAAGACGCATTTCATACAACTGAAGTATTATTTATGTATTTATTTATTTATTTCGGGGGGGGGGGTAGAGAGACAGTGTGCAAGTGGGGGAGAGGGCAGATGGGGAGAGAGAGAGAATATCAACCAGGCTCCACGCTCAGCATGGAGACCAATGTGGGGCTTGATCCCACAACTCTGGGATCATGACCTGAGTGGAAATCAAGAGTCAGACGCTCAACTCACTGAGCCACTCAGGAGCCTCTTGGTGTATTTTACTTGAAAATAGCATATGATAGTTACTACCAGTTATTTCCAAATTTTTTCCAAAAAGAGAGAAATAAGGGAAAAGTGTCATGGAAACTTTAGATCTATAGAGAAGAATTTGGCTAAGAATGAGGTTTAATGCATATTTTCTGGTTAAGCATTAACTGTCATTAGCCCTAGATTGTATGCTTGGTAATAGACTAACCAGTAAGCAATTGGAGGAGATGCGGAATAGTCACTAAGAGCATAAGCCCAAGAGCTAGACTGCGTGGGTCCAAATCCCAGGCATAGCTAATTAGCTCTGTGAACTCGGGTAATTTTTAGAAGCTTTCTATGCCTCAGTTTCCTCATCAGAAGTAAGAGGATTAAAATGATATTTACTTCAGGGACACCTGGGTGACTCGGTCGGTTAAGCCTCTGACTTCGGCTCAGGTCATGATCTTGTGGCCTGTGAGTTCGAGCCTCACATAGGGCTCTGTGCTGACAGCCTGGAGCCTGGAGGCTGGAGCCTGCTTCTCTCTCCCACTCGTGCTCTGTCTAAAAATAAGTTTAAAAAGTTTTAAATGATATTTACCTCAGAGGATTACTTTGAGGATTAAATGAATACCCCAGTTTCCTCACCTGTAAATGGTCTCTTTTTCACAGAGTGGTTGTAGGGATTACAACCTGCTTAGCACCAAGGCTTGCCTCATGATAGGGAAATAACAAGGAAGGAAATAAATCTGTCTTAACAATACAAAATTAATGCTCATTTTACATTCACGCACCATGTTACATCTGGGAATTTGGGGATTTAACACAATATGCTGATAGTAAATATCCAAAAGAGAAGGAGGCAAAGGCATTAACTTTGAAGAGAAAATTCCCTTGACATCTTTGTATTGCTTTGTACCAATTACCAATTGAATACAGTAGGACAGGATGGTGAAGATATACAAAGACTTAAATGCTTTTCTAACTTTTAAATAGAGTATATCTTGCTTTTATTTTATTTTTTTAATTTTTATGTATTTATTTTGAGAGAGCACGCGAGCAGGGAAGGGGCAGAAAGAGGGAGGGAGAAATTCCCAAGCAGGCTCTGAGCTGTCGGCACAGAGCCTGACATGGGGCTCTATTGCATGAGCCTGCAAGATCATGACCTGAGCAGAAACCAAGAGTCAGATGCTCAACTGACTGAGTGACCCAGGCACCCCAAGCATATCTTGTTTTTAGTTCTTTGTTCAACTCAGTTATAGAAATGTAATGGCAATACAATTTCTCCATTTTTATCTCATCTTTGTTCTTTAGTTTAGCTCTAACTTGTTGAGAGTAAACATGTTATGGTAAGACACTAAATCACTTATTACAATCTACTCTTGGGGCACCAGGGTGGTTCAGTTGGTTAAGCATTCGACTCTTGGTTTCAGCTCAGGTCATGATCTCACAGTTCATGAGTTCGAGCCTGACATGGGGCTCTGTGCTGGTGGTGTGAAGCCTGCTTGGGATTCTTTCTCTCTCCCTCTCTCTCTGCCCCTCCTGTATCTTTCTCTCAAGATAAATAAATAAGCTTAAAAAAAAGAAAAAAGGAAAAAATCTAATACTACATGATTTAAAAAAACAGGGTTACATGTTCTAGATTCTAAATGGCATTCAACTGAATTTATATAGCATCCAGATAAAACATAATAAAACATCAAGATAAAAAATAAAGAAAAGAGTTGGTTAATTATCCGTATTTTTCATAAAACAGCAAAATAATTAAACATTTAGAAACGTCGATAGGATTGACTGAATTTTTCATTTTTTTAGACATCATAATCTCGAAGACATTAAATGTACACTAAATAAAGCTAGTTTTGATTTTTTGAGTTATCCAATGTAAGCTAATTTTTGCCTTTCTAATTTCCCTATTTTTCTTTTGTTTTTTAACGTTTATTTATTTTTCAGAAAGAGACAGAGTGAGCGTGAGTGGAGGAACGGTAGAGAGAGAGGGAGACACAGAATCTGAGGCAGGCTACAGGCTCTGAGCTGTCAGCACAGAGCCCGATGCGGGGCTCGACTTACAAACCGCGAGATCATGACCTGAGCCAAGTCAGTCGCTTAACTGACTGAGCCACCCAGGCACCCCTAATTTCCCTAATTTTGAAGCTAGACATAACATTGAACATTATAGTGGGAAGCTATAGTTTTTGATTGCCCAGAACCACCCTTTATTTGGAGAACTGTCCCTTCGTACTTTATCAGAGTTTGGCAGGGCTGTGAATCATAGTACTCTGTCACCCACTCTCCCTCTATCATGGTGCCTAGTAAATAAACTAGCCCTGGCTAATCAAAGTAATCCGACTCCCCCAGGGAAGCGATTGGGTCAGGATACACAACCTAAGGTGGTCCAATCCAAGTCCTTCCTGGGACTTTTCAACCAAAGCTAGATCTGTGGAGCTGGAAAAATGTGCATCTGGAGTACTGCCTTCTCATGTGTAGGAGTAGACAAGGTCCACACACCAACAGAAGAAGTGCTGGGAGGTGAGGAGGGGAGGCCTCATGATATTGCTTAAGCCTCTAGCTTTAGTTCAGGTTCGACATTGGGGTCTTACATCCCCGCACACATGGGTATATTTTAAAGACCATTTGAGTTCGGTTTAGAGCACTTGCAACTGAAGGAGTCCTGATAAGCAGAGACATCTTTCTAATTTATTCATAGATGCAACCATTCACCATGAGAATGAATATACTACAAGGTGCATTAAGGTGCATTAAAAACGTGATCCAGGTGTTCCTTGAACCCAGGCAGTATAACAAAGCAGTTGAGAGCCTAGATTCTGGAGTCAAACTGCTTGCCTCCCTGCAAACTAAACTTCACCTGGGGCTGAGAAGGGCTGCCTCTTTACAAGAAACATGTACTCTCCAGCTCCCATAGGGAGAGCCTTGCACGCCATGGACCAGGGCTGATGGCCATTTATCATCACAAGGATACTGCCTTCTTTCTTAGAAGTATGTTATGAGAAATGTCAACTATTTCTAGTATCTCTATCTGTACCAACATTAGGAAGAGAAAGGTAGAAAGGGAGAACCAAAAAAAACCAAAAAACAAAAAAACAGGAGTGAGCCTTTTTCTCTGTGGCTGAGAAGACCATTCCTACAGGTTGTGCTTGCGTGTAAAGAATACAATCTAAGTCGCCATTTTGAATTCACCATTTCATTCATTTTCATCACCTACGTCAGCATTTGCCACCCTGGCTTGATGTCTGCCTGTCCCAGAATGTGTTCTCCAACACATTGCTTGAAGTGTTCTCCTTCAGTGCTTGAATATTTTCTCTTGTCTGTTATGCTGCTCGAAATGTAGAGATTAATTTGGGTTAAGAAGCACTCCATATTTAGATATCAATCCCCCCTGGGAAGGTTGGGATGAGAGCACAGTCTTCAGTATTAGACTGCCTGGATTCAAAACCCAACTCCATCACTGACTATAGCATACTGACCTTGGGCAAGTTATTTAACCTCTCTGTGCCTCAATTTCCTCATTTGTGGAGTGCAAATAATAGCACCTCTTTCCCAGGATTGTTGGGGGTCTAAAGAGTTGATGCATGCCGAGAATAGCGCTAGGCGGGGCGCCTGGGTGTCTCAGTCCGTTAAGCATCCGACTTCAGCTCAGGTCATGATCTCGTGGTCTGTGAGCTCAAGCCCTGCATTGGGCTCTGTGCTAACAGCTTGGAGCCTGGACCTGTTTTGGATTCTGTGTTTCCCTCTCTCTCTGCCCCTCCCCCACTCACTCTCTGTCTCTCAAAAAAGAATTAACATTAAACAAAAAGTATAGTGCTAGGCACACGGGAAAGCACTGTATAAGTGTTGGCTCTTTATTGTGCTTAGGTGTTCGCGCATTATTTAAATCAAATCTTATTCTCCGTTGTCTGGCTGCTGATGCTTCATTAAGGGAAGAGAAGGTGAGCGGTTGATGACTAGATGAGCAGGAGCTAGGAATACGGGAAGGGGGAGGAGTTACAGGGGGGATGGAGAGGATAAAAAACATTAAGGACTTTGCAGAGTGAAGTAAGCCTGCATGAGATGCTATAGTTGCAGTCTCTGGGCCACTAGAATAAAGTATATTAGAAAATGGAAGAGAAGAAACGAAAGGAAGTGAGTGTGCCAAAATAAATAGCACACTTTTCAGAGCCTTGTCTAGTTTGACTTGTGTCTAGAAAAGGGGGCAGAAATTCTTTTTCCTCCCTCTTACTCTTGGGCTGGTGTCATGATTTAACTACAGTATGAATGAAATAAGAGTGTTGTGGGCAAACCCGAGATCCCAACCATCATTTATAATGTTTCAACAGGAAATCTTTTCTGAGTTCCAAATAACAGGCTTCAGTGATCTTTTGGAAGAGGATCCATGTGTAAGTTGGGGGCTGCCGGTTTCATGGGGTGGGGGCCAGGGCAGGAGTTGCAGCAGGTCAGAGAGACAGTGTTTCACAATAGAAGCAACTGGGGCTTGTGGTGGCTGAGTTGTCTGGACTAGCGACACAGCTCAGAACGAGAGTTCAAGTCGCTAGATGTCCACATTTCTGGCAGAGGCTAGATGACCACCTGCATTCTTTGTAATAGAATCCAAATATCGGGTGGGAGGAGGTGGAAGAGGGGAGGAAGATGGGGAGATCCTCATGTCTCCTCCAAATCCAAGATTCTATTACTCTACACTGCCTGATTTTAGACTAGTAAGTATCATTTGTTTTCCTTTTCCTTTTAGTTGCTGCAACAACAACCTGGATCATAAGGATTCCTCATTGATAAAGATTAGTTTTTACAATCTTCCCTGAATTTCCAGGAATTTAGCAGGTAGGAGACACCGTTATAAGCAACTATGCATTAGAAGAGTGATTGGGAGATTTTTATTTATTCTTATTTGAAAGAAATCCCCCAAGATCAATGATATCATTGTACGCTCCTCTCCTTGACAGCTGTGGGATTAACCATGAGAGGTGAAATGTGAGCCACCTCCCAGTAAATTCTCTGGTGAGACAGGGAGCTAAGGCAATGATATGTGGTTCCATCCAAAGAGAACTGACTCACTGATTAATGGGTCATAAACATCAATGAGATTAATAATCTGATCAGTTTTAACAACAGCACAAGGAAATAACAGCACCAATAGGCTTAGTGAGAGGGCAGATCCTTAAGAATACTTCTATGTTGATTTTCTCATGCAACAATAATTATGTGAATTGCTAAGAGGTTAATAACAACTATGTTAACTGAGCTTTTACTATGGGCCAAATGCTGTGCTAGCCACCTTTCCTACATCATCTCTGAACTTCATGGCAACTCTCTTGGGGAGATTTTATTAGAAAATAATTTTTGTTTCTGGTAAGAAGCTGAAGCTGAGAGGATTTCAGTGACTTGCCTGAGGTCCCATAGTTGGTAAGGGGAAGAGCTGAGACTCAGCTTCAGGTTAAGTCTGATGTTGCTTTCCTGTGTGAGGCAGCTAGGAACTTTGGGTTTGGTATTCTGAGAGGTACACTAGTGTCAGAAATAACCATAGTTTAAAAAGGTTGTGGTGTTGTGGATAACTCGGTGGTAGTGTGAGATTTCCATGAAAAACAGAATCGCATGATAATAAGAAAGGGGATGTGTTCGTAATATAAAGGTTACAGCCAATGGAGAAGAAACATCTCTGCTTCCTGACCATATTACAAAGTGTTGTTTACCAAAACTCACGCCTTTAATAAACATTTTAGATTAAACCAGTTGTTCAGGAAGCCACTGTAATGCTTTCTATATAGGAGGCAGTAAAGTGGAGTGGTCAAGACCATGTGCCTATAACAAGACTGCCTTGAATCAAATCCTGGTGCTGTCACTTTCTAGCTGTGTCACCTGAGCCACCTGTTCTGTAGGGCTGCCATCAGGGTTAAATGATTAAATGATTAAAGTGCTTAGAAAGTACCTGGTCTGTGGAAAGCACTTGGTCAACATTGATCAATATTGTGCACAGAATGATGTATGAATGGTGTTATGAGATTGAAGGCACGGTCCCCACTTTCAAGAGATTTAGAAACTAGCTGGGAAGAGAAAGAAGCTGCTTGTAATATATCTTAGGAAAAATTACAGCATAAAAGCATTTCTTGTACTCGTGGTAAACACCATTGTATCACTAATAAAAGTTAAGTAAATAAGAAAGGTGGTAAAAGAGAAAGTGAGTGATGACAGGGATTTTAGAAGAGTTTCTGGCTTACTACAAAAATTTTAATTCAAAGGCTTTGGAAAAGCGACTTGTCCATTGTCATTGTTCATCTTGATTCATTATATAACTAATGATAACCTTCTCTATGCAAAACACTGGGATATTGGTAAGGAAGGACTGTACATTTGCAGATCTCATCCTCAAAGAGCTTAAAGTCTTCTTAAAAGAAGTTAAATATTAACAAAATACAAGGTAGTAAGTGCCATAGAAAAGGCATTGCCAGTTGGTAACACAATAGTTTCCAGAAGTTCTATTAAGTACATGAAAGAAAGAAAGAAAGAAAGAAAGAAAGAAAGAAAGAAAGAAAGAGGAAGAAAAGAAAAAAGAAAAGGAAAGGAAAGGAAAGGAAAGGAAAGAAAAGAAAAAAGGAAAAGAAAAAAAAGAAAAGAAAAGAAAAGAAAAGAAAAGAAAAGAAAAGAAAAGAAAAGAAAAGAAAATTGGGTTAGTCTGGAGCACAATGGAACCCAGATACCAGATGTAATGACTATGAGGGAGATCTTGTTGTTCTTGGAAGGGCCTCCTGGGGCTGTAATTGGTATTAGGAGTAGGCCTGCCTGGGCTTTGCGGGATGAGAAATTGAGTCAGGATACAGAGGCTAAGGATACGCTACCAAATGGGCAAGAGATGAATCAGAATGGGAATTTTCTAAATTCCCTAGCTAAACTACGGAACTTTCATCAATGCAGCCCCTCATTCTTCTCTCTGCACCTCTGCCCCTCATCACTACTGGTAGAAAGACTCATTTGGGGAGTAAATTATAGAGCAAGAGATTGCCTGGTGTGAGTTAGATAGACTGACATTTTCTACTTTAAGAATATTTCTGTTTTAACTACATGAGCACTTATGTGTCTGGACAATTACTTTCTCCACTCCTCTTCTTCCATTTTTTTTCCCTCTTGTAACACATTTCTTTTTTAGGAACAGAGATTTTTAACATGTTAAGATTTTCAAGTTTATGGTTCATTTTTACATTGGCTACATTTTTACTTTCTTCCTGATAACATTCAGGGAGGAAACGGAAGTTTCTTATAAATCCCACTATAGGATGGGTTATGTTGGAAGGCTCTCTGTAGAAAACAAATACTACTATCTTAGTCGTCAAATTCTTTACCTGAAGATTTCATCTTCTTCCTGACTTTTTGTCTCCAACTCTTGTCCTAGATGTTGAATACTATTTTTAGATTTGACTTCTGTTTTCTGATTATATAACACATTTTATATGGTTAATTGAATAGGATTCATATTTCATTTGAAACCTAAGGTTTCATTTGAAACCTTCATTCGTATTTCATTGACAACCTGTTTGGTTGTCCCTAGGGAGTTACATGAAGCCTGAGAAAATCACACTGATAGCTTGAGTAATGGGAAATAGATGTATGCAAGTAACATCAAATTGAAATAAATATCAAACGAAAAGAAGTTAGGTAAGAGCTCATATTTATAAGAACAGGGTAGGGCTTTGTCCTTTCTGAAGAAAGATGGAGATTGAAGGATGATTAAATTTTTGGATACCACCAGGTGGCTGCCTCCCTGGTACAGCAGGGATTTAACAGGAGAGTGAAATTTTATAATGTGAGTTTCAAACCTGACATAGGTTTATCACGTAGATAGCTTTGAAAAGAATAGATGTGTTGTTAGATGCTGCCCGGGTAAATTTGTCTGAATTCCTTTTCCAGGCAACACAGACACAGTTCACTTTCCAGGAGCCTGACCTTGACATGGGGAGGGCAAGGCAAAGAGGGGCTGGTGGAGCAGAGCATTAGAAGACATCTGAAAGACGGTGCCAGGGCACAAGTCTGGAACAAGATAAACACAACCTAACCTAAGCATTGACCTGATGACCCTGGGCAGCAATTTGTAAACGAAGGGAAAAAATGGAGATACTATGACTGTAAGCTAGAGCCAAACATTTAAATCAACTTCAGTGTTTGGGAGAAATGCTCAGAAATTAACATTTTAGGGGTGCCTGGGTGGCTCAGTTGGTTGAGGGTCTGACTTGATTTTGGCTCAGGCCATGATCCCAGGGTTGTGGGATTGAACCCCACATTGGGCTCTGTGCTGAGCATGGAACCTGCTTGAAATTCTCTCTCTCTCTCTCTCTCTCTCTCTCTCTCGTTCTCTTTCTCTTTCTTTCTCTCTCCTCCTCTGCCACTCTCCCCCACTTATGCTCTCTCTCTCTCAAAAAAAATCTTAAAAAAACTAACATTTTAACACATGACAATATTCCTTATAATAGCTGACATTTAAAAACATAAAAAAATAAAAAAGCTTTTTTATTTTTGGGCTTTATAATGTTATTTAATCTTCAGAAAAATGATATGAAGAAGGTAGGGTGAATAGTGTTATCCTATTTTTATTTATTTGTTTATTTATTTATTTTTAATGTTTATTTACTTTTGAGAGAGAGAGAGAGACAGAGTGCGAGTGGGGGGAGGCACAGAGAGAGAGGGAGACACAAAATCCAAAGCAGGCTCCAGGCACTGAGCTGTCAGCACAGAGCTCGACACAGGCTTGAACTCACGAACCATGAGATTGTGACCTGAGCCAAAGTTGGATGCTTAACCGACTGAGCCATCCAGGCACCCCTGTCATCCTATTTTTAGAGTGAAAGAAACTGGATATAGAGAGTTGAGTTGTTGATTGTGGTTTACTGGGAGAATGATGACTAACTCCCAGTTCCCCAGTATATTACTTATACCAAGATAAACACTGAGAAGTATTAATAAAAGATTAGTTGTGAGTAAGAAGGCTTGAAAATAGTCTATGTTTCATTGTTCATATTTTACCTAGGAAATGGTAGGTATAAGAAGTAGAGAAGAACTCCCAGTAGCTTAAGAAGCAGACATGGGAGACAACCACCAGGACATAAAGGGAAGCAAGGACAACGGGCCTGTATTGTGAAGTCAGGAGTTCTCTCTCATGTGGCTTCTGTCCTTGTCCTCATCATTTTTGTACTCCGTTCTGGAGACCGGCTTTCTTTCCTTGCTTACTTGTGTGTGTTCGGCCAGACATTCAGTGCTACACAACTTGGCAGTTTGTCTCCCAAGGCCAACTGAATGTTTCTGTGAACTTATTCCAAATTCCTGGGAGAAGCACAAGGTTCAGCCTGGCCTAGGTCTTCACTCCTGGTTGTCAGGGGAGGAACATTTTCTGGTTCATTGTCACTTAAGGTCACATTTTAGCGGAGGGTATGGGTGACAGCAGAAGCATGGGTTAAGAGGTACACACACACTATGAATATGAAAGAATATCATATGCCATCAGCATTGCCCTATAATTGAAAACCAAAAATAGGAAAGGGTGTATAGTCATTGATTATAATAAAATGTTAAATTCAAGAGCATTGTTTATTGTAGTACAGGATTTAATTTGGGGCATTTCAACCAAAAAAATGCTGATGGATTCAGGAATGAGTCAGAGGAGAGTTACAAAATGTATTTTGATTGGATATTAAGATTTGTAATAACAATAAATGGAGGCATAGACTCAGTAGGGTAAAAAGTAATTTTCAAAAAACAGATATAGGGGCGCCTGGGTGGCTCAGTTGGTTAAGTGTCTGACTTCAGCTGAGGTATTAATCTCATGGTTCATGAGTTCGAGCCCTGCGTCAGGCTCTGTGCTGACAGCTCAGAGCCTGGGGCCTGCTTTGGATTCTGTGTCTCCCTGTCTCTCTCTGCTCCTCCCCCACTCACATTCTGTCTCTCTCTGTCTCTTTCTCCTCAAAAAGTAAATAAACATTAAAAACAAATTTTAAAAACAGATATAAAATTTGGGGGCATCTGGGTGGCTCAGTTGGTTAAGCATCTGACTTCAGTTCAGGTCATAATCTCGTGGACCTTGGGTCCACGCCCCAAGTTGGGCTCTGTGCTGACAGCTCAGAGCCTGGGACCTGCTTCAGATTCTGTGTCTCCCTCTCTCTCTGCCCCTCCCCTGTTTGTGCTTTCTCTCTCTCTCTCTCTCTCTCTGTCTCAAAAATAAATAAACGTTAAATACAAACAGATATAAAATTTAAAAGACCCGGGGCGCCTGGGTGGCGCAGTCGGTTAAGCGTCCGACTTCAGCTCAGGTCACCATCTCACGGTCCGGGAGTTCGAGCCCCGCGTCGGGCTCTGGGCTGATGGCTCGGAGCCTGGAGCCTGTTTCCGATTCTGTGTCTCCCTCTCTCTCTGCACCTCCCCCGTTCATGCTCTGTCTCTCTCTGTCCCAAAAATAAATAAACGTTGGGGAAAAAAAAAATTAAAAAAAAAAAAAAATTTAAAAGACCCAAAAAGGCAAACAGCGTAAAGTTAGTCTCTCGTTCAACAGTACCCCTAGCCACCAGCATCCTTCTGATATATCCTACTGGACTGTGGATAAACATACAGCTCCACATCATGCTTTTTTCAGTATACTTTAGAAGCCATTCCATCTGAGTACATCTAGAATGATCTCATTTTTTTTTCATAGCTCTGTAGTATTCTATTGTATGGTTGTAATGTAATTTTTTTGGACCAGTTTCCACCTGATGACATTTAATATATATCCAGCCTCTGCGATTACTATCCTTGAATATACATACATCTTTTTATATACAAATGAGTTTATCTGTAGGATAAAATTCCTAGAAATGGAATTTCTGGATTAAAGGGAATATATATATATACATATATATATATATTTAATTTTGAAAGAAACTGCCAAACTTCCCCCTGTATAAATTGTATCAGTTTTCCTCCAAGCAGTAGTTTCAAATAGCACCGGTTTGCCCACACTTTTAGGTCAGTATAGAGTTATGATATGGTTAGGTCTAGAGTCTTTTACTTGCTGGGGAATTTCCTCAATTTTGTCTTCCAACCTCCTGCTAACATCTTTATACTGGCTGTAATATTTTTAATTTGTAACAGCCTTTTCTCTTACAGATTGTAACTTTTTCATGGTATCCTAGTCTTATTTAACAAATGCAATATTATATCTTGCTATACATATTGATTAAACTTTTAAAAAATTTCCCGTTGCTTCTGCCTTTCATTTTAGAGACTTACCTAAAATGTTTGGTGTCCTTGACTGATTGTTCATATTAAAAGTCAGATAACTCTCCTCAATCTTTCTAGTTTCATTCTCCATAGAACAAAAGTCCGGGACTCCTTGGCGGCTCAGTTGTTAAGCATCTGACTTCAGCTCAGGTCATGATCTCACAGTTCATGAGTTCAAGTCCCGCATGGGGTGAGCTTGAGCCCTGCTTTGGGTGAGCCCTGCTTCTCTCTCTCTCTCTCCCCTCCCTTTGTCCCTTGCTCAGTTGTGCCCTCTCTATCTCAAAAAAACAAACCCAAAACACCAAAGTCCATTCTCCCTCTGGGGTGTTGGGAAGAGATGGAAGCTTGTGGTGGGGATAGGAGCTCTGTGTCCAACCAACAGTTCTTATGCAGACTTTTCTCCAATTCCATTTTTTTTTTAACTTTAATGTTTATTTATTTATTTTGAGAGAGAGAGTGGGGAGGGGGAGGAACAGAGAGAGAGGGTGAGAGAGGATCCCAAGCAGGTTCTGTGCTGTCAGCACAGAGCCTGACGGGGGGCTGGATCTCACAAACCCGATCACGACCTGAGCCAAAACCCGGAGTCAGATGCTTAACCCACTGCGCCGCCCAGGCGCCCCTTTCCATTTAGAAGACATTTTTCATCCTCACTTTTCCCAGTCCCAGTGTCTCCGTTCTTCAACTTTCCAGAATTCTGATGTGGGAATCAGCTGACTTGTGTTTGTCTTTCCCCTCAATAGTTAATTTTACTTTTCTCTGCTTGGTTAAATCTATTTATCTCTTCTATCTTCCAAAATTTTTTATTTGTTATCATCTCCTCTTCCATTCTTTTCATTCTTTATTGTAATTTTAGGGCAGTTTTGGGAGGTGGCAGGTATACACATGTATATTCAGTTTACCGAGGTTAGAAGGTGGTCAATAAATATGTTTTTAATCTATCAGAAGCCCTGCCCCTCTTGTGGTTTTATTTCAAAATTAATAACATTGAAAGGAAAGAAAAATACTGAAACATAAGGAAACAGAAGCAATATTTATGTTTAGATATAACTCAGCCCTAAAGCCCATTAGTTTTTGATGTGGTTTTATTTTAGTTTCAGTGTGGATGCTGGTTATGTTTATATTATGGCACATATCAGTAAATTTAAAACAATTTTTTGAAAAGTAACGTATCAGGCTGTTCTTATTTTTGAAGTCATATTTTCTTTCTTTCTTTTTTTTTTTTTTTTTTTTTTTTGAGAGAGAGAGAGAGCTTGAGTAGGGGAGGGGAGCAGAGAGAGAGAGAGAGACAGAGAATCTTAAGCAGGCTTCACACTCAGCACAAGCCTAACATGGGGCTTGATCCCACAACCCTGGAATCATGACCTGAACTGAAATCAAGAGTCAACCGACTGAGCTCAACCGACTGAGCCACCCAGGCACCCCTAAAGTAACGTTTTCTAACTGGAGTCACACTTTGAAAATCCATCTGTAACTAATTTTGCCACCAATGTACTTTCTCAAGTGGAATACTCTTAAATAATGACTGTGTTATAGATACAGTGACTTTTAAAGACAGATATAATTGCCAGTATTCAACAGTGAGTTTCAAATTTTTGTATGCAGGATTAAGTCATAATGAAGAAAATCTGTCTTGCTAAATGAAGTCTCAATTAAATACAGTAAAAATTACATAAAATGTATTGGTTGTTCTAACAAAAGTGCTTTAAGATGCTTATGTTACTAATTTCCGGAAGGAGTAAGAATATTTCTTTCTGGAATGTGAAACCACAGATAGAATTGCATCTCTCCAGAAAAGTGGACGCAGTGGCTTCTGCAGTAAGCTTTTCCCATCTGTAATGTGATAACCAACTCTATAACTGTGCTACTATGGTAGAAAATTATCTCCTGCATTATATTTTTTAATATACTTGGGTGGATAAAATGAGGAATTCAACCTAATGCCATTTTTTTCTGTTTAACTTTTCCCATTATTGTAAAAGTATTTAGGTTTTTGAAAGCAGTTTTACCCTGGGACTCTTGAACAAGCTTCTATAACCAAATTCTAGAGAAGACTATTCTTAAATTAAAAAAAATTTTTTTTCAACGTTTATTTATTTTTGGGACAGAGAGAGACAGAGCATGAATGGGGGAGGCGCAGAGAGAGAGGGAGACACAGAATCGGAAACAGGCTCCAGGCTCTGAGCCATCAGCCCAGAGCCTGACGCGGGGCTCGAACCCACGGACCGTGAGATCGTGACCTGGCTGAAGTCGGACGCTTAACCGACTGCGCCAACCAGGCGCCCTGACTATTCTTAAATTAAACACGTATGGGTATTACATGTCAGATTGTTCATTGTTAGCATAAAGTACATTATATTTAACAAGTATTTTTCAAGCCTCATTAGTGTACGTGCTATTGTGCTGCTCATTGAAAAGAATATATAAGAAGCACGGTTTTATAGGGAGACAGGATAGCCCGGAGACTGAGTCAGACCGCCTGGATTGAATTCCCAGCTTTGTGAGGGCCTAGCAGCGGGACCCTGGGCAAGCCATCCAACTTCTCTAAGCCTCATTTGCAAAATGTAAAAATATCTACATTTCAGGGCTGCTGTGAGAACAAAATGAAATGACGTAGGCTAGGCATTTAATGTGTTGTCTGTTTACTATAAATGCTCAACAAACATGAATCCAGAGAGCACAAGAGAGAGAGAGAGAGAAGAGAGTGACTGCATTGTGCTCTCCAGGAGCTTCAGTAGATTGGGGAATATAAGAAATGCACATATTGGTAAAATCCTAAGTCATGATAAAATAAATTTTCAAAGTTAGAGAGTGATATCAATGATAATCTCAGTAGGGGTTTGGAGAAGGGAGATGTCAGCAATAGGTATAACTTCATGGAAGGAGCAGAGGTGGGTCTTAAGTCAGGCCCTAAAGAGTTTTAGAACAGACAGACAAGAGGGACAGGGCAAAGGTGTGCTGGAATGGAATGATAGGAGCAGGTCAATAACTGGTGCTTATGAGGAGAAATGCGTGATTGTTTTTTGAACAAATCAATCAAAGGAGGACCTAGCTAGTGTGTGGAGTGGAGATGAGGTGAATTGGTAGGTAAGCTGAGGTTATAGAAGTCTCTGGATGTCACCTTGGCAAATCACAAGGAACAACTGGGGATTTTTGAGTGGGGTGGGGAAGATGTGTGACACAATGAAAATGGCGTAGGAATAGTTGTATAAAAAAGGAAAAAAATCTCTGGAGAGTAGTTAAACCTAAGAGATCAAGTAGGAGTACTTTTCTATGTATATAGTTTGGGCTAATATTTGCAAAAGAAAAAAAAATCCTGCAAGAAATTGTAAGGATCAGAACTAAATGGATAAATAATAAAGGAGAGAAAAGAAAAGGGTCAATGATGATTCTAAAGCTTGGGAGGGAGAAGGAATGATGGGAAGTGGTGTTGGCGGGAATGGGGATGAAGGAATTCAAAATTTTCAAGTTAGAAAGAAAGCAACACTGTTATTGTCACTTTTATAAAGGTATGCATACTTCTAACAAAAAACAACAGCAATAGCAAACAATGGAACTATATAAAGTAGAAAACTGAGGGCCCCCTTTCCCACCCCCAATTCCATATTCTTTGGCTAAAACCACTGTGATAGTTTGTTTGCATAGCTTTCCAGGCTGATTTCTATGTATGCCAACCCAGAAAAGGCAATGGAACACTAGTGGACACAGGTCTCTTCAACTTGGCTTGGGCTTTCTTCCATATTGGTTCACATAAGGCTATCTTTACGTTGTAAGGAAGCAATATAACTGCATTTACCTACTCCCATATTGATGGGCATTTAGTATTTCAATTTTTGCTATTACAGACAATATTTAATGAGCAGTCCCGTATATCTCCTTGAACTTCGTCACAGCATTTTTGTAGGACAAGTATCTATGTGTGAAGTTGCTGGGTCAAAGGTACGTACATGTAAATTTTTCCTTGCTTTTGGCACATTGTCCAACGAAGAGATGCGTTCATTTTATACTCCTACCATCAGTTTATGAGAGAGCCTACTGCCCACACCTTGGCTAAACTTGAATATTATAGATCTTTTTGATTGGTCAGTCTTTGAGGCAAAACATAATCTTGTTTAGTCTCCATCCGTAAGGACGGACCTATTTTCATAGGTTTTATCAGCTATTTTAATTTTTTTCTTCTCTGGCTAGTTCAGTTTTAAACACATAGAGATTGAACATGTAGAGGTTTCAACGTGTAGAGGATGGAATATCCTCATACAGATGTCATGGAGGCAATTAGAAGTCTGAGTGAGAATTACGAGTGGAGCAGTGATCACTGAAACAGTAAGACTACCTAAGTCCCCTGTATGATCATAGATAGAGATCTATGATAGATAGATAGATGATAGATAGATAGATAGATAGATAGGAGAGAATACAGGCCCATAGAAAACTGAGAGATAGAAAGGGGAAAAAGAGGAAATGAGAGAAACTGGGCAGTAGCAGTTTATCAGCTATTGATAGGGAAGTAGAATCAAGATTGTGCCATCCTGCTAACTGGTTAAGGGATTCTGGGTAAATCTTGAATCTCTAAGGTTTAGTTTCCTCATTCATAAGATAAAAAAGTTGGATAAGATGAGTCTTCACTTATAAAATGCATTGTTTCTAAAATTTTACCCCAAGAGATGAGACAGTTTCAGGGGAGGAGTCAACAAAGCCTGTGGGATTAGGCAGTAAGGTGGTCATTTAAAATAATTGTAACGTTAGGGTCTATGGGTGACTTCCACGGCTGCTTCTTTTTTGAAATTCTAACATTAAAAAAAAGCTTTTTATTTGGAAATAATTTCAAATTTATAGACGTTTACAAGGAATAAACCCAAACACACCTTCCCAGCATCACTTATTAACATTTTACGTATTTATTATGTTTTCTCTTCCCTCTCTGTGTATTTCTCAGCCATGCATACCTCCTAGTCTTTTACTCCTAAATACTGCAGCTTTTAGGGACATAACCACAGTATAGTAACCCACTTCAGTGATTTTAACATTGATACTTTTATCTAATCTGTTTGCCAATTAACCCAATGATGTGCTCTATAGAATTATTTTTCCCTCCAGTAAAGGTTACAGTGTAGTATTTCACATTGCATTTACTTGTCATGGCTCTTCAGCTGGAATATGTTCATAGCTTTTTGTCTTTTATGGCATTGACATCTTTGAAGAATACAACCGCCGAGCACCTCCCCCCTCAATTAAAAAACAAAACAAAACCCAGAATGTTCTTCATTTGGGATCTGATATTTCTTCATTAGATTCCTCATTAGACTTCCTCATTTTCTCATTTGGTGCTGTGTCCTCTGGGAATCACATCTCAAGGCAAACAATGTTTGTCTGTCCCTCATTCATGATGTTAATTTTGGTTACCTGGTCAAGATTTTGTCCAGTTTCTCTAGTGTATAATTAGCACTTTTCCTTCCTTGCAACTAATAGGAAGTCTATAGGAAGAACTGTAAGATGATGCAAATGTCCTGTTCCTCATCAAAATTTCTCCTTACATTTAGCATCCATTGATGGTTTTTGTCTTACCCAATCTTTGCCACAATGGTTGCAAAATGATGATTGTCTAACTCCAGCACACCCTCCACGCTTACCTGTTGGCCTTCAACATTCCACCATAAACAAGAGCACTCCCTTCTTCCCCATTTATTTTATCTATTTATTACTTGTATGGAGTTATGAATTCCTGGGGTTTTTGTATTCTAACCTTATTTTGAATGCAGGATATATAGGTAGATACTGTGATGAGTATTATCAACAGATATCCTCACTTTCCATTAAGTATGAAGAGCAGTGCCTAAAATTTATACAAAGAATGTAGAATGCAATAGTAGTTCACTTATCTGGTAAACTCATATATCCAAAATATTAAGGAAAATAGGAAAGTAAGCAAATGGCCTTCACATGAAGTAAATGCCCCCAAGTATCGGAGTTGTTTTAGCATATTCTGAGGTTCTTTCCTCTTATTTTATACATCCATTAAAAATATTGGTTGGTTGGTTTCCCAGGCTAATGTGGTAAGATAACTCAAAGGGAGGTGTGTGAATATATATATATATATATATATGCCAGCAGTGCCATAGGACGGTTGCGGCAACAAGGAGGGACGGCAAAAAGATCAATCATGAGCACCATGCAGATCAATTAGACTCCAAGGAATTCAGGAACATAGTAGGCCATGATTATTTATTGTAGCATGAAGGATACTAAGTACTTCTAAGCTTCTAGGGACATCTTGGTATTATGGCTTTTGATTATCAAGTGCCTCTGGGTCATTAGGAATAGGTTAAACTATACTATGTTTGATTAGTTCAGGGCAGAGAAACTGGTGCTATTTCAGAAAGAAAATCAATACGCGTGGTTTAAATTAAATTGTTTCTAGTGCTTTAAGAAGAAAACCTATGCTATCTAGAATATCTAGTTACGTTCAATCCCTCATTGCCCCCTTTTTTTATCCTGTCAGATAAATGAGGTATTACTGAAATTGTCTTTAAAGTCAGTATGGAAAATTATTAGTTCGTGCAAAATTGTATTTAAATACTAGCGGGTCCCCAGGAGTTGTTCCGGGGAAACGTTAATTGTCATCAAGTAAATACTTCTCAGCTGATCTGTTCCCTGCCTAGAGCTGCCCGTGTGAGAAACACCTCAATCTTAAGTTAGGCCTTATGCCTTTTGACAGTTGGTGCTCAGATTTGAATGGACTGTTGAGTATCTTTGTTCTTGGTATCTTAATATCTGTGGCATGTCTCACTTGATTGGGAATTGTGGCGGGCTCTCCTTGTACCTTGGTGTCAGATTTCTGGAGA
The DNA here is from genome assembly GCF_018350155.1 of Leopardus geoffroyi. NCBI lineage: Eukaryota > Metazoa > Chordata > Mammalia > Carnivora > Felidae > Leopardus > Leopardus geoffroyi. The sequence goes on along the minus strand of NC_059338.1, from coordinate 49,037,373 downwards.
ATATGTGTCTGTCTCTTCAACGTCCCCCCATATATCCTTTCCCTTAAAGTGAATTTTGGGTATGTTACTTTGCCTATATTTTAAACCAGAACAATTGCAAAAATAACGGATAAAAATTTCAAAAATAAAAATTTTTCGAAGTATGTTTTCAAATATATATATATTTCAGAAGAGAGATCAATGGTTTAAAGAAATAATAGAGGTGTATGTTATTACTGAAATTCTGTTGGTTGTAACAGAATTAGGTGTTATTGAAATAATAAACTTTTTTTTTTTTAGTGTTTATTTTTTGAGAGAGATAAGAGTGTGAGTGGGGGAAGGGCAGAGAGCCAGGCACAGAATCAGAAGCAGGCTCCAGGCTCTGAGCTGTCAGCACATGGGCCCGACGCAGAGCTTGAACCCACAAACCATGAGATCATGACCTGAATCAAAGTCGGACACAACCAACTGAGCCTCCTAGGCGCCCCTGAAATAATAAACTTTCTAACTTTGATTTTGTTTTGACAGCAATAATGAGATGTTTGTTGATTTGTTTCTTGCTGTAGCGGTCTCTTATCTTTGAAACTGCTTGCTCTATATCTAAATTAGTTCTTTGGCTTACCCCTTGGAAATAATTTTGATGGATAGTAATAGAACTGTTACATAATGGTTATTCCTTTGAAATGATTTTAAACATATTGAATTCTTATTGATTTCTATTATAGAGTGACATTTCACTTTTATACATTAGTACTCTTCGTGATACAAAAACTGCATATTTCTTGTCTTCTGGCAAAAGCAAATGGAATACATAAGGCAACTTACAGAATTTAACTGTGATAAAAGATGCTCTGGTAAAGAAAATTTGCTGCTGGTCCTCTTTTAAGTGTAAAAAGCCATTGCTCATTTGCATATCAATAAATGGAAGGGGCATTGACTTTCTAAAATAATTCCCAAGCTATGACAAAAAAAAAAAAAGACACAACAATCTTTTTTTCTTTCAGTATTTTTATTTGCAAATTCTTAATCTTACCAATTTCAGAAATGTGAACTCAACACAACTCTAAAGGTTAATTAAACTATTATTTTAAAGGTTATCAACATGAGAAACAGATTTTGAGTAATTATTCCAAACTCAGAAATTCAGTACATGTAAGAATTTAGTACATCTATGGCCTACCTTCATGAGTCACATGCCTTTTTCTCTTCAAAGTCCAAATGAAAAAACTTCACTGCTCTTACCGTAAACTGTGAAAATTATTGGCAGATGTAGGAACACAGGCTCATTTGTTTTTATGAAACCCTAATTCAACTTTAAAGTAATTGCAAAACATTAACACAAAATAGAATTCCCTGTTGTTTCTCAGTTTTCTTATTTCTTAAAAGCAGTGATAATGGGATATATATATATATATACACACATGTATGCATGTATATAATTGTTGTATGTATTATTGTTGGCACACAGCCAACCACCTCTTCCTTAATCTCTTACTAACACTTTAAAAAGAATAAACATTTACCTAACTTGATAACTAGAAGGGTTTTTCCTCCAAGTGCTAATTTTGTTTGCCAGTTGTTTCTTTGGGACTTGAAGCAATTAGCATCTATGGGAAAACTCTGTATACATAATACATTTCCCCCCTTTTTACCAATAGTCTGTTTTCCTTTTTCTAAGTCTATTCTCATTTGAAAGTTGTTTTTTTTCTTACTTTTGGTTTCTCTACTTCTCTCAGTGATTTCATCATGATTTCCTTCAAGACTTTCTCTGAAAGTAAAATGCAATAAAAGTGAAAAACCATAAACTTTGTCTATCCTGTTTGTTTTTGTTTTTAAACTTACCTTTGGGTTTGGGGAGCGGGAGGGAAGGCTTTAAAGAAGTGACCCTATTTGAGGGAAGGGGTTTGAAGGGGCATTCTAGCTTCCCTAAGAGTAAAGGGTTATGATACCAGGCCGTCAAAGGAGGAAATAATTAGCATTCTTCAATATGCACGATTAATCAGTTCTGCTTGGTGGTTATAAAAGGGAGGAAAGAAGCCAGATGGGAACAATTTTGGTCCTTTCATGTTTTACACCCAATGCTAGTTAGTACACAGTATCCCTTCCACATTCTACTGTACATTTTCTGAAGAGCTGCAGATCATCAAATAATCATTTCCAAATGGTCTAATGACAGCATAAAGGTGGCTCACTTAAAACCTTCCATTTATAGTCACACTGCATCAAATGGTGCTAATTTTAAGTAGGCCACCCCATACAGAGCACCCTCCGAAACACCCTTCCGCCGTTTATAACGAATCTGTTCCTTTTTCATTCACAGAAAATATTTGATATTTCAGAATCTTTTTCGTGCATTGACATGAAAATACTTTTCACCTGGAACTCGTCAATCCGAGACCCCCGGGGATGCCAAATTTCTGCCATTTGCTTATTAAGCCACGGGCAGTCCCCAGCATAACACTTACAAAGGCCTACTTCTAACACTTCCCGAATCTTAATATGAGAGTATTGATCACCATAATTTATGGTCCTACGACAGTGGGGCGGCTCTTCACATTTGGAGCCCCCCACATTAGTTGCAGCGACTAATTCTAAAAACACCGCTGGCGCGGGCAGAATATTCATCTGGGGACCAAGTGTTTCCAGACTTTGTTCTCCGGCCTTAAAGATGAGGTGCCGGCGCTGAAAGGGACAGACACCAGGGTCGGTTTCACCGTGGTGGGCCCCGTGAGGAAAGGAGGTGTCCGGCGCCCCACCTGTCAGCCCTCCAACCCTTCCCCGCCCCTCCTTAGGGCGGGTAGCGGCCCCTCCCTCCCGCGGGCGCCGGGCGGGGGGCTGCGGCTAGCGGCGCGCGCCGCGGACACCGGTCCCCGGCGGCGGTTGGGCGTGTGGGGCAGTAGAGCAGCAGGCGCGGAGCGCGCGGCGAAGACCCCGCCAGTCGCGGCCCCGAAGGCACGCGCGAGCGCGTTCGGTTGGTGCGCGCGCGACCGCGCGCGGCTCCGCCCCGCCCTCCCTGCGCGCGCCCGGCAGGTCCGCTCTCCTCCCCCACCCGCGGCGCGGACGGGGTGGATCCAGCTCACTCCCCTCCCCCGAGCGGCGGCCGCGGCGGCGGCAGCGGCGGGCGCTGAATGAGAGACGCCGACTGCTCGGGTCGCCAGGCGCTAGCTTAGGCGGCGGCGGCAGCGGCAGCGGCAGACCCTGAGGCCGGCGTCGTGTTCCCATCCTCCGAGGCGACGGCCGCGGCTGCACAGGTCGGTGCTCCGGCCGCGGGCCCGGTGCGGAGCCTTGGCGGGCGGTGCGGGGGAGGGAAGGTGGGTGCGCTGCGCCCCCCGGGAGGCGCGGAGCCGCAGCGGCGGCGCGGGGAATGGCGGCGGCTCGGGCGCTGCGGTGTGGCTCTCCTGGCCGCGGGCCCCGGGGCTGCTTGCCCTCGGCGCGGAGACGGGGCTCGGGCTGAGGGAGGAGAGCGCTGGGGGGCCCGGGGCCGCGCCTCCCTCGGCGGCTCGCTCTCGGAGGCTGGAGGCGGCCGTGGGCTCCCCGCTCCCGGTCTCTGTCCCGAGGCCGGGGGCGGGGCGGCCCCCTGAGGCCGCCTCGGCTCTCCCTCCTGGGTGGCGGGAGCCCCTGGCCGCGGCCCGCACTGCCCTGGCGCCGGGCTGCGCCTCAGCCTCCCTTCAGGTGAGCCGGAGTCCGGACCGCCGCGCCGGGAACGCGGAGCCGGGCCACACCCCCTCCCCTGGCTCTGGCGCTGCGCCCCCGAAGCCGGCAGCCGAGCCAGCCGCCCGCGAACCCGCGCCCGCGGTGACGGTGACCTGTTGCGGAGCGGCCCGCAGCCCGGGTCGCCCGCCAGCCCGGGACGCGGAGGGGCTGGTCCTGCGCTGGCCTCCGGCCGGGAGCGCGGCAGGGTCCGGAGTCGGGGGCGCGGCCGGAGGTCGGGTCGCTGTACAGCTAGGAGCGGGCGTACTAAGGAGAGATTGCGGACCGATCTGATCAAACACTTGCAAAGCCGGGATATCTGTCTGCAAATATCCGGAATTCCATTGCAGTATCGGATTAGGTAGGCTCATAAACACCATGCTTTGGAGGTGATTTGGCAGAAACCCGAGCCAAGAGTAAGGAGCTAATATCTGGAAAAGAGTCGTAAACCTGTGCAGAGCTAAATTATCCTCCCACCTGCCCCCCTTGGAGCTCTTTTCCTGTAGCTGTGTTGTGTAGACGCAGGCCAGTTTCAATGTACGTGGGCGTGTTTGGGAAGAAGCTGCGAGCTGATAGGAGGTACCTTCGTACAAATGTTAATTTGTTTGAACTGGGAGGGGTTAGGGAGGAGGAAGAAAGGGCATTGATGTTAACTGTGGAGGAGGGGTAACTGAAAACATTAAATTTCTGTTTAAGAAAACGCTAAAAAAAAAAAAAAAAAAAAAGTAATACCTGGCGTTTAAGACCGTAAAGCAGGAAACACGGGCAGCAGTTAATTGAGTTTTACCTTTTATGTGCCCTGGATTTTTTTTTTTTTTCTTCCAACGCTGTAGTTGTTATAGAGAACCTTGTTTTCGTACCGGTGTTTATGAATTGATTTTGGTGTATTTTTGTATTCACCGTGAAGTCGGCTCTTACTTAAGTCTCTTTGAAGATGACCATCAGAATCTTGGGAAACTTCGATCCATGCAGTCACAGACCATAGCATGCTAGCCATAAAGCCTGTTCCACCCAGATAATTATGCTTATGCAAGTGGTGTAGAATCATAACTATAATGTGTATTACTGTACTGTTACTGCTGAATATCTTACTATGAACTTTAGAATTATGAAGGAACTTATCCAAACAGTATTATTTTAATAAAAACAACTACTAACTCAAGCTTTGTGGGCATACAGTTTATAATCTAGCTTAAAAATTTTGGGGAAATTACTTGTTTAATTTGCTTAAAGGTCAAATATAAGGATATTAGATGCCTTTTTGCATTAATTTCACTGTAATTTATTTTAAACCTATTTTATTTTCCCTCTTTAAAATTCAGTATAATAATTTTGAAATGGTAAGGTCTATTTTTCCAGTTTAGTCCACCTTTAACTGAATTAAGGAATTTGACTTTTGAAAATATTCTGGGTGGGACACTGGAAATACTGTTCATTTTGCCTAAATTATTCCACATTGCAACAGAACTTTAAAGATGATGTTTGCTTTATCAAGATTGCAACATGCTTTTCTGATATGTGTGTGTGTGTGTGTGTGTGTGTGTGTGTGTGTATCAGAAAGAACACACAAAAATTTCTTGAAAGAAATTTTTGAACTCTTTTACTTTGCGTACTTTTATTACACACATAAGTAATATACTTGTGTGTGTTTAAGTACCTACTATGTGTCTTTTTCAGTTTATCACATTGTTATAGTTGAGAGTGTAGTTGTTTGTAATGAGTGATGGATATTTAAGTGAAAATGTTCTTTTGCAACTTAAAACACTTAAGCTTTAGTCTAGAGGCCCAGTTCACTCACTCACTTACTCATTTGTTCCACACATATTTGTTGAGTACCTAGTTGGTGCCAGTTAGGTGCCTCAGTGTTGGGGATACAGCAGAGAAAAAGACAGGTCTGTGCTCTGATGGAGTTTAAAGAATAAGTGGGCAAATAGTCCACTGCTCCTCTGTCAGATAATGTTACTTGTTTAAAGTTAGCTTAAAAGTTTAAGAAGTAAAATCTCTTGCGGTGAACTTTAGTTAAGGATATTGTTTGTGTTTTTCCTTCTAAGAATAGTGGGAATTATTACTGAGTGAACAAAAGCATTAAGACAGTTGTTTAAAAAATATATTTATGTTTATATACATTGGGTGTCTAGTTCCCAAGTGGAACCAAAAATAAACATTCTACCTGAAGTCAGATGATGTGGAGTTTACATGTGGTTAAACAGCTTTAGTCTTTCGGTTTGTATAGTTAAATATTTGCTAAAAATAATTCCCTCTTGGCACTTGTTTATAAGGGAGTCAGATTTTTTTTAAGTCTAAATTAAAAAAAAAATCCTCTCTTCTTTTTCTGGCACGTGTGTGTGTGTGTATGTGAGTGGACTGGTGTCCTACTGTTCTTCCATAGAATCTGATAACCATTATTGCTAAAATCAGAAAAACTTGACTGAAAGTGATAGTTTTCCTTTTTGATTAAAATATGACAAATATCAGTATAGTGCTTTGCAGATTACAAAGCTTATATATATTTATATATATATTATTGATACTTAAATATGTGAGTATTTCTCATTGTCAGGACCGCCAGTAATTAACTTTGACCCTATGTAGGCATTATTAGCTCCCATTTGTTTGTTTATTTATTTATTTATTTATTTATTTATTTATTTATTTTTAGAAAGAGAGAGAGAGTGTGAGCTGGGGACAGGCAGAGGGAGAGGGAGAGAGAATTTAAGCAGGCTCGACTCCCGAAGCTGGGCTTGATCTCATGACTGTGCGATTATGACCTGAGCCAAAATCAAGAGTCTGGCGGACTGAGCCACCTAGGTGGCCCTATGTCATTTTAGATGAGGAAGCACACCAATAGTAAGCAAGCAGTCAACCCAATCCCAAGTTGTAGCCGTTCCTATAGCCCAGTGCTCCGTCTCCAAGTGCAAAGCTTGGGGAAAGCATCAACGTCTAGTGTTACAGGTCAGTGTACAATATGGTTACTGGTTTACTTTTCCAGAAATTTCTAAATAACTTTTAAACTTTAAATCCTCCTCTTGAGATGTAATTAGTTGAATTTGCTTTCTTTTCATGAGTTAAACTTTAAAACCTATTTAAAATCTAAAAGTATCACTTTTTTTGCTATGTAAAAAAGACACAGATAGTTTTGATGGACTTTTAATGGTATAAGTGTCTTGAGAATAAGATGTATTAAAATCAATCCTATTTTTTGCATATTAGGTTCTTATAACAACTAAATGTAGAATAAAATTATCCCTTTAATCTGAATACTATATTTTTTCAGTTACTCAATTTTCAGTGAGAAGATAATTCAAAAAAGTTGAAACTCTACTTCACTTAGCCTGAGTGAGGTTCCTTGGAAAGGAAAGTTAATGTATTGCATTACCCTATAAATTGTTTTTTTACATGTGTCTTATTCCCATTGGTTTAGGGCTCCTCTGTAGTGAGAGAATGAAGATTGGACGTGATAAATTTTGGTAACTTGGAAGTAATCTAGAATTTTTTTTTTTTAATCTTACTTGATTAATGTGTTGAGCTTTTGATTTAGGAAAATGTTTAACTACATAGTTAAAATATAAACATCCACGTATTCTATGGAAAGAAAATTGAGTATAAATATACACAGTAACTTTATTTTTTAAATGTTTATTTGTCTATTTGTTTAGAAAAAAATGAGAATGGACTGGGGGAGGGCCAGAGAAGGGGAGAGAGAGAATCCCAAGCAGGTTCCATGCTGTCATCGAAGACCCAGACTTGGGGGTCCAACCCAGGAATCGGGAGGTTGTGACCAGACCCAAAACCAAGAGTCAGATGCTTAACTAACTGAGCCATCCAGCTGTCCCTACCTGGTAACTTTAATAAGTAATGGCCAGTTATAGATGTAGGAAGAGTATAAATAGCCATGTTTGTGACTTAGGTTGAGGGTCCCTAGCGATTTATGTTTCACTACTGAGAACTTTTGGTACAGGCTCTTGAATGATACGTAGCTTTGGAGTATGAGAGGCTTAAAATGAAGTTCTCACTTCGGACTTCATTGATACCCTTCTGTAATTTTACTTTTATGACATTTTCTCAAAACACATTTTCATTTTTAGGTTGATTTCCTTTTTGCTGATTCTTGGAAGGAGCTCTTTTCTGAAAACTCTACTTAAATAGGATCCTTATCACACTCTACCCTTACCTTTATTTTTCTTCACAACATTAATTTATCGGACATTAAAGCATACATTAATTTGTTTATTGCTTTCTTCCTTCTGGATGTAAGCTTCATGAGGGCAAGGACTTAGTTTTCTTCACTGTTGTATTCGTAGCACCTAGAAAAGAACCTGGCACATAGTCAATGCTTAGGTATTATTTGTGGGGTGACTGAATTAACTGACATTAAAGGACACAAAAACCATTAGTTTTGTTTTAAAACAGTTGTTGACTTTAAATAATACAACTATGCAGTTAAAAAGAAAATTGTACTGTAGGACTTATAACGAAAAACACCATCCCCTGCCTCATCTTGGTATAACTTTCCTTCCTATATTCTGCTCTTAAAGTAACCATTTTCCATACTTGTAGCTGTTTCTTCTGGTATTTACTCCCATATTTTAAACTATTTCAATTTTAGATCTCTCCTGGCTTGCTACTGTGGAAGATGAGTCTGTGCTTTCAGATTCCTAGGCCACCTTGAAAATCCTTTATCTCCCAGTATATTATGCTTTTGGTTAAATCAGTGTTCATTGTTCACACTATTATGACTTTGTAAATATGTTTACTGTTGAATTTTGCAGTGTACTAAAATTATATTTCTTGGAGTTAAAAATTTTTCTTCTTTTCTGAATTTTGCTTAATTTCCCATTTGTCTCTAATTTTTTTCTTTTAAAGCTGTCCCAGTATGTTCAACATCAGATTGTTCAGTTTTTTTAAAAAATTGGGAACCCCCTAGGTCTTTCTGTGCTTTTGCTCAAATCTGTACTGTGGCTTTCCACTCCTGCCATACAGGTGTAGCCTGCGACCTCTCGTCATTAATCTGAGAGTTCTCTTTGCCTTTTCCCTGTGTTAGAGCCTGTGGTGTCTGGATCCATGCCTTCCTCTTTTGCCATTTATACCTATGTTTTGGTGAAATGCATCCCTCAGTAACTTTTAAGAAAGTGTATGAGGAGGTGACATTTTTGAAATGTATGTATTGCTGAAAATATCTTTCTTCCACACTGATACCTGATTAATAATTTGGCTGGTCTGAGTATAGAATTCCAAGGTAGAATAATTTCCCCTCAAGATTTAAGAGATTGCACTATAATTTTCTAGCTTCAAGTGGTTATTCCAAAGTCTCATGCCATTCAGTCTTCATCCTTTTTATGTGACCTCTCCCTGTTAAGATCTTTTTTTTTTTTTTTTTTTTTGTCATCAGTATATCTGACATGTCCTTGATGTTGTGTCTTGTTTGCATCTTACTTTATGTGCTTGGAACTTCGTGGGCCCTTTCAACCAGCAGTGCCCATATTAGTTGAGAGGAGAGATGGTCTAGCGCATGAGTCAACAGTTTTCTTTACAGAGCTAGATAATGAGTATTTTAGGCTTTGTGGGCCAGTTTCTGTTACTCCTAGCTTTACTTTTGTAGCGTCAAAGCAGCCATGGATAGTATGGGCTTTGGTTTGATGACTCCTGATCTATGTACAGGTGTAAGGATTAGCCTTTGCTTTACTAGGAGTAGGGGGAGTTTATCTATAGAAACAGGAGAGAAGATGGAATACAGTTGACCCTTAAACAACAAGGGGTTAGGGTCACCGACTTCCGTGCAGTCAAAAATCCACATAGAACTTTTGACTTCCCCCAGACTTAATCACTAATAGCCTGTCGTTGACAGGAAGCCTTACTGATAATATAAACAGCTGATTAACACATATTTTGTATATTATATGAATTATATGCTGTATTCTTACAATAAAGAAAGCTATAAAAAGGAAAATGTTACTAAGAAAATTATAAAGAAGAGAAAATACATTTACAGTACTGTACTATATTTATTGAAAAAAATCCATGTGTCAGTGGATCCATGCAGTTAACCTTGTGTTGTTCAGGCACCAACTAACTGTATTTGGATAGAGACATAAAATGATGGTGGCTTGGAGTTTTCACCTAAGGTTTTGTGTTTACCTTAGTGTATGGAAAGTGAGGTAATTAGCTAAAGTAAAGAAGAATAGGAGTGTGTATTGGAGGTTTGAGAAGAGGGAAAAATATATGATACGGTCATCTATCAAAAAGTGGAAAAGTGAACAGAAAGTAGAATAGGGAAATACAGTGTTTTTCCAGATAGTAGCATTAAGGGCTCACTTGAATGTCATGTTTCTGACTTTAATAGGAATATCTCTAAAGTCTCATAATTAAGTATGATATCTTAATATAGGTATTTTTAAATTAGCTAGTTATTTTATTAATCTAATCAGAAATAATTGCATGCATAAGTAATATGTACATACATGTATATATATTGTTTATACATACAGACTTAGCCTATAGTACTATAATTTTTTCCCCAAGTACAGGTTTTGATTTAGAAATCATTCATTTATTTATTCATTTAAAAAAGTCATGGAGCATTTTCTTTGTACCAGAAATAGTTCTTGGTGCTGGGGATACAGCAATAAACAAGATAAAAAGTTTGCCTTTATATAAATCTGTAATTTTAACTAGCTAATGTATAGTATGACTAAATCATACACACACTAAAACAATAAGTAAGGAACATTTATAATATTGTGACGTGTTGTGAACGGATTTCCCCATTGAGTTAATTAACATGCCTATCACCTCACATATTTACTTTTTTTTTTTTTTTTTTATGGTGGGAACATTTAAGTTCTTTCTTAGCAAATTTTAATTATACAATATACTGTTGCCAACTATAGTTAGCATATTACGTATTAGATCCTCAGATCTTATTTACTTATAATTGAAAGTTTGTACCCTATTACCAACCTCTCCCTATTTCCTCTACCTTACTTTAAGTTTTTGACAGATAACTGTAAAAGATTAAGAAATATGTTATAGGCTTTGTTTGGCAAGAATTTTTATCTTTTACTATCATAAATAAGTATTATATTTCATCAAATGCTTATTCTGTGTTGGGAGAGATGATCATGTGTATTTTCTTCGTTAATCTAATAGAATGTATCACACATTAATAGAGTATCTCCTGTTTGCATTATTACATCCAACCCTACTTAGCTGTGTTGCATTTGTCTCTCCTCACACACACTGCTGAACTTGGTTTGCCATTGTCTTAGAGTTTTTTAAAAATCCACATTTATCAATAGATATATCACAGATTTATATGTGTGCATTTGGCTTTAAAGTTATGAAACTCATAAAATTACTTGTGGAGCTTTCCTTTTTCTGTTTCCTGAAATAGTTTTGTAACAGAGGTTATGTATGTGTGTTTTGAAGGGGCTATAGATATAAGATGAAGGGTCAAAAATAAAGTTTCTAGAGAAAACCTGGAAAAATATCTACGTGATCCTTCGGTAGGCAAAGTTTTTTTTTTTTTTCTAAACAGGACACAATAAGTACTAACCAGATAAGACTGATAAATTGTTCTTCATTAAATGAGAACCTCTGTTCATCAAAGGATACTTCGAGTAAATAGGCAAGTGACACACTAGAAAGAGTGTCTGCATTACTTAAAACTGACAGAGGACTTGTATCTAGAGTATATAAAAGATGTCAAAACAAAACAATAAAAACACTAGGAACCCAATTTTGAAACAAATGGGCAAAAGACTGAAACAGGCATTTACAAAATGAGTTGTTTGGATGGCTAAGGTGAAAAGGTACTCACATGATTTTTAGAGAGTTACAGGTTAAAACTATCATGTGATACTAAGATATACCCACCAGAATGGTGTTAATGAAAAAATCTGAAGCTACTAAGTGTTGACAAGAATATAGAGCACTTAGACTCTCATACATTTCAAATGGGCTTGAAAGTTGGTAAAACCACTTTGGAAAATTCTTTGGTATCCTCTGCTAAAGCTCGACACATATATGCCCTGTGATCCAGCAGTTTCGCTTCTTGTTTTAGACTCAATAGAAATCAGCATACATGGACATCAGAAGATATGTATTGTAGAAGAAAACATAGGAGTCAATTTTCATGACCTTGAAATAGGCAAAGCATTGTTATATATGACACCAAAAGCAGGAGCAACAAAACAAAGATGAGATAAATTGGGTTTCATCAAAATTTTAAACTTAAGCTTCAAAGGACATCATCAAGAAAGTAGAAAGACAACCCACAGAATGGGAGAAGATATTTGCAAGTCATATATCTGCTAAAAGACTTGTATTCAGAATATGTAAAGAACTCAGCTCAGTAATAAAAAGACAAATAACCCAATTTGAAAACAGAGGATCTGAATTGGCATTTTTATTTTTTTTATTAAAAAAAGTTTTTGGGGCGCCTGGGTGGCGCAGTCGGTTAAGCGTCCGACTGCAGCCAGGTCGCGATCTCGCAGTCCGTGAGTTCGAGCCCCGCATCGGGCTCTGGGCTGATGGCTCAGAGCCTGGAGCCTGTTTCCGATTCTGTGTCTCCCTCTCTCTCTGCCCCTCCCCCGTTCATGCTCTGTCTCTCTCTGTCCCAAAAATAAACGTTGGAAAAAAAAAAAATTTTTTTTTTTAAGTTTTTAAGTTTATTTATTTATATTGAGAGAGAGGGTAAGCATGAGTAGGGGAGGGGCAGAGAGAGAGAGCAAGAAAGAAAGAGAATCCTAAGCAGTCTCCACACTGTCAGCGCAGAGCCTGATGTGGGGCCCAAACTCATGAACCGTGAGATGATGACCTGAGCCGAAACCAAGAGTCAAACACTTAACTAACTGAGCCACCCAGGTGCCCCTGAATTGGCATTTTTTAAAAGAAGAAATGCATAAGCACATGAAAAGGTGCTTAATATTATTAGGTATCAGGGAAATGAAACAGAAACCACCATGAAATCCACCTTCACACCACCAGAATGACTAGAATCAAAAAGTTAGATTATAACAAATGTAGGCATAGTTGTAAAGAAATTGGAATCCTCACACACTGATAGGAATGTAAATTGATATGGCTACTTTGGATGACATTATGGGAGTTCTTCAGATTGTTTAACATAGAATTACCAAGAGAAATGATAATGTGTCCCTGAAAAAATTGTACATGAGTATTTACAGCAGCATTATTCACTATAGACAGAAAGTAGAAACAACCCAGATGTCTATAAATGAACAAGTGGAGAAACAGCATGTGGTATATCCATACAATGAATTAGTATTCAGTCAGTAAAAGGAGTAGCTACATGCTACAACATCACAGAACCTTGAAAATATGATAGTAGGTGAAAGAAGCAGTCAGAAAATGCCACATGTTGTATGACTCCATTCAGATGAAATGTCCAGAACAGAGCAAATCTGTAGACAGTAGATTAGTGGTTGCTTAGGGCTTGGGGAAAGGAGAGAGGCAGTGGGAGCTAAAGGGCGTGGAGTCTCATTCTGAGATGATGAAAATGTTCTCAAATTGTGGTGATAGTTGTACATACCATTGAATTGTAAACTTTATTTTTATTTTATTGTTTAAAGTTTTAATTCCAGTATAATTAACATCAAGTGTTATATTTATTTCAGGTGTACACTATAGTGACTTAGCAATTCTGTACATTACTCAATGCTCATCATAAGTACACTCTTAATCTCCTGAATTGTATACTTTAAATAGGCAAATTGTATGGTATGTGAATTAATATCTCAATAAAGCTGTTAAAAATAAGACATGGCAAAAATAATCAGTGATATGAAGACACTGCTACCATATTTAATTTAGAAAAGCAGGATGCAGAGGAGTATATAAAGTATCACCTTTTTGTAAAACCACAAAAACCTTATGTGTGTGTATGTGTTTAAGTGATCTTGTAAGGGTGGGAAAACGTTGCACACTAGATGTAAACATTTCTTACTAGTTGGGCTAAGGTAAGGAGGAGAGGGAGAGAAAAAGGGAGAAAAAAACTGAAAGGAAAAGGGATTGATTCAGAAGAAACAGCATGTGTAAGATAATCTCAGCTATGTAAAACATAAATCTTAAAATGAAGTGGTAGTTGTATTTTTTTTTGTGTTATATTTTTCTGGGTTGTGATCCTTTTAATTTTATTAATAGAAGTATCTAAAACTAAATTAAAGGCAGTGCAAATAAAATCAGTTATAAAACCTGAAGAAACATAGCAGCTTTTTTTCATAACAGCTCCCAATGGGACACGATCCAAATGTCCATCAACAGAAAAAATGGATCAATAATGTGTAGTCTGCTTTACACTAAAGTAGTACTACGCATCAGTGGAAAGGAAGGAACTCTACCGCTCTTCCCAGGAAGTATGGGCAAACACACAAACAGAAGGTTGAGCAGAAGAAGGTGGACACGGTGTATATGCTGTATGATTCTTTTATTTTGAATTTCAGGAAAAGGTCAAACTCAGCTGTGTTGATAGAAGTCAGAGTAGAGTTTAGGGGTTGGGACTAGAGGAGCAAGACTCTGGGAGTGCCAGAAATGTTCCGCATCCTCATTTGGTTGGTGGTTACATGGGTGGCTACACAGGAAAAACATGTTGCCCAGTACACTGTACATACTGCACACTTGAGTCTTTTATATCTCAATAAAGAGGTAAAATCAAATCAGAAAAGATTTTTTAAATCTGATGCTCATATGAAAAGCTTTTGTAGGTTTGTCACTTACACTTCAATTAAAAATAACTGAATAGAGTGGCACCTGGGTGGCTCAGTCGATTAAGCATCTGACTCTTGATTTCGACTCAAGTCATGATCTCATGGCTTGTGAGTTCAAGCCCCACGTCAGGCTCTGCACTGACAGTGTGGAGCCTGCTTGAGATTCTCTGTCTCCCTCCCTCCGCCCCCCCCCCACTGCCCCTCCCATGCACACGCTTTTTCTTTCTCTCTCAAAATAAATAATTTAAAAAAAAATAGAAAAAGTTTAAAAATTAAAACAAGGGGAAAAATAGTCTTTGTATACTTCAGGAATATTTATATGCCTTTCAAAGACAGTTTTTCTATGCCATTATTTCTAATGGTTGCATGGTGTCGTGTTGTATGGGTGAATCATAATTTACCTAAGGAATCTCGATGGACATTTAGGTTGTTTCTAACTTTTATATTAAACAGTGACAAAGTTAGCACCCTTTTTAAATAGGTCTTCCTATTCTTTTCTGATTATTTCCTTTTGGTGAATTCTTAAAAGAAGGGTTTCTTGTTTGGTGGTTAAGTACATTTTCATTCTTGCCCATGGTGTGTAAGTGTTTCTGTATGCTAACACAGATTTAGTGATCAGCTTTAAAAGCATATACATTGATCTGTTGTGTAATAAATGCTTTCAGTTTTAATTGGCATTTGTAAACATTTTCAGTGGAACTTATATTTTCACATTTTTGTATATTCGTGCTACTTTCTCCAGTTTCCTTTTCATACATACCTTTTACCTATTTTCTTAATTCTTTTAAAGGCATAAGTCTTTTGATTTAAAGCCTTTTAAGGAAATAAATCAGATACACAAAAAGTACATAAAAAACTGGTACAGTTAACTCCTAACTTAAGAAATGATACATAATCAGTGCAGTTGAAACACCGTGTTAACATTAATAACATGTAAGAGCTTTTTTGTGTATTAAGAATATTGAATCATTTGCTTTAGATCTTTTCCATTTTATCCTTTGTCTCTTAAGAGAATCTTACTGAATCCAAGATGGCTTCAACTGTAAGATGCATTATTTTATGTACAACTAAGACTAAATAATATGCTGTCAGTTAAACCATGATATTCTTGATTTTAAGAGACATCCTACTTGTAGAGATGTTAAAAGGTGAGAATATACTCATCTTAGATTAATGAAATAATATATTTTACTATGTGTGTCTTATATTTTCTCTAGTCAGATATACCAGTCTCTTGTGTTGTTTCTATTGTTAGTCCTAGTAAGACTTTCCTATGCCACAACTTAAAAAAAAAAAAAAAAAAATCATGTGTTTACTTCTGGTATTTTTTTAACGATTATTTATTTTATTTAGAGAGAGAGAACAAGCGTGAGCACGTGTGCACAAGCAAGGGAGGGACAGAGAGAGAGGGGAGAGAGAATCCCAAGCAGGCTCCCCACTGTCAGCACAGAGCCTGTTGTGGAGCTCAAACCCATGAACTGTGAGATCATGACCTGAGCCAAAATCAAGAGTCAGCTGCTTAACAGACTGAGCCACCCAGGCACCCCTACTTCTAGTATTTTTATCACTTAAATGTTTTTTATCTTTAATTCATCCATTTTATTTTAATGTAAGATCTAGTTTTTGTCTTTTTGTCTTTAATTTTTTTTTATTTTATTTATTTTGAGACAGAGAGAGTGTGAGCAGGGGAGGGGCAGAGATAAAGGGAGAGAGAGCGAATCCCAAGCAGGCTCTGCACTGTCAGCACAGAGCCCAATGTGGGGCTTGCAACCATGAAACTGAGATCATGATCAGAGCCGAAACCTAGAGTCAGATGCTTAACTAACTGAGCCACCAAGGTGTCCCTCTGGTTTTTGTCTTTTTATCCAATATGTTAGCCAACTGTCATAAAGTTGATGCCACTAGTGATTTTTTGAACAAGGAATGATAGACTTCAGTGTGCTTGCTTGAGAAACAGGATATGGCGGTGGATTTTGGTTGGGTCTAGTCTAAAAATGATCATTTGCCTTTCTATGAAATGTGTATCTTAACCTATAGTTTAATTTTCATTGAAAGGAATGTCAGTGTTAAAACTATGATTTCATGTTGCCTTAAAATTCTCATAATGCATCTGAGTGCTCTAGGAATCCGTCAAGTAATTTACTAAGTTAGATTTAAAATAACTGTTTTGCAACATAAACAGTGGCATTAATCCTGTGCTTAAAGTTTGTGTGAATGTGGGCAAGTTACTTAATTTCTTTAGCATTCAGCTTCCCTATTTACAAATGGCATAAGAGCACCTTCTCATAGGATCATTGTAAGGATCAAATGAGAAAGCATAAATCAAGGACTTAGCTGAATTAGCTCTTCACGCTTCCACTTTCAGGACCTTGAAGATCAAGTATAATCATAGCTGAGATTCTCTCCTACAGAGGGTTACTCTAGATCTTCAGGGTTACTGAAGTAAATTATTTTTGTTAGACTTCCAACCCTGATTTAGATTCCCAGGATTTGACTAGAACTTTTCTGGCCTTCTAGAATTAATTTATGTGACAAATCTGTATGTTTTCTGTTGCTGCTCTTAAGGTGCTCTTCTGTAAATGCACTGAAATCTTTATAGAGTTTCATAGATTTTAGGATTTTGTAGGTGGAGAAGTTTGATTGACTTAGCTTTTATCCTGTAAAGTTGTTGCTAGGATAACCTCTGCTACTTTTCAGTTTTGATTTGTGGATGTAGTTTTTGTAGGTTTATGGGTTTTAGATCCTATCTCTTAAAGCTGGAGGGGCAAGGATAAGTCTACTAAAACAAATGTTTTGATGATATCTTACAGATAAGAAATTCCACTGTTTGCTTTTTTTTTTTTTCTTTTTATGAACAGTACTTTTGAATGTTTTATGTAAGCACAGTACTGTGAATGTTATCATAGAAGTTTAAATCTTAGGCCTTGTACTCATATACATCTTCTTGGTGAAGGATGAAATCTTATATGTGAAATCACAGTAAATAGCATAAGATAAAAAAAATAGCATAAGACCATATGTACTTATGTGTCAGATTGAAGAGCTGTTGACAGGAGAGGAGGCTTAGTGAAGGGAAGGCCAAAGTGTTCCTTAAGGAATGTGTTTTGTTAAGGTGTAAGGAATATATTAGGAACCAGCATGACTGAAGATATAACAACAAGAATTAGTCTTTTGGGCATGCTTTGGATTGAAGGGTTTATTTGCATTGGGGTAGGGGGATAGTTACATTTGATAATGTGGGACGAGATTAGCATAAGGAGGGATGAGAAAAGAATAGGTCATCTATGTTGGGAGAAACACAGAATTCCAAGTGAGAAACCACGAGATCTGAGAGAGAGACAGGCATAGAGCAAGAGATTGAAGATTCTGATTTCTGGCTCTGTGGATATTCTTCTTCGATTATTCTAGTATTTCTGTGGTTCCTGCCTTTCTTGAGACTACATCCAGTTTTTTTTTTTTTTTCCCCCAGGAAAGAGTACAGGTTTTGGTGTCAGACTTTTGGTGGTAGATTTTTGGCTCTCTCCTTTACTGATTTGTGACCTTGGGCAAGTTGTTCATCTTCTCTGTCTCAGTCCTCATCCGTAAAATGAGCATCATAAATAGTATCTATCTTTGTAGGGCTGATAGGAAGATTAACTGAGGTGACACAAAGCTTTTAGAACAATGCTAAGCATGTAACAAATGTTTAGTAAATAGCATCATATATGTATGACATCATATATACATACACATATATATATGATATGTGACATATATATAATGCTAATTGAGGTAACATGAATTAATTTCTTATAGTTAAAAGAGCCTAAGGAGTTAATTTGCTTGCACCTTCACTTAGAGTAGGGCAACCTAGTGTGTGAGCTGGGTATGAAATGTTATTTTGGGTATAGAGCATAAAAAAAAATACTGTCTTATGTAGTTTGAATAATAGGACCTGGTATTTATTTATCAAGGATTTAAAAGAGGCTTGGTGCTGTTCTAAACATTTTACCTGTATTAACTCACTGGATCATTGTGGTAACGTGGTGAAGTGTAGGTACTGTTATTTTCCTCCATTTTAAAGAGGTAGAAACAAAGGCTAACCATCTTGCCTAAGGTTATGTATAAGTGGCAGAGCTAGGATTGGAACACAGATAGTAAAGTTGTAGAGTTTTAATTTTTTTTTATGGGAATATGGTTTTATTAAAAAAAAAAATTTGTATGCTCCAAAACATTTTACTTGGAAATCTTCACTAGAAGTAAGAAAACAAAAAACAATAAAGAACACCAGCATGAATACATAATACATACTTTAATTATGGACACATTAAATGTATTTTAATATAATACTTCCTAACATGTTATCTCATATTGTGTTAAAAATAATACAAGGAGGTGACACTAGAGAACTACAGAATCCTGGATTCTGTTGCAGATAGGTATCCTTATTAGAGCCAAAAAAGGAGTCCTGGAAGGTGGCAAGTAGAAAAGTGACAAGCAGTGCAAAACTAACATGTCATCCAGTTGTGTGTTGTTGTTGTTGTTGTTGTTGTTTTCAGTTGTGTGTTTTTAAAAATGCCATTAAAATGAAGCTGAGAATATGTTTAGACACAGTTCCCACTTCAATGAACATCCAGAATGCACAGTGGGAGGGTAAAGGTAGGGTTGTAATTTTATTGTGCAGTTTTAGCCATAACTTTCCCCTCAGTCTACTGTATGCAAAGACATGAGGGGAAAGTCATGTCATGATATGAAACCTAATCAGCATCAAACGATTCATAGTAGCCAGAAACCCTGTGAAGGCCACAAAGCAGATGAGCCTTTAAGTTTTAAAGCCTACTTAACATAAAAAAATTTACATTGGGAAAGAAACACACAAATTTAAAGATTATTTATTTTTAAAAATCCTTTAACAGTTTTAGTAACCATCAGAGATGTATGTAGAGTTTTAATTTTTAAACCTCTCTTTCCTTCTTGTTTCTTACTTACCTTTTTAATTTTTTTTTTAACACTTATTTTTGAGAGACAGAGACAGAGCATGAGTCGGGAGGGGCAGAGAGAGAGGGAGACACAGAATCCGAAGCAGGCTCCAGGCTCCAAGCTGTCAGCACGGAGTCCAACACAGGGCTCAAACCCGCAGACCACGAGATCATGACCTGAGCTGACGTCGGATGCTTAACTGACTGAGCCACCCAGGCGCCCTCTTATTTACCTTTTTAAATAAAATCAAGGAGGTCTCAATTTCTTGCCACTATTTCTTTTATTTCTAATGCTTGCTTCTTTCCCATTTTTTCAGGTACAGAGACTTAGGTAAGCAAGATATGGTATTTGGTAGTAGACTGTTGTAAGATTTTTGTACTGCACTTGAAGGTAGATTATGGTAAGTTAAAGGATGTATACTAAAGGATGTACACTATAAATCCTAAAGCACTCCTGTTTTCGAAAAAGTTATAGGTAATCTAACAAAGGAGATAAAATGGTATCAGAAAATAGTTATTTAATTTTTAAAAAAGTCATAAAAAGAGCAAAAAGGTCCATGGAACACATAGAAACAAATAGCAAGATAATAGACTTACACCTAACCATGTCAGTAATCACATCAAATGTAAGTGGTCTAAAAACACCAGTTAAAAGGCAGAGATAGGCAGATAAAAAAGCAAGACTTAACTATATATTCTTGTCTATAAGAAGCATACTTTAAATATAAAGGTACAAATAGATTAAAAGAATGGAAAAACATATACCATACTTACAACAGTCAAAAGAAAGATAGAATGGCTATATTAATACTAGACAAAGTAGACTTCAGAGCAAAGAATATTTCCAAGGATAAAAGATATCATTACATAATGATAAAGAAATTGGTTAATTAAGAGGACATAACACTTCTAAACATTTTTTTTACCTCTAATAGAATTTCAAAATTTGTCTTGATGGAACTCTAAAGAGAAATAGTCAAATTGTCTGTTTTAGTTGGAGAGTTCAGTACCCTTCTCTGAGTATTGAAAATCACAAAGATATAGAAGGCTTGAATAATAGTGTCAACCAATTTGACCTAATTAACACTTATAGAATATTTAACCTAACAACAGCAGAGTATTCTCAATTCTTCTTAAGTACATTTTCCATGATGGACCATATTTTGAGCCATAAAACAAGTCTCAGTAATTTAAAAGGATTGAGAACCTGTGTTCTCTGATCACAGTGGAATTAAATTAGAAATTGTTAGCAGAAAACTGCAAAATTTACTAATACTTGGAAACTAAATAATACAATGCTGAATAACCTATGGCTTAAAGAATAGATCAAAAGGAAATTATAAAGTATTTTGTACTAAATGAAAATAAAACATACCAGAATTTGTGAGCTACCAGTAAAGCAGTACCGAGGAGGGAATTTATAGCACTGAATGCCTATATTAGAAAAGGAAAAAGATCTCAAATTAATGATTCTCACTTCCACATTAAGAAATTAGGAAAAAAGTAAATTAAACCAGAATAATTGAAAGAAAATGGTAAAGGTCAATATGGGAGAATGTATAAAAAACAGGAAAACAAAGACAAAATTAGTGATAACCACAAACTGTTTCTTTGGGAAGTTCTGTACAGTAAATAAAGCTCTAACCGGACTGGTTAGTATCAGGAACGACAGAGGTGACATCACTACAGATTCTACACACAATAAAAGGATAATAACGGAGTATTATAAGCAGCATTATGCTTATAAATTTTACACCACAAATGAAATGGACAAATTCTCCAAAAGATACACACTACTACACTCAAGAAGGAATAGACAACTTGAATAGACTTGTGTCTATTAAAGACATGGATACTATTAAAATATTCCCACCAAAAAACCTCTAGGCCCAGATGGCTTCTAAATTCTAAATTTAGAATTTAATGAATTCTAAATATTTAAGGAATAGATTATACCAGTTCTAAACAGAGACTTTCAGAAAGTTGCAGAGAAAGGAATACTTCCTAACTTGTGAGGCTAGTATTACCCTTATATTTCAAACTAGACAAAGACATTAGGAGAAAAGAAGACTATACAGAAATATCCCACATGAGCATACATGCAAAAATTCTAAAGTAATTATAGCAAATTAAATGTAACCATTTATAAAACAAAACAAAACATCATGACCAAGTGGGGTTTATTCCAGGAATTCAAGGTAGGTTTAGCATTTAAAAAGCAATCAGTATAAGTCCCTGTTAACCAACTGAAAAAGAAAAGCCATAGGATTATCTCAGTAAATGCAGAAAGAAAAAAGCATTTGGTAATCTTATTAAATCTTCCATTCCAGGTAGTAACTCTGAGCCAGCTCTCTGAAAAAACTACAGATAATGTAATTTTAATGGTGGAAGACCAAATGCTTTCTCCTTGAGACCTAGAACAAGTCAAGATTGTCTACTCTGACTACTTCTGTTCCATAGTATACTGGAGGTTCTAGGCAGTGTAGTCAAGCAAAAAACAAAAGGCATCTAGAATGGAAGGGAGGAAGTAAAAGTATCTTTTTTTTTTTTTTTTTTTTTTTGCAGATGGCAAAACTGTAGAAAATCTGTTGGAAGCTATAAAACTACTAAAACTAATCAGTGAGTTTAATAAAGTTGCAGGATAAAGGATCGATATATGAATATCAGTTACACTTCATAAACTAGCAACAAACAGAAATTGAAATTTAATAAAATCAATACCATTGGCCATAGCAACATGTATGAAATACTGAAAACTACACAGTATTGCTGAACAGAATTAAAGAATACTTAGATAACTGGGGTGGTGTTCCTTGTTCATGGGTTTGGAAGACTGATTGTTACTAAGATGACAGCTCTCACTGAATAGATCTGTTGATTTAGTGCAATCCCATTCCCAAATTTTAGCAGGCTTTTATTTATACACACACACACACACACACACACACACACACACACACACACACACATATAGAAATCAACACATTGATTCTAAACTTCATGTAAAACTGAAAACAATGTAAAATAGCAGAAAAAAATTTTTAAAAAGAAGAACAAAGAGAGTCAGTACTACCTGATATCACAATCACTATACAATTAAAGCAATCAAAACAGTATGGTATTGGTGTATACACAGAGAAATAGATCAGTGGGATAGAAAAGTCCAGAAATAAGCCAATGCATATTATAGACAACTGAATTTTAATAAAGTACAAAGGCAATTGAATGAAGAAAGGATAGCCTGTTCGACAAATGCTGGCACAATTGGGTATCAATATATACAAGCACATGAACTTCACTCTGTATCTTGCCTGCAAAAGTTAACTCAAAATGAATCATAGACCTAAGTATAAAAACTTAAAATTATAGAACTTTTAGACAAAAACAGGAGAAAATCTTTGTGATCTTGAGTTAGGCAAATATTTTTATTTTTGAGAGAGAACCAGTGGGGGAACAGAAGAGAGAGGGGGGACAAAGGTTCCGAAGTGGGCTCCATGCTGACAGCAGAGAGCCCAGTGTGGGACCTGAACTTCTGAGCCATGAGATCATGATGTGAGCTGAAGTTGGAAGCTTAACCGACTGAGCGGCCCAGATGCCCCTAAGGCAAATATTTTTAAATGTAACACCAAAAGCGTGATTCATAAAACAACATTGATAAGTGAACTTTGTCAAATTAAAAATGTGTGCTCTTCAAAAAGTATTAAGAGAATGAAAAGACAAGCTGTAGGGTGGGAGAAAATATTTGCAAATCAGTTGTGTAAGGATTTATATCTAGGATATGTAAAGAACTCTCAAAATATTTATATTTTTATTACTTATATTAAATGTAATATTGGTCATTAGAGAAATGCCAATCAAAATCATAGGTGAGCTACTGATTCATACTTATTAGAATTACCAAAAAGGCTTACCAAGTGTTGGCAAGGGTATACAAGAACTAGACCTCTGTACTTCGCTGTTGAGTTTGTAAATAGTACAACCACTTTAGGAAATAGTTTGATTATTTCTTAAAATGTTAGATATAGACCTACTGGCTATTCTACCTAGATATTTACTGAAGAGAAAATACTTCCATACTGACCTTCACAGCAGCTTTATTTGTAATAACCACTGAAATCTAGATGCTCATCAGTAGATGAATGGGTAAACAAATGATGGTATGTCCATACTACTTAGCAATAAAAAGGCATGTACTGTTGATACACACAACAACACAGATGAATCTCAAAGTAACTTTGCTGAATGAGAGAAACCAGGCACTTGGGAACAAGTGGCTGTGTTCGTGATCTTGACTGTAGAGATTTTTTCATGGGTGTTTACTGTATACATTGAACATGTGCAATTTATTGCATGCCACCTCTGTATAAGTAAAGCTGTTTTGAAAAAGTGATGCAATGAAGATTCTAATACAGATATGAAGTGATGAAAGATTTACCAAAAACTGTTTTTTTAACATGGATCCTTGCTGTGCCTTTCACGTAATTATTTAAATACACACAAAGCAGAAGTCAGTTATAACCTTTTTCTTAGAAATAATCAAGAAATAAGGGGCGCCTGGGTGGCTCAGTTGGTTAAGCAGCTGACTTCAGCTCAGGTCATGATCTCATGGTTCGTGAGTTCGAGCCCCGTGTCGGGCTCTGTGCTGACAGCTCAGAGCCTGGAGCCTGCTTTGGATTCTGTGTCTCCCTCTCTCTGCCCCTTCCCCGCTCATGCTCTGTTTCTCTCTGTCTCTCAAAAATGAATAAATGTTAAAAAAATTTTTTTTAAAGATTAAAATGCCTATCTAGACACCTGTTTGCCCAAATTACACAAATAGACCAAGACCCTTGTCCAGATCAGATACTTCAGCAGTTTTACATAATACTTGAATCTTAGTATTTTCTTCTTTTTACATCTTAAAAGAGAACCTGAGGGAGGGAGAAGGCATGTTTGAGTGGAAGAATGAGGCCTCAGGACGAGGATTTGGATTGGGTTGAGAACATTGGCTCTTAATATGTTGCTTGTGTGGAGTGTTGGTTTTCCAATAGATTCTTTCTTAGATCTTATTTATTTGATTTGATGAGGAGTAACTTGCTGCTACTATAGATATATCTGCAGCTGCCCCGGAAGATTAATGTTACCTGGCTGAATTTGGTCTCTGTACAGCCTTTCCCTGCATACCCTCATCTGAGGAGTGCTTTCTGAAGTAGAATCTGCCCTTGGTTTTGTTCTAGATGAAGGATCAATAGACTTTTTGTAAAGGCCCAGATCATAAATACTTCAGACTTTTTTTTTGCAGGCCATACAGTCACCGTTGCATCTATTCAGGCCTGCCTTTGTGGGGTGAAAGGAACCATAAACAATACATAAATGAATGAGTGTAGTTGTGTTCCAATAAAACAATTTTAATTTACAAAAACAGGGCTGGATTCAGCTTGTGGCCGTAGTTTGCAAACCCTTGTTCTACACCATCAGTATTTCCTCTTTGGGACATTTGGCATCATCTGATTAGTTTCCTAGTGGTAGTTGCAAATGGAGGAAAGTGGTACCCTTTCACTTGCACCTGCTCTGTTGAACTTAATGGCTTTTGCAGATGATGGTGTGAAATAAGTGAATGACCTCAACTATCAGGGAGGAGTAGAATGATAAGGCATGCTTACTTCCTTTCTCACTCACGACCCATTTGCAGATGGTCAACAAATTCAGCAAGTTTACTTTTGAAAATTCTATGGAATTAGTTTTTTAAAAATATACTTATAATCTCCTGGCTGAAGTAGGGCAATAATTGCTGTTTCTGCTTTTAAGGTTCTCTTTCTAATCCGCCAGCCTCCACACATGTTGCCAGTTCCTTTTCTAAAATAAAAGTGTTATGGCATACATCTCTGCCTGTAATTATACAGTAACTCCCAGTCACCCAGAATAGTGATTCTTAACCACTTTTTATTCCTGAGTCCCTTTGAAAATCATTGGATAGCTGTGGATCCAGGAAAATTAATTTTTGTGAGTGCTCATTACACAATTTTCATACTTCTGGGAAGTTGTGCAGTTCATGGCTCTAGGATTTAATTCATGGTCTCTTAGTTAACAACTTTTGATTTAGAGAATAAAGTGCATGTTTCTTCCCATGCTGTTGTACATGCTTCATGATCTGTTTCCAGTCTGTCTTTGCAACATATTATCCATGTTCCCTGCCTCCCTCTCTATCCCTCTTCCGCTCTTTCTTTCTGTCTGTCGCTCTTTCTGTCTGTCTGTCTGTCTGTCTCTCTCTCTCTCTCTCTCTCACACACACACACATTTTTTTTTTCTACAAAGAATTTATCGGGGAGCCTGGGTGGCGCAGTCGGTTAAGCGTCCGACTTCAGCCAGGTCACGATCTCGCGGTCCGTGAGTTCGAGCCCCGCGTCGGGCTCTGGGCTGATGGCTCAGAGCCTGGAGCCTGTTTCCGATTCTGTGTCTCCCTCTCTCTCTCTGCCCCTCCCCCGTTCATGCTCTGTCTCTCTCTGTCCCAAAAATAAATAAACGTTGAAAAAAAAAATTAAAAAAAAAAAAAAAAGAATTTACCAATATTCTTCTGCCATGCCAGTTTCTTCCATTCTGTCTTTGCAAGTATTATTTTCTCTTGCCAGGAATGTCCATACTACTTCCCCTCCATCTGCCCAGTTTCTACTCGTTAAGACTCATTTCAAATAGCAGATTCTTAGTGAAGACTTCCCTGACATTTCCTCTTTGTCAGACATAAATAAGTATGAAGGATTTGTAGCCACTGAGACTTGAAAAGCTGGGGGTGGGGTGGAGAGGAGAATGAAGGAGGAAGACTTCTAGGAAAGATTTCTTTGCTCTCTTTCTTTTTTTTCCTTTTTTCTTTTTTTAGTATTTATTTATTTTGAGCAAGAGGGAGAAAGAGAATGCCAAGCAGGGTCCGTGCAGAGCCCGACACAGGGCTCAATTTCACAAACCACAAGATCATGACCTGAGCCGAGATCAAGAGTCAGATGCCTAACCAACTGAGCCACCAAGGTGCCCAAAGATTTCTTTGCTCTTAAGAGATGTACCTCTTCTTGAATAATGGCATCTGACTTACAGCGTTGTTATGAAGATTGCATGAGATAATATATGTGAAGTACTTGCTCGTAAATTGGTATAGTGGGCATTTAATTCAGTTAGCTATTGTTTTTTACTAAGTTGAAATCTAGCATTTTACTAGGTGAAATCTAGCATTTAAGGGCAAGTGAATGCCTTTCCATTGGCCATCTTGGAAGCACTAAATTTGAGCTTATAAAGAAGTAAGGGCAAGTCTGCAGCCTCAAATGCTGGAAGCTGATGAAAAGCAATAAGCAAAATCTTTGACCCAAAGTCAAGAATCAGAATGACTTGTAAGGCTTGAGTTTCTTAATTTCTAAATATTATATTTAGAGGAGTGGAAAAAAAAAAAAAGATACCTCTTCTTAACCTCCCTGAACCTCAGTTTTCTAAGTTGAGTATAATAATGTTTACCTTGGGCTGTTAAATGAAGAGCAGTGTTCCAATCTCTACAGCACCTCGATAATTATACAGGAAATTCTCTTCTTCTAATCAGTGTGTGGCCCCAGGAACATACTGCAGGAGTAAACTAATCTTCAGAGACCCACTTCTTTCGGTTCTGAATAAAATGTCCTGATGGAAAACTGTATTGTAAATTTGCTAAAACAAGATTTATTCAAATCCTGCTGAAATTATCTTAAGGTGTGTGTGTGAGATACAAGTTGTCATGCAAATATTTATTTTGTTATAGGCATTGCTACATTTAAACGTCCAGTGGAATTTTTACTATAAGAGTACATGATGCTTTTTTGGCTAGTAAGTTGCGAATAGAATAGATACCTGTCTTTGACAAATTAACACTTGTGTTTTTCACTATTCTGGGAATGACTGATGAGTGTATGACATATGATAATTTGTAATTTTGCTGAGCACAGATGTGATACTAGTCCGTCACGCTGTTGTCGAAAACTGAACTCTCTGCGCCAGAGCCAAAATATAACACAAAGACAGAGTTTGGGTTAAAGAGGAATGATAACTTTATTGCTTTGCTGGGAAGAGAAGGTTGCAGCAGGCTAAGGCCTTCAAAACTGTAAGCCCAACTGGAGGAAGAGGTTGGGGGCTTTATAGGGAAATAATATAACTATATCTATAAGGAAATAAAATAACTCCTGGTGCTGGTGACCAAAGAGAAGCAAAAAGCAATAGGTATGGGAAGAGGAATTTTGGATAAATTAATGAGTAAAATGTAAAATTCTCTGGTGGCTTAAATCAATGGTATAAATGAGTCTACTTTGCAATTGTATGGTAATGTAATAAGTATAAATTCTTTCAGTATTTTTAGAATCATTAAATGGCCTGTAAGAGTAAAAAAAAAATTAGTTACACTTTAATGTGTTATATGCCGTAGTAGTATTTTCAAATTTGGGGATTTTCAAGATGTTCTGGGACAAAATTCCTTATAACATTGAGGATCTATTGTACTTGAGGTTACCACATTGGTATTTATTTATTGAGACTTCAGAATTCAATAGGAATAAATAATACAGTCTCTCTGTGTGTATAATACTATCTCTCCTTCTGAATGAAACTTCTAAGATCATACAATTTAGTAGTCCATTTATAAGGACTCTTTGTTGCCCATAGGATGAAGTCCAAGCTTTTCTTTTTACTGTAACAAACATTGCCTTTTTTACCTACTTCTCCAGACTCCGTTATTGAAGCTTCTCCTCTCTTTTTTACATTTTGCCCTTTTTAATTATACTGTACTTAACGATTGGCAATTCCCTGAATGCCAGTGTCAAAGGATTTCACCATCCTAGCCTTTATACATGGTATTTCTTTTGTTTACCTTATTCACCTGATGAACTTCTATTAGAAATGAAGGTGGAGAGAAACTAGATATTTCACCCTCTGCCACCTCCACGTTTCCACAATTAAGGGTTGATTAGGGAGTGGGTAATTTGGCATTGTAGAAAGCACTGAGGATTAGCAAACAGAAGACTTGCATTTAAGACCTACCTCTGGGGCGCCTGGGTGGCTCAGTCGGTTGGGCGGCCGACTTCGGCTCAGGTCACGATCTCGCGGTCCGTGAGTTCGGGCCCCGCGTCGGGCTCTGTGCTGACAGCTCAGAGCCTGGAGCCTGTTTCAGATTCTGTGTCTCCCTCTCTCTGACCCTCCCCCGTTCATGCTCTGTCTCTCTCTGTCTCAAAAATAAATAAACGTTAAAAAAAAAAATTAAAAAAAAAAAAAAAAAAAAGACCTACCTCTGCAATTAACTGATTAAGTGAGCCTGGCCGGATCACATAACCTCCTGTGGGATTGTTGTCTTCTGTAAAATCAGGGGATTGGGATAAAACAGTGAGTAAGTAAACTTACTTCCCCCCCCCCTTCCTTTTCTTTTTCTTTACTTCCAGTTTTCTTCCCCTTCTTTCATTCTTGAACATGTGAAGAATACAACAGTTTCCATCACTTTTTAGTAAATTACTACAGCCATGGTTTTTCATGAAGAGTGGGGGCGGCTTGGTAGGGCTTGCCCTGGGATAAGGGGGACAAATATTAAAATAAGGGATTTGAAGTGTACCCTAAGTTGAAATCTCCAAAGATCTTCCACCTCATAAATAATATTCATCTGTATTATTCTTTGTATTAGCATGAGAAAAATATTTGTGAACATATATAGCTTAATTCTAAAAGACTGTCATGAGACCATTTTGGCTCTGAAGTCAAAAGTGACCACTAACACCATCTGTTGGTGGGAAGAGTTGTACTTTTTATTGGATATGTAGCTTAGTTTCTATGAAATTTTGCAAATTAAAGGTTTTTAAGTTGAGGCGCTTCTGTATAATTCAGGAGAATGAACAGGATTCCCCCTTGCACTTTATGTTTTGAAATGATTTCAAACTGTCAGAAAAGTTATAGGTGTATAGAAGTCAAAAAGGCACCAGTGTTTTTTAAAACATTTTGCCCCATTTGCTTTATCATTTATTTGTCTTTCTCACATACATATACGTGCTGTCTTTCTGAAATATTTGAAAATAGTTTGCATGCCCCTTTACCTCTTAATATTTCAATTGTATTTCTTAACAAAATTATTCTTTTATGTAACCACATCACAGTTATCAAATTCAGGAAACTGATACAGTACTTTAATCTATAGTCAATATTTCAATTTTGTGAATTGTTCCAATAATATCATTTACTGCTCTCCAGTACAGCCTCTTTAGTTGTCTCTTGAGTTTAAATTTGTACTGGTTCCTCAGCCTTTATTTGTGCTGTGAGATTTTTAAAAGAATGAATTCATAGAATGTTCCTCAGTTTATTTTTATCCATTTCCTTGAGATTAGATTCAGGTTATGCATCCTCAGCTCAACTACTTATAAGTGATGTGTCCTTCCCAGAGTATTACAGCAGAACCACATGATGTCTTTCCATTCCTAGTTGGCAATGGCAACTTTGATCCACACACTCAGGGTGTCCTCCTGTTTCTTCACACAGTGTAGTTACTTATTTTCCTCTTGCAACTAATAAGCAATCTGTGGGAAAACACTGTTTTGTTTTTTTACTTTTTTCTAATTAAAATAATGTCTTTGTAGAAATTTTGAAATATACAAGTAAGCAAGCCAAAGATAGGAAGAAATTGACTTGGAAACATGGAGATAGCTACATTGTAGTGCATATTGGTATAATCTCTGATCTACAGCATAATAGTGATAATGATAAACGAAAGGATTATACCTTAAATACTGTTTGGTAAATTGCTTTATTCACTTAGCAGTATGCTGTGAATATTTTCCTATACATCACTGGGTTTTCTTCTGTGATATTTTAGTGGCTACAGTGTTGCATGGTGTATAATCCTTTGCCTATGGATTATTCTGTGATGTTTGACTTAGTCTCGCATTTCAGGTACAAGAACCTCTTGAGTGTCCAGGCTATTTAATTGCTCTTCTTTCTAGGCTCTTTCTTTTTTCTTGCAGCTTGAGGGAAGCACTGCTGTACTGTTAGCGCATGTGAAATTTTCACTTCAACCATGGAGTCCTTGACCTACCGTTCTGTCTGTTCCACAGTTTGATACTACCAGGCTGAGTTCTGAGTTCTTTTCTCTGACCATTTCTGAGCCTGCAGTGGCACACATCTGCCAGTTACATAAAGCTATTTCTGATTGAGCTGGATTGTTTTCATGTTTTGTTAATCTGTACAGTGTGTTGGGATTTTTGTTTTATTCCAGATACATCGTTTTATGAGTTAAATGGACTTTTATGGGCTGACTTTCTGAATAGAGCTTCTGGCTAAAATGTATACACACCCACCACAACCAAAAACATACAAAACAAACATGTGGAGCACAGTTTATCTTTTTGCTTGGAACTTTCTGTTATCTGAATTCTAGTTAACCTATATTTATATTTTGGGCCAGGTTGTGTGGAAGATCTCAGAGCTCTTACGTGTTAGAATCACTTGGCAAATTGGCAAATTATCATCAGGGAATCTTTACTGGAGATAGAGATTTACTTAAGATGTTCCCCTTTAATGCTCATTTATTTGGAAATCTCTCATCAAGTATTTAGTTTGGGGCCAGTTAAGTAAATGGAAATATAAACTCTCTGTGTAAGATATGGGTCAGTTAATCGATCATTCCATTACTTCTACACTTCAGTACAGATGCAACAAAATTACATCTGAAAGGCTTATGTATAGAATCTCTATTGACTTAAGGTAGAATCATTTTAATCCTAGTGAATTTTTTTTAAAGTCGCTTCATTATTTTTAAGTCTTTCTTTACACTTTGGGAAATAAAGGCTACTATTTTATAAATGGTGAAGTACAAATATATCAAATGGCCCAGTTTCTTAAGGCGCGTGGGTGGCTCAGAGGCAAGTTGAGTGCCCAGTTTCAGCTCAGGACACGATCTCACAGTTCGTGGGTTCAAACCCCATGTCAGGCTTTGTGCTGACAGCGCAGAGCCTGCTTGGGATCCCTCTCTCTCCCTCACTCTCTGCCCCTCCCCTGCTTGTGCACACATGCTCGCTCGCTCTCTCTTTAAATATAAACATTAAAAACATTTTTTTAATGGGCTGGTTTCTTTTCATTGTCCTTAATATACGCACTCTTCTTGAGGTAGGGTAATAAGGTGGCATTGAGAAAGGTGAAACAGTTTTCTGCTATCTTTATCCTTTTCCTTTTAAGATCTTAGTTTACTTTGTTTTGAAAATAATCGTCACACACCTTCAGTATGTATGTAAAATATATGCCTGGAAAAAATATAAAGGTGTTTAACTTTAATAATTTGGTAAGTGATCTAGCAGTCTTACTGGAAAACAATTTTGTTCTTTTGACGTGAGACTTCTAAATGTGTAGATTAATTTAGACATTTTCAACTGTTTTTTTCTTTTGCAACCTGGTGGTGTAAAATTGCTAAACCTTTCATTGTGATTGGCTTACAGTGATTGAAGTGTATGTAAAACTTGTCTTTTTTCCTTACAGTTTGGTGTGTTCTTATCCATGTGATTGCTGTTGTTTTAAATGATGCTTGCCATCTTTTGATTAAGAATGAATTATAGCTTAGAATTTGTTATCACTTATTCTGCATTACTAGTGATATATGGAATAATTTCAAGGTGTATACTTTTGAATAAATTCATAAAATAATTTATAACATTTGTGTTTAATCTACATGTAGAAGTTAGTTGGCCATCATGCTGAGAGGTGTCTTTCTTGAGGGACTCCTCCTCATTAAATTCAGTGGCTTAGTATTGCAAACTATTTGTAGATTTATCTTTTTTTTGTCCTGAGAGATACAGTTGTTATTAGTCAACATGTTTACAGTGTTTTTAATCATTTAGTAAATTTCTTTTCCAGTGTACTTATGTCTTAAAATATACTTTTGAAATTCTTTATTTAGAGGAATAGCTTACTCTTTTTAATCCATTGATTTATATTGTAATTTTCACAGGCTTCTGGAATTTAGAAGTAGAGGGGCTCTTAGAGGTGTGCCCCTCCTCCTTTTTTTTTTTTTTAGCCACATCACTGATGGATGGACTTGGTGCCTCTGCTTAAATATTAGCAAAGTTCTTTGCCCAACGCCTTACAGCTGGCTGGTAGTGCCCTAGACCTGGATTTGAATCCAGGGCTTTCTGGTTCTAAAATCTGTGTTCTTCCCATTATGCTATGCCATTTCTAGATGCATGGAGTTTTTCCTGAGTGATTTTTTTTTTTTTTTTGTAATTCTTACAAAATCTCTCTGAGGTATATTTTATCATCCCATATTTGTAAGTGAAGAAACCAAAGTTCACTGATACTTACCTAGCATAATGCACTTGGTTAAAACCCTGGAATTGGTATTCTATATCTCATGATTTTACCACTGAACTGCTTTCTCTGCTCCTTGGTCAGGAGTGGTGGTGGAGTTATGGAGGAGTGTTGTTCATGAATTAACATGAATTCTGTTCACTTTTTAAAATACCACCTGAGATTGGCATTTCCATAGCATCAGGGCTTCTGAATTAGGAACTGGTGATGGTGGGATAAAGATGATTGAAGTGAAGGGGATACATTGTGACTATGGGAGAGTTTGCACAGCTGAAGACTAGGAGAGGGTCCTCGAGAGCAGAGATGGGAGAAGCTTGGGTGGGCAGGGGTCTGTACAGCACTTCAGATGCTTTGCTGTTTGTGGCAAAAGGTGGAAGAGTGTTGTTTACTACTCAACTTCCCTAAGACCCTGTGGCACACCTGTGGCATAGTAAACCCTGAAATACTGGTTTTACTTTTCTAAGGTTTCTTCCCTATTTAGAAACCTTCCATGATTCCTTGCTTGTCCCTTCCAGTCTAAATTTCCCCATTCAACAGCTGAGACCCTCCCTAGTCTGGTCCTGTGACTTCTTAGAACTTTTCCGGAGTCCATCACAAAAATTCTCCTGAGCAAGCAGGCCAGCACTCCACACTGGACCTCCTCTCTGGGTTGTCACTTTTAAATTTGCACTCTCGTTTATGGTGTTTTTACTTTTCCTGTCTTCCGAACCTTCAACTTGTCTTTATAAACCTAAACATTATTTCTTCCTGTAGAAATCATGTGACTCTTGAAGCTGAATAGAAGTTTAACAGATAGTAGTATTCTGTTTATTTCATTTCCTGCTCTTTTCCCCTCTAGTCATATTACGAACTTAGAGTAGGAACAACGTTTTAGGTTCTCTTTTCTGTTTCCTTCCTTCCCTCATTTTGTTTCCCTACAATTCCTTCTCCCCTTGACCCTTCCTTTCTCTCTTCCGCACCCTCCGCCTCTGTCCTGGGTTTGTTTGTTTGTTTTTTATCTATCCATTAATCAACTCATCTGTCTTTTTTGTCTTTTGATTTTTCCTTCCCATCTGTCCTCCCTTTTTAATTCCCATCCAGCTGTCTGCCCGTACTGTGCAAGCTTGGGCAAGTTACTTCTCCTCTCCTCTCCTCTCCCCTCCCCTCTAAAAATAGGGTATAATGTTATTACTTCATAGAATTGTTCTGATGATCCAGTGAATTTGTAATGAAAAAGTTCTCAGAAGCCTGCCAGGTAATAAGCACTCCTGGATATTAGCTTTTATTGTGATTGTTGTACTGTTTTGTATATTCCAATATATAAAACAAACGATAGGATTTTCTATAAAAGGAGAAGTAGTTTTCCTTTTTTTTTTGCAAATAAAAGTAGATGATTGTTTTTAAAAGTAGTTAAAGAAGTTAGTTTTGAACTCTTAAATGTTTTGACAGTAATCTAAAAACATTAATCATATTAGCAGTCATGACTAAGATAATTATTTCTGCTTTGAAATAAATTAGTTTTTCATGTATTACATTCTTAATTGCTTGCCATATGGACTAATTTTGTGCTAAGTTCTTTGTATAAAAGTATATTTTGCCTTCTCTTGAATAAGAATTTAGCTGGGTATGGAATTCTAGGCTGACAGTTATTTTCTCTCAGCACTTGGAACATATTTTATTTTCTTCTGTGTGCATTGTTTTTGTTGAGAAGCTTTCCATTTAATTTTATTCATATGTAAGTAAAGTGACCTATTCCACTTGCTTTTAAAACAAATATTCTCCAGTTTAGAATGATGTATATAGAATATGACTCTTTACACTCTTTGCTCAAGGTTTGTGATTCCTGAACATGAAATTTGTATCTTGCCCATATTCTGGGAACTTCCCAGCCTTTATCTCTTTAAATATTGCCTTTTATTATTTCTCTTCCTCTGGAACTTCTCTTAGACTGTGCTAGATCTTATTATTCTATTTTTCATTTCTCTTGATCTCTATGCATTTTGCATATAATTCTTTTGTACAGAATTTTTGTATAATTTCCTTTCTCTCCTCTGCTTCACAAATTCTCTTCAGTTTTGTTTAATCTGATGCTTAATTCTCTAGCTACTATATTTTTCTTTTTATAAGAAACATTTTTATTTGGTTTTCCAACAAATGTTTATGTTGCTTTTTGTATAACATTTTCAGTTTCTTCTTTTAAGGCTGCTGATTTTAATCTTTCCTGTTTTATAGCCTTTATCAGATAAGTGTTCATCTGAAGTTCTCAGAAGGTAATCCTAATAACTGTTGTGTTTCTTGCTTTTACTTGTAGCATGTTGTTTGCTTATACAGTTGGTAAATTTTTATCTTGAGCTTGCCAGTGGGGTTTTATTTGTGGGAATCCCACATTCATTGTCTTTTTGTTCCCTCCATTTGCCTGGGGTTCCAGGAGTCTCACTGGCTTGTGAGCCTACTTTTGTGGATTTCTTATCTTGAGGGTCTTGAACTGTGCTGGTAGTATATAAATTCAAATTCTGTACCTGCTGGAGTATGCCTAGGATTACAGGTTTTTATTTTGTAGACAAGTTTGTGGACACTCTTCTCTAGCTTCAGTGTTAAGTTCAGGCCAAGACAGACAAGTTTCTGTATCTTCTTATACCAGTATACTTTCTTTCTTTCTTCCTTTTTTTTTTTTTTTTTTTTTTAATAGACATTTTATCATTGAAGGAGTAGACTGTTCTGGCTGGCTGGCTTTATTCTAGGTAAAGGTGTGGTTGGGTGGGGTGGGGAACAGTGTGTGTGTCTCAGTTCTCATCTCTTGGTTGCCTTTTCTATCCAACTGATAATCAAAACTCAACTTATAATTCCTAAATTTCATTCATACAAAGATTTTTATATTGTTTATCAGATGTATTGCTGGAAATTGAAATCCTCATCATATTCTTTTAAATGTGTGTAGTATTGTATATATTATCTGATTGCCATTCGCCCTATACTGTAATTGGACATTGATATAACATTATCCTGTGAGTGATGCTTTTATTCAGTGATTCATTCAGTCTTTTAACAGATACTTACTAAAGTAAGTAGTTGAGGGTCAAGTATTGTGTTCATGTGCCTGAATGAAAAGATGGAAAATAATGATTTTTCTGTCATGTTTTGTTTCAAATATGAGTCTTTAATATCAAGGAACTCAAAGTTCATTAGGGAGAGATACATAAATAAACCAGTGTGAAAAGATGGCATTAGAATTTTGACAAAAGAGCAGTGGAAGCACAGATTTACAGGAAAATCTCTCTCCAGGAGGCACTGGGGACTCCTGTAACCCTGGATGTACACGAGAACTTTTTTCTTTTTAATTTCTTTTGTAATAGCTTGAACTTTTCAAGGGTGGCAAATAGCGAAGATAATCTTGCTTAGTGTTACACTGGAAATGGTTTTAAGAGGCAACCATGTTTTTAGTAAACTTCTGCTAGAATAATGGCTTTATTGTTGAAACAAAGTACTGGGGAATTGAGACTCCTCTCTCATTTTCTTAGATCAAAAAATTAAAGAAGGCAGTGGGAGTTTAGCTATCACAAATGCTAAAAGTGAGCTTGCCTGCATGCCATGATATACAGGCTACTTAAATCTTCAGGCCTTCCATGAGTGTCATATAAAGCATGTCTTTAATATTCATTTTAAAATAAATGTTAAAGGAAAGCAAGCTGTAACAAGTGTTAAATATTGAACTGCAATTACAGTGTTTTAATTTTACCCCATTTTTTTTCTCATGAAAGTTTTAAGAATATGATACTAGGAAGGTTTAGTTTTTTGTTTTTTTTTTTTTTTTAAGTTTATTTTGAGAGAGAGAGAGAGAGAGTCAGGAGTTGGGGGGCGGGGGGGCGGGGGAATGGGCAGAGAGAGAATCCCAAGCAGGCTCCATGTTGTCAGAGCAGAGCCTGGTGTGGGTCTTGAACCTACTAACTGTGAGATCATGACCTGATCTGAAGTCGGACGCTTACCTGACTGAACCATCTAGGCACCTGAGGAAAGTTTAGTTTCTCTTGTTGAGCCCTTCATTTCTGTTTTCATCTTTCTTATAATTATCCATTGGAATTTCTTAATGTGGTTGTATACAAAGGTATTAAAATGGTTCTCACTATTGTAAATTGTGCTTTATTGAATAGCTTTACCTGTATAGTTTTTTCTGTATGAGATGAATTTCTAAGACTGAGATTTTAAGCCAGAGTATATAAGCATATCAATTCTGTATTTTCTAAATGTTCCCAGAGAAATTGCTCTAATTAATTGTGTTTCACTACCATTTCCCTTATAGTTGCTTAACTCTTTGAGGATATGTTTTATAGAAGTATTAAATGTCTTTCGCATAATATTCCTAATGATGATAGCATAACTTACTTTAGAAAAGAATATGTATCTGCTTTTGTGAAATGAGATTCATTAGTGAGAAGTTGACACTTTGATTTTAATCCTTTGTTCGTTTAGTTAAAAAGTACTGGTTTCTTGGTGTGAATACCATTGAGAAGGTGGGGTGTTTAGGAGATGTGCCTGCACATCTAACGTGCCTGCAATTTAATAATTTAGTTCCATGACCTCAAGCAAGGAACTAAATCTACACATTTCAGATTTCCTGTTTGGGTATTATATTGCTTGGAAAGAAGCAATATCCTTGTTTTTGGATTTTAATTGCTTAGAAAGAAGCAATATACCTGTTTTGGGAATTAAACCCAAAGATTAAAATTTAAAGATTAACTGTCTTTAGAAGTTTCAGAATGAATTTAATTAAGAAGAGAGCTGTTGTGATGTTGGTAATAATTATGAACGATTGTGTCATTTGTAGCTCTAGGAAAATTAAATAGTAAAGTATGTATTTGTCTTGTTTAATTTGAATTTTCCTGTGTGCAGAACACAGAAAGGTTTTGAGATACATACTAAGAACATAAACTTAGTTTGTATCTAAGGATTTGATGTTTGTATGATATCATATGAGATCTTAAACTTCACTTCAGCATTAAATAACACTGATATGTAGTACATTTACAAATAGTTTCTTTAAGGTATGCTTTACTGTACTTTTTTTAAAGTTAAAACCAGGCAGAGAAAACTTGATTCTTTACTGTTAGATTTTAAAAATGTGTAATGTTTATTTCTGGTCTATATTACTTCATTTTCAGTAAATAATAGTAAAAAAAATTACCTATTTGAAGAGTAGATTGAATACATTTCCTGTAACAATTTAATTAAAGTCTTTTTCTTTAACACTAGGGGGCACTCTTGACTTACAGATTCATATCTAAATTAATCTTCATGCATAGACTGTGGAATGAAATGAAATTATCTGAAAACATGTTATTGCAAACTGAATGTTGACTTCAGAGAGAATTTGCATTATCAAGCTAATTTTATATGGCAGTGTAAATAAAAGTTGATCCTTAATAGTGGCATAAGAATAATGAACCTTATAAAATGAAGGTTCATTGGAGGAAATGAAAGTATTTCAGTGCTCAGTTCACTTTCACGTTGACTTTTCTAAGTGGGTTCTAAATGGTTTTAAAAACCCATTATTTCTAATATCTTTCTCATTTAAAAAAAGTCTAGCACCACGTTTTGCTCTTAGCAGGTATTTAGTATATATCTGAAGAAATGAAGATAGTCTTAAGATATGACTGAAGGATGCAAACTAGCAGTAAATTTTAAGCATTTGAAAACCAAAATGTTTTGCTACATTCAGGAGACCTATTTTAGGCGTGTTTTCATTCACTGTGTTTTCAGTTGGGATTTTGGAGATGCCCACCAACAGGTATTTTGCCAGAGATGTATTTCTAAGGCTTTTGTCTTAATTCAGAGACTGTGGAACTTAAGCTTTGTGTGGATTAAGTAGACAAAATCTGCATCATCATAATTGCACACTTATCACGTGTCAGCACTGTTGTGTGGGCTTTGTATATATTCATTTCTCCTCATCACAACTCTGTGAGATAGGCACTTACTGTTACCTTTGTTTAATAGATAAGGAAACTGAGCCCAGAAAAGTTAACAGTTTTCTGGGTTCAAACTTAGACAGTCTTGTTCTAGAGTCTGCTTCTAAATCTCTGTCCTCTATTGCTTATCCGGAGAGAGGAAGCTTAGCATCAAGAGAGTTATTATTGTTATTTTAGACTCAGTTTTTAAAGCCAGTGTAATTTAAAACACCTAATTTATAGACACTTATCATTTCTCTTATGAAAAAGGACCATTGAAATTCAAAGTTAGAAAGGGGCCTTAGAATCCATTTGCCTCTGTCATTTTATAGAGAGGAAGAAATTCCATCCTAGACAGAAGTTACCGACACAGTGTTGTACAGCAAGTTACTTGTGGAAAGGGATGCGAAGCTCAAGTAAATATCCTGGCTTACAGTGAAGTGGAAAGAAGTGTGATGTTGTGGAAATAATATTTGACTAGAATTTTAGATGGCTCGAATTTTATTCTTGCCTCTCCTCATTTACCAGCCTGCATCATCAGAAGCTGTTTCTTTGTGCTGTGTGAGTATAATAATGTCATCCTTAATTTAGTCTATTGGTAGTTGTGAAGGTCAGTGTGATAATGATTGAAGATATTCAGTAAACTTTAAAACCCTATACAAATAAACAAACGTATATTGTGGTGTTTTTATGACACGTTATGTAATCTTTTATTTTTAATTACTTGCATCTTTGTAAACCAGTTTATCAGCAATGACAAACTTACTTAGTATTGCTGATTTATAGATGTCTTTCAGATCTCTAAAAAATGTATTGAGTTATGCCATGTGTTACTTTGTCACATGGTGTTTTACACTTTTTATTTACTTAAAGCTAAAAAAGGTTTTTGAATTTTTCTCACACTAAGTGAAAAATTCTACTTCTGCTTTATGGATGAAGAACATAACAGTAACATGTATCGAATATTGCCCATGTGGTGTTTCTGACCATTTGGAAATAGCATCCAGGATCGTCCTCAAGCTGGATATAGTGACTTAACTGAAATAAAAATAAAAAACTTTACTTCAGTGAAGTTGAAGTGTTTTATTTCTTGGCATGGTGATAGGCATGGATTTGCTCTCTTAAACGTCCAGTAAGACATAGAATAAACAT
Source organism: Leopardus geoffroyi (assembly GCF_018350155.1). Lineage (NCBI taxonomy): Eukaryota > Metazoa > Chordata > Mammalia > Carnivora > Felidae > Leopardus > Leopardus geoffroyi. The sequence goes on along the minus strand of NC_059338.1, from coordinate 48,997,641 downwards.
TTTCTGTTTATTTTTTACAGGAATAATAATGTATTTGTGGCCTTGGACATGAAGCAATCAGTCTTCTGTTACTGTTAACATAGTGTCAAGGACTGATGTTGTGGGAAGCATGGACCTAATGAACGGGCAGGCAAGCAATGTTAATATTGCTGCTACTGCTTCTGAGGTAAGAATTTTTAGAAGTTTAGCTGTAGAGTTTCTTACCTGGCATTCTAATTTTTCAAGCATTATGGTTGGTCACAGATTTAACTCAGAATTTGAGAAAAGGGCTACAAATTTTTTAATTTTTAAAAAGCTTTTATTTTTTATTTTTAAATGTTTATTTGAGAGAGAGAGAGAGAGAGAGAGGGAGGGAGAGGGAGGGTGCACACAAGTGGGGGAGGGGCAGAGGGAGAAGGAGACACAGGATTCAAGCAGGCTCTGTGCTGATAGCCTAGAGCCTGATGTGGGCTTGAACTTAACAAACCTTGAGATCATGGCCTGAGCCGAGATCGAGTGTCAGACGCTTAACCAACTGAACCACCGAGGCACCCCCCCCCCCCCGCCAAAACTGTTTTAATTGTTCCATTCATGTGTTCTATACATCTCAGAAACAGGTAATCCTTATTCACTTAAGGTATGTGACAAATGATTACTTAAAACTTTTTCTTGGGTTTAGTTAAAAAAATGATGTTTATTTTGGAGAGAGAGACAGAGAGAGAGAGAGAGGCCAAGCATGAGCAGGGGAAGGGCATAGAGAGAGAGGAAGACATAGAATCCGAAGCAGGCTCCAGATTCTGAATTGTCAGCACAGAGCCCGACATAGGGCTTGAACCCACAGACTGCGAGATCATGACCTGAGCTGAAGTCAGACGCTTAATCGACTGAGCCACCAAGGCGCCCCTTGAGTTTAGTTTTAAAGGATACATAGAATGTATATATACATACATAGACTGTCTTTTTAAGGCATTTTTACATTGCATGAACCTTGAGGACAATAATACAAGTGAGAATAAAAGATTCTTTTTTTTTAGAATCACATAATTTTGACACTGTCCAGATCCCTTGATTCCCAGTCTCTTAAAGGAGATCAAAAACCATTAGGCTGAAATGTTGGAAGGGGTGTAGCTTAGAGTGTAAAGATGGAAGTGAAGACTGAACTAGATGCCCATCTCTCTAGTTAATGTGTTGGGATTTTATTTGTGCCTCACAGTTTTTCTTTTTTGCTTTACCTTTAAATCTAAAGTACTTGCCTTCTTTCCTTAATAGCTTAGCAACCAGCTCCTCTATTTCTCCTTTATTTTTCTCTTGTTACAGAGGATGAGAATAATGTTTATGACCTTTTAACACGTTGGCCTCAAAGTTGCTTAATAACTTCAACTCCATTTTGTCCCAGCCAGTTACTTAGGCCTTGCTGTCAGTGATAATATTCTAAGTCTGTGGTTTCGATTATTTTTCTTATGCTGATGATTTCTGTATTTCTATCTCTAGCTCTTGCTTCCCTCATACATTTTCATTAAGCATTTCTGATGAACCAGACATTTTATGTATAATATGAACGAAATCCAAGTTACTTGTTGCTATTCTGCTCTACAACCTGTAAAGAAAATAGTCCAACCCCTTTCTCTGACTTTTGTTAATAGCATTACCAATTTCCCATCACTGTCTATATCAACACTATTTCCCTAGCCATCTAAGTTTGATATTTAGGTTTGTCATTAACTCACTTCTCCTTTGTGTATCACAACCCATTTTCTCATCACAGCAGGGAGAATATGCGAGCAGAACAGAAGTTCCAGTTCTGTAATGTAACCATGCAAGTGATACCCCATTCTCTCTGCCACATTCTGTTGGTTAGAAACAGGTCACAGTGCTGCCCACACTCAGGTGGAGGGAGCTCCAGAGGATGTGAGCGCCAGGAGATGCAGACACTTGGCAGCTGTTGTAGAGCCTGTCCCGCACTCCTCCTCTCTAGGATCCAGCCCTTTTCTCCTTATTTCGACCAGCACCATCTGAGTTTGGTCATTATTTCTTGTCTAGATTCTTGCAGCAGGCTTTTAGCTCGGTCTTGCACTTCCATTCTCTGCTATTTTGGGTCCGTTTGACTATAATTCAACCTTAATGTTCTTAAAATACAGCTCTTAAGCTTTTTTGTATCCCCAGATTGTCCGCGGTTCCCCATTGCCTGTTAATTAAATGCAAATGACCCTAAACCTTTTATTTAAGACTTTCCTCATAATGGCTCTAAATTTTCTTTTTAATAGACTTAACTCCTGATAATTATCAACTTGAAATTTCATTCTAATAAAAGAATACTACATCTTGCTGATGTTTGTATAAACCATTCTTTTCCTACTTTGGTTACAGCCTTGTCTGTATTAGTTTTTCTACATGGAATTTCTCTTCTCACTCGTGTGCCTCTCCCTCTCACTGCACAAAAAAAATACATTTTGTCTGTCTTTCAAAACCTATTTCATATGTTATACTTTCAGTAAAGTCTCTTCCTGATCCCCTCAACAGATAAAAGGTTTCCTATTTTGAAACTATCACTTAAAAAATCCCACTTTTAAAATAATTTTTTTCAATAAGTGTTTATCACTTTAATTCCTCCTTGAGACAGGGATTATATTATTATATGTTTGTATATATGTTTATATTACATACATATAATATATCATATGGGTGTTTTTATAACCATATTTTTGAATATGTTAAGTGTATATGTATATATATATATAGGATATTTATAACTATATATCCTGAAACATTTGGTCTAATATTGCAGGAAACAGTACACAATTATTTGTTATATAAAATCATTTTACTGTAAAAAAAAAAAAAAAAAAAATCTGCCCTAAAAATGAATGAATTACATCAGGCCTCGGAGTAATACAGTTTAGCATATGGTAAGTGGAAAAGGCTGTGTTTTAAATTGTTCTACACTGTGGTAAGAAAGTAAAATTTAAAAATACAAATTTTTTGCCTTTTCTTAAAATAGAGATCTATTAATATAACAAAATGCAAAGATCCCATAAATCTGAGAAGCTTATTAAATGGATAGAATACTTGATCTGGGTGATTGACTTCCCTGTCTTAGTACCTTTATAGTTAACCTGTCCCAAAGCTTCTGAGATCAGAAGAGTTGCAGTGAAATTTTTCTTTTCCAGATATTGAGAGGTGTCAGTGGTTTTAATCTTGTCTTGAATATAGAATTACTACTCTTCCCTTAGTGGACGTTATACTTAAATACTGTGTAGCTTATCAGTACCAACTTCTTTATTGGTATTGGGGAAGCAGATAGATATCCCTCTTAATTTCTTAAGCTTCTCCTCTAATGGCTTGTAAGGAGGAAAAAAGGAAAGTGATTACTTGTATTGATAAGCAATAAAATTGCCTTTATGATTTGCTAACTTGTCTTGAGTGAGTTAAAAACTTGGAGAAAATTGCCAAGTTATGTTTAAAATTAATGTCTCCACTTCACAGAATGTATTTGGTTATTGGGGCAGTAACTGATACCTGTTTGAATGTTTGACATTATAAGTAAATTTCTAAATTAGTCTTGGGATATAAAATAATGATTTTGACATACTATAATCAGAATTACAGAGAATAAACACACAAAATAAAATGCTGTTAGGAAAAATGATTATGGGACGTTGGGTTTCTGCTAGATGTGTAGAAGTTGGAATTCATCACTCCTGTCCTCACAACATGAAAAAAAACGAACAAACTGAAAATCAGGAACTCTTCTTAGCTCTCTCAGAAAATTGATGTCACAGAGCAAACTGACATTGATGACCCAAAAACTGGAGAGAGGCAAATAGGAAATTAATTTACCAAGAGTATAAATCACTCTAGCCAGAAACGGGTAGAAAAACTTAAGCTGTAGTTGACAAATTGCTGGAGGCATTGTGTAGACTAGCAACTAGCTTGAAGTTAGAAACTCCTGAAGGCCCAGTCTTAGGTTCTCCCAGCCCCCACTTTAGTGTTTTACCTCCAGAAGCTCTACCAGGTTCTCACAGTGAAGATCAGAGAAAAATACCCTGCTGCTTCTAGCAGGGGGAGGGGAAAATAACCATTCTGAATTATACCCAGTGCATTCTCTTCTCCCCTGACCTCAAGGGAAACTCCTTTACCAGAGACCTACTTGGGGCAAGAGAAATACCCAACACTAGCCCTCTCCTGCCTTTCTTTCTCATTTTCTCAGGGATCAGCAGTGGTGGTGGGGTACTGAGAAGTACCTGAGGTCACAGCCCAAGGGCATAGGCTCACAAAAAGACCTTATAGAATACTCCTCCCCCTCCCCCCCCCACCCCGTACTTCACCACCACATCAACAGGGCTCCTGTATAATAGTGAAGGATTATAGCAGAAGGAACTGCAAGACACAGATTCTATCTAAGAAGGAGTTTCTAGGGAAACCCAAAGACAAAAAGAAGGACACTAGAAGAATTGAAGAGTAGACACATCAAGTACAATAAACAGTAAACACAGCATAACTCCTACCTATAGAAACATAAATCCTTATACTGAAGACCTGTTTACCTCTCAGTTCCTATTACCCAGTACATTATGTCTGGTTTTCGTAAAATTACAAGGAATGCTAAAAGGTAAGAAAAAGACGTAGTCTGGACAGACAAAGCAGGTACAAGAGCCAGACTCAGGTCAGATATGGCAGAGTTTTAGAATTTTCTCTGGATAATTAAAATAACCATGATTAATAATGCTAAGGGCTCTAATGGAAAAAATGGACAACTTGTAAAAACAGATGGACAATGTAAGCAGGAATACTGAAAGAAACTATTAGAAATCAAAAACTTGGTGACCAAAATGGAGAATGACTTTGGCTCACCAGTAGACTGGTGGCCAGTAGTCAGTCAGCGAAAGAATCAGTAATCTTGAAGATATGTCAGTAGAAACATCCAAAACTAAAATGCAGAGAGAAAATAGAATGAAAAAAATGGAGTAGCATATCCAAGGACTGTGACAATGACAGAGGGTGTAACATAATGGAAACCAGAAGGAGAAGAGAAAGGGGCAGAAGAAATATTTGAAGTAGTAATGGTTGAGAATTTTCCCAAATTAATGACAGATCCTTTCCTTTGAAATGATTTTGATACTTAGCTGCTAATGAAAGTGAGAGAAAACATAAAAATGAGGCATAATGACAAGTGTTCAAAACTGATGGATAACAGCTGGTAGTTTGACATACATATTTATACATTGGCAACTGAAATTTGGTGAATTTTTTTGTGCCGTTAACTGTAGCCACTATTTAATAGAGCATGATCTAATATGTTCTTATAGCAATGATGCTCTGATTTCAGCCAACTGAGGCAGAGTACGTTTTTATCTTGTGGTACAGATGAAGTGGAAATTGAACAGAAATAAACTTTTCACAGCCAAAAGCCACCTATTGTTTTATATGTAATAACAGCAAATTCAAACTTAAAATAGTAGCCTTAAAACAGAAAACTGTTAACTTTGTAGTATAATAGGAAGAATAGTATCAATTGTACTATTGCATACAGACATCACTTAACAAATATGATCGGATTACTTAGTTAATGAAGTTCTGAATGTTTTATGATTTAGGTTATGAAAATAATTTGTATTTTTCTTTAAAACAATAGTTTAAAAATTATAAACAGAGGTATTCTTCTCCCCTAACTTGCCTTTACCCCATTTGAGAATCATAGAACTTGTTAAAATCTTTTATTTCTGTAAGAAATGATAGGATGTCAGGATGAGGAAACTGACAGACAAGAAAATGACTCATGTAAGAACCTAGAAATTTAAAGAGATTAGATTTTTCAGTTGTCTGAGCCTTTATCTGGTGCTCTTCCAACTAAGCAGCGTGTTGTACCCGGTTTTTCTACCGTGTTTGTCGACCCACTGTTTTCAGTTTAATGCCAGTGGAGTTTCTGTGGCACTGACTGTGAGACAGTATTAAAATGGCTGCATTTTCTTTCAATTTAACAGAAAAGTAGCAGTTCCGAATCATTAAGTGACAAAGGTTCTGAACTGAAGAAAAGCTTTGATGCTGTGGTATTTGATGTTCTTAAGGTTACACCAGAAGAATATGCGGTAAGCCTTTTGCACGTAACTTACACATTGATGCTATTGAGCTAGAATTTGTACAGCACAGCAGGAGGAGGTGGTTAAAGAAAACTGGCTAGGGGCATTGATGGAGAGACTAGTACAGCAGTGGAGCAAACAGGAATGATGAAATGGGGAAGGGAGAAGGGCTGGGGAGAGGTTTAGAGCAGCTTCCTATGTTACACTCTCAGCTTGGCAGATAATAATACTTCCCACCTAAAACTAATGTAACATTGCGTGCTACTCAAAAACAAAAACAAAAACAAAAACAAAAAAACAACACACACACACACATTAGGAAAAAAAAAAGTCAGTGCTTACCTTTGAGCTGATTGTTTTTGTCCCTCCCTGCACCACCTCCCCAAGCCACTGTGCTTTATTGACCTATGTAAGAAGTATTTTGACTTTTTTGTAGACTAAAAAACTGAAAAATGAAATTTGAAGGCATTATTGTGATACCATGAAAGATACCTAGAAAAACTTCTGTTTCTTAACTGACATAAATGTTCATTTATTTAATTTGTTTCTCCATTAACTTGTTAACAGCATCTGTTGATTTTCTGATGTTGAACCACTCTTGCATTCCAGGAATAAACTGTATTTAATCATAACATGTTATTCTTTGGTACGTTATTGGGTTTTGTCTTCTATCTGTAGCCTTAATTGAGATAGAGATAGGGCCATAGCCATATGCAGCCCTTAGATGTGAGTTGCCACTACCAGTACAATTTCATTGATTTTTATAAATGGGGAAGAAAACCTTTTTATTAATATTAGATTTTATATTACTGTTAGGGGGAATACAATTTAATAGTCACAATAATACTGCTCTATGAACCAGTAGATCTGATTTTTGGTTTTGATTTTGATTTTGATTTAATGTATAACTGTCCAAATTTTTAAATTATTTTTCTTTTCTTTTTTTAAAACATTTATTTTTTCAAAACCACACTCAGATACTACCTCACGCCAGCCAGAGTGGCCAAAATGAACAAATCAGGAGACTATAGATGCTGGCAAGGATGTGGAGAAACGAGAACCCTCTTGCACTGTTGGTGGGAATGCAAATTGGTGCAGCCACTCTGGAAAACAGTGTGGAGGCTCCTCAGAAAATTAAAAATAGACCTACCCTATGACCCAGCAATAGCACTGCTAGGAATTTACCCAAGGGATTCAGGAGTACTGATGCATAGGGGCACTTGTACCCCAATGTTTATAGCAGCACTCTCAACAATAGCCAAATTATGGAAAGAGCCTAAATGTCCATCAACTGATGAACGGATAAAGAAATTATGGTTTATATACACAATGGAGTACTATGTGGCAATGAAAAAGAATGAAATACGGCCCTTTGTAGCAACATGGATGGAACTGGAGAGTGTGATGCTAAGTGAAATAAGCCATACAGAGAAAGACAGATACCATATGGTTTCACTCTTATGTGGATCCTGAGAAACTTAACAGAAACCCATAGGGGAGTGGAAGAAAAAAAAAAAAAAAAGAGGTTAGAGTGGGAGAGAGCCAAAGCATAAGAGGCTCTTAAAAACTGAGAACAAACTGAGGGTTGATGGGGGGTGGGAGGGCGGGGAGGGTGGGTGATGGGTATCGAGGAGGGCACCTTTTGGGATGAGCACTGGGTGTTGTATGGAAACCAATTTGACAATAAATTTCATGTATTGAAAAAATAAATAAAGGAATACCTGAGAAAATGGTTTAAAAATAAAAAAATAAACTTCACAAAATTTAATTAAAAAAAAAAAAAGGGAATCTACTCCTGAAATCATTGTTTCACTATATGCTAACTAATTTGTATGTAAATTTTAAAAAATAAAATTTAAATAAATAAATAAATAAAAACATTTGTTTATTTTTGAGAGAGAGAGAGCGCACGAGCATGAGTGGGGGAGGGGCAGAGAGAAAGGGAAACACAGACCTCAAAGCAGACTCCAGGCTCTGTGTGATCAGCACAGAACCCATGGACTGCGAGACCATGACCTGAGATGAGGTCAGACACTTAACTGACTTAGCCACCCAGGCACCCCTTTTTGTTTTATTTTCTAACTTTACTTCATTTATGTCACAAGAAAATATGAATAGGTATGAGATAATTTGAAGTAATCACATTTAATGGTACAAGGGCTAAATTTTCATTTTCTGTAATCCCTTATAAAAATGGCTCTTTTTCTGAAGTAAAAATTTGAGTATTCAATATATTTTAGTATAGAATATAATTCTAATTTAGAATATATGTCATGTCCTAGAATTCCCAAGAAATTGTCATTTTTTACTTTCTATTTCAGGGTCAGATAACGCTAATGGACGTTCCAGTATTTAAAGCCATTCAACCAGATGTGAGTAGTTTTAAGAACTTTTCTTTTAAATATACAGAATGGTCATTAATAGTATCCCAAATTAAGAAGTTTTAGAAATGTCAGATTCATATTAATGTTTCAGTGTTTAAAGATTTTGATGTGACTGTCCATATACTAGTCAGGCGTCAGAAACTCATGTGGCAGTCATAAACACAAATCACTGAGTCACAGGCAGGACTGATGAATCATTTTGGATGATTAGGCTTTGTCACTCTTCTGAGGGGGGCACTAGACTTAGGGTGAATGGTCACCCAAGGCTTTGAAACTTTTTCGTGGGAGAATGGGAATAAGAAACTGGGTTTCACAACTCACTACAGCAGTTTTTTCCCTTTATTTATGACTTTAAAGCATGACTCTGTGTTGACATTTTTAGAGAGAAGAGGGAGGATCAAGGAAGGCATTTTTTACTTTTATTAAAAAGGAGACTGACATTTATTATGCATCTACCTACTGTAAGCCATTTAGTATGCTGTGTGTGTGTATGAACTTGAGTGTGGTAATGTATATTACTGATGAGAAGACAGAAAGACAGTTGTCCTTGCTGCACAGCTAAGTGTAGGAATTGGGTTTCAAACTGGTGCTTTTTCTATTTCTACTCTTACCAAGTAATAATACAAGTATGATTTTGCACCCCAAAATGAAGTGTGATAATACCAATATTCAGTACCATAAGGTACATATTTTTTTAATTCTTTTGGGAACAAAATATAGTGTATTTGTTGTATATAAAAGTGTGCAGTGGCCTTGAACGCTGTAATCACTATAAGGAGTTAGAGAAAACATTTGTATCTTAAGTGGTGTAGACAGTGTGATTTTAAAGTAAGTTAGTTAATGTCTTAGTATCTCAAGTTTGTCATTTACAAAAGGAAGGAGTGGGCCTGAATGATCTCTGAGTCCCTGTCATTTCCACAATTCAGTGTTTTCCTAACATTTGCCCTATACCATGAGGATTCTCTCAGTAGAACCATTAGATTAGCAATAGGAGGAGCAATCTGTTCGACACATAACATGCAAACAGAAAATGGCTTTTGTATTTAAATGACAAAAACTTGCATTTCCTCACATCCCTGAACAAAAGAAACTAAATTCTTTGCAAAAATTACACTTTTTTTGCCCAGAAATTCAGCCATCTTATCTATAGACAGGTTTTTCTTTTGAATAAACTGCAGTGACCATATTACTGTTCCATAGGAGAGTAGTCCTATCCATTGGATACACAGTGTGAATCACTTACATAACTACATTTTCTAGTAGCCACATTATGAAGTAAAAATGAAACAGATGAGGGGCACCTGGGTGGCTCAGTCGGTTGAGCATCTGACTTCAGCTCAGGTCATATCTCATGGCTCGTGAGTTCAAGCCCCGTGTAACACTGTGTGCTGACAGCTCAGAGCCTGGAATCTGCTGCAGATTGTATGACTCCCTCTCTCTCTGCCCCTCTCCCACTCATACTCTGTCTCTCAAAAATAAGCATTAAAATTTTTTTCTAAATAAAAAATTAAACAGATGGAGTTAATTTTAATAATTTTATTTAACCTACAACATCCAAAATATTATCAGTTTGACTTTTAATTGGTATAAAATTATTGAGCATTTTATATTTTTTCTCTACTAAGACCTTGAAATTCAATGTGTGTTATACAGTTACAGCACATCTTTATTTGGAGTAGCCACATTTCAAGTACTCACTAACCATTAGTTACTAGGGGCTTTGGACATTGAAGATCTAGATAATAATTACTGAAGACATGGAATTCAGGTCACTATGGGAATTTTTTATCTTCCTGAGACATCTGACACTACTTTGTGAAATTCAGAAGTGAGCCTTAAAATTCCCTTGGTCCCACTTCCTTATCTAACTTAATACCAGTCTTACTGATTTTTTTTTAACATCCTGAGTATCTTCTCTATCCATTTTCTCTCTACTCCCAACACCCCAATCCAAGATACCATTTTATCTCAGCTGTAGTACCTTCTTCCTGACCTACCTGCATCCATTGACCCTTCTAAACTCTTTTCTGTCCAGCACCCATAGGAATGTTTTCGAATGTGTAAATCTGCTCATAAGGATCCCTCTGCTTAGAACACTTCAGTGGCTTTCTATTGCTCTGAGGATAAAGACAAACTACCCTAATATGGTCCACAAATCTCCTCATAGTTTTGCCTCCTTATGTATCTTCTGCCTCATCCTAGTCTAGCCACACTGGCCTTTTCATCCCTGTCACCACTGAGCCTGTGTACATCCTAGTTAAGTCCTGTTCATCCTTCAGTTCTTAGGTCAAGTTTGACTTTCTCAGGGAAGCTTTTTTTGTCTTCCCGGTGGTTCTCCTAGCGCTCTCTGCTTCTTCACTACACTTGTCAGTTGCAAGTTTCCATTGATGTTTTGTGATTCAACAAGTATTTGCTGAGCATCTGTTACATGCTAGGCGCTGGTTTCGTTGTGAGAGATACAGCAGCAAACAGACTAAAATTCCTGCCCTGGTGGATTTTATATTTGAATGAAGTGAGCTAGATAGTGTGTCATGAAAAACATAAAGCAGCCAGAAGAGAGTAGAAAGTGAGGACAGTGGGGGTTTTGATTGCAGATGGGATGGTTTCAGGAAGCCTTCACTGTGAAGGTGCCATCTGAGCAAAGACCTGAAGGAAGCGAGAGAGTGAATCCTGGGTGTTTGGGGGAGAGTGTTCCAGGCAGAGAACAGCCAGGACAAAGGCCAGTGAGCTACATGATGGAGGGAGGGAGTGAAGTAGAGGAGGGAGGTAGAGTGAGGGCTAGATGGTCTAGGGCCTTACAGATCATTACTCCGAAAAAGATGGGAAACTCTTGGACACTTTTGAGTAGAGGAGTGGCAGTTTCTGACTGAGATTTTCAGTAGCCCTTTAGGTTAGCTGTGACTGCTGACTCAGGTAGGGAGTTAGGGCGTGGTACCAAGGACTGAATCGAGGAGACCAGGTAAGAGAGCAAGGTGGCTTGGGTCAGGATGGGATCAGAAGAGGTGGTGAAAAGTTGTTAGACTCTGCGTGCAAGAGTAGTTGAGGGTGATGCCAGGGTTTTTGGCCTGATGCCAGAAGCTTGTACTTGATATTCTCTGAGATGGAAAATTATTGTTTTCACAACTCCTGGAGCTGCCATTCATATAAGAATATTATGTGCAATGTTGCCTTGTGGAGAAAGGCCAGAGCCTTTTGGAGGAAAGAGCAGGAGTTCGGCTTTGGACATGTTTGGGTTTACAAGTCTGTTAGAACACTGAGTTAGGTGATATATATTACATTACTTGTCCAGGTTGCAAGTGTAGTTTGAGAGAAGTCCCCATAGAGATACTTAAAGTGTAAGGTGAGGTTACCAGGAAAGTGAGTATAGATGAGAGAAGGGTCCTACTTGGTGCTTAAGTGGAATTCGCAAAAGATGAAGAAGCAGCAATGAGTGATTTAGGAGGAAAATCAGGTTATTAGTATGGAATTAGATGAGCCGAGTGAAGGAAGTATTTTTAAGAAGGAAGGAGTGATGAGGTGTGAAGTGGGGTGCATCGTGTGCTTATTTGGTTAATTGCTTGCTGCTTCCACTAGGTTTTAAGCTACATAAAGGCAGAGACTGATAATTTTGCTTCCACTGTTTTATCTGTCTGCCATGTAGTGGGGCTCAATATTTTGAATAAGAAAATGAATACAGTGTTCAGTAAATATTTGTTCAGTGAGACAATGTTTTTTAAAAATTGAAGCAGTAACTGTTGAAAGAAATGATGTAGCACAAAAATATTCTTGTTATGTATTAGTCTCGTATAATCCTCAAGATTACATTAAATCTGGCAGTATAAACAGGACTTTTGTCATCTGACAGAAAAATGTTTTCTATTATATTTTGAAATTTTCAAGACCTACAACAAGACGTAAAGACTAATAAGATGAACCTCTCTGTACCCACCTCAGCAGTGCTTTGAGCCGCTCTGCGTTCTGCCCCGTTCTCCCTCTTCCCTCCTCCCATCCAGCTAGCCACTATCCAGTATTGATTTGTATCATTCCTGTGCATTGAGCTATATTTCCTCTATGAGTATATATGTCCCTTAGCAATATGTGCCGTTGCACGTTTAAAATTATTTATGTGAAAGGCATCCTGTTGTTTTAGTCGTCTTTAGCTTACTTTTTATGTTCAACATTGCTGACTAGCACCCATGTTAATATATGTACTGTAGTGCATTAAGTACTGACTTGAGTTGTAGAGTATGAATGTCTTTGAGTTTATGAAAGACTGCCCAGTTTTCTGAAGTGTTTGTTCAGATGTTTATTATGTCAAAACTCTTACTGTCGACAAATAAACAAAAGATTAAGCCATGATGTCAGTCTAATGTATTAGCCTTTTTATTAGCATAAAATGCATAAAACTTCACATACTGTGAAAAGATAGTGGTTATCACTGAATTGAATAAATTTATCTTGATATTTCTGTCCGTTATTTCAGTGTTCAAGTCTCTATATAACTTTATGTAAAACTAAAAATTGTATATGTACTTGATGAAGCTTTAAAAGATCTTTAGTTCACTAAAACTACTAATCAAAACTCACTATTACATGTGTGTATCTATTTCAGGTGATGATTTATTCACGTTTTCCAAAATGAAATCTGTACTAATGTAAACTTAGAAGAATAAAGATTCTGAATCCAACTATGCGGTTTAGTGATTTTAGTTGCAGGTTGGTGATTAAACCACAAGTCTCGCTCAGTTTTCTACAATAGAGACAGTTGCTGAGTTACCTGGAACTTTTTACAATATATATCTCTCATTAATTCAGTTCCCTGAGTAGGACCCTGTTATTCCTACCTGTTTGGGGAATTCTGTATTCCCAAGTCTTCTTTGTTAAGTAGAATTTAGCCAGGCTTATTCTACCTAAACTTGTTCTTAACTTGTAGGAAGAAAGGGGCAGCTATACAAAGTGCAGCTGTTTTCTCAGAATAAAGTAGCTTATCTACAATGTCTGTTATACAGTATGCCTGAAAACTGCTTGGGGGGAAAAAGGAAAAGTTGTAAGCCCTTTATTTCACTGTAGAACCTTATCTTTGAGGTGTTGAAAAAATTGTTATGATATAGGGACTGCTCTTAGTCATCAGTAGAAAACTCGCTAAATAAAATCACATCGTTAAGAGCAGATCTGAATCAAACGAAATGCTAAGCCTGGTTTTTCTCCAACCCTGTATCACACCCAAAGGTACCTGAGATTGAAAGAAGGAAAAGGAATAGATTTTGGTACTTTGTTTCTTAGTTCTTTTGTTTTGTGGTCAGAAGAATGGAAAACATTCTTACCAATGAAAAGAATGTTAAAGGAAAGTTCATCAGTAATTTTTAAAACTACTCATGGTAAGACCATAACTACATAGAAAAAATGTTTGCTACACTTTTATTTTTAATGGTTCCTTGTCTGCATGATGTGCACTGTCTATCCATTTTTAGTGCCATTCAGAAACCTGGGAGTCCTTCTTTTCCCTTTTCTCTCCATCCTGTTTTCCTTCTTCTTCAATTGGTTTTACCCCCTAAATAACTTATCTCTCCTTCCTCATCTCTGTCAACTTTGAAAGATTATTTATTAAAAGAGTACAGTGTTTTTATAGGGCTGTACCCCATCAGCTCTAGAAATGTGAACACTCCTTAGTGTCTGTGCATAGTTGTTGGGCCTGCGACCGGTCTCAGCTCGGCCAGTCATCTATTTACTGACAGATCCCTCTCCATCTGAACACATTGCCCTGATACCTGGTGCTACAGAAATGCTAAGAATCTTCACTTGCCACACACAAGCAGTGTGGCCAAATTTGGAAGCGTCTGTGGATGGTGATCCCTCCTCTCACACAAAACCCGGCTTTTCACACTTTCCTCCTCTCAGTAAGCAACCATCTCTTAGTGATGGGGAGGGCGCACAATGATATGGTTACTGAAATTGTGATTATAGTGATTACAAAGAAGGAGAAATGTTAGTAGCTCTATTGTTTATATTCAACTATTGTTCATGTGTCCTTACAACTCTTACTTACATGGAGCTACTCATTCTCTCTTTTCATTAGTTAAAACCAGTTTGGGGCATAAATTGCCATGCATTTTGCCACTTACTTTTTTCTTTTTTGGTCTGTGTCTAACATTCATATCTCTGAATGGGTGCTCACAGATTTTTACTTCCGTAATTTCATTTACTTTAAAATTTATTTCAAAGCCCTTTGGATCCCCAAAAATAATTTCCAATGGCAAAACATAAAAGGGAGCCGGATGACTTGTAGTTTTTTTCAGCTTTGCCATTTATAGATTGTGCCATTAATAGAATCGATTTCATGTCTTTGGCCTTTTAAAAAATTACTGAATCTATGAAGTAAAGGATTTTGGACCATTGGATCTATATAATACCTTCTAGGTCTTCCAGAAATTCCCAGAAGTAGGATTATTTTTATTGGTGACTTCAGAGTAAGGGCTGCAGTTATGTGTAGTTCTCACTCAGTAATAAATATAATTTTGATTAAAACTTCAGGAAACTTAAGGACGTGATACAGGTTGAGTGGCGATCATGAGTCAAGCTCTTACAGGTTGGGAGTCTGTTATACCCCCACTAGAACATAAATTCCACAAGGGCAGAGAACTTTTGTCTGCTTTGTTCACTGATACATCCCTAGTGCGTAGAATATTACCTGTTCTGTATTTGAGTTTGGTAAGTGACCATTCCCAAGCTTTATACTGTATAGCCTCCAGGCATGTCATCTCCTAGTGTTTACCGTGTTTGGAATCATTTCTGCAAGAGTTTGTTACTAGTCCAAGAAAGTGACTTTTATAAAATCACGTTTTCTTTATGGAAAAAGGAGTTTGGGGTTTTTTTTCCCCCACCCCCAATTAGGAACATTTTCAGGTGTTTTGCCTAGTATGAATTATTTAATGCTTAGTAAGGGCAGTTTAAGGATTCTATGGATTTATTAATTTCTAGTATGAATTTTCTGGTATTTAGTTGAAGCTCTGCTCTTGTTAAGGTTTTGTTTTTGTTTTTGTTTTGTTTACATATCTTATACATATAGATTAACCTGGTGTGATCCTCTCTTGATCTTGAAGGTTTGTTTTCTTTTAGAACCCTCTTATCCGTTTATAGGACTTCCCTCCGGTGTGAGTTCTTTAATGTTGAGGAAGCAATGACTGTATTCTGAAGGATTCCCATGTTTATTACATTCATGGGGGTTTGGTTTTTGTCTAATATGAATTCTCTCATGTTCTATAAAGCTTATATTTTTTCTGAAGGCATTTTCATGTTCATTACATCAATGGGATTTCTCTTCAGAATGAGTATCATACTCAACACAGGATAAGTTATGGCAGAAAGTTTGTTTGTAATCAGATTTTCTTTCTAGTTGCAATGCTCTGGTACTTTCAGTAACTCTTAAAAGGGTGAACTGTGCTTGAAATCTGTACTGTAGTCATTACATTGGATGATGTTTGCCTCTTACGAGGTTCTTAAGTGTTCACAAAGCGACCGGCTCTCACAGAAAGTCCTCTGACGTGTATTACCTTCAAAGAAGAAAGTTTGACACTTTATTATAATTTCCAGTAAGTCAGTACAGTAAGCCATTAGATTGTATCAATAAACAGACATTAAATACAGAGGATAGATAAGGCCCTCCTGTATTCCTGTATAACTGGGGTACCCTAGAGACTGAGGAAGAATGCTGGTTAAGTGAGGAAAAGTACATAATAGGTAATTCTGAATCTTACTAAAACATTTCTGAAAAACTTACAATTGAGATATTTTTGACAGTATGTAAAAGAACTTTCTATATGCTAGCTTTCTTGTGATGCAGAGACTGTGATCTTGGAAACATACGAAGTTCCAACATCAGGAATACCATAATTCTGTCTTTGTTTTAATGAAGACTATCATTTGCATTAGAGTTAAAATGTAAACCACTCATGAATATAGTGAGAGCTTTGAAGAAAGCAAAGAAGACCTGAAAGATTTGAAATTTGCTGTTAGAAGCAAGGTGGGCTGTTTTGTAAGTTCTGTGATTGCTCCTCATCACCACGAACTTCCTTACTACGTAGCAAGGTCGGGCTTAGAATAGAACGAGGGGAGTGAAGAGGACCATGACTGACGGGGAGAGGAGGTGTGCCACGGCATCGGTGGTAGCAGAAGGTAGCACCTGCCTTTATCTCGGCTGTCGTTACAGGGGCAGCGTTAATTAATTAATTAATTAACTAATGTGTGGGGAGGAAGGTGGAGGGGGAACAGAGAATGTAAGTTAGGAAAGAGAATTGATCTTTTGACCTCACATATCATATTGCAGTTTTATAGTTTCAAAACTTTATCCTGTTGATTAAAAATACAGGAGTTGTAGCAAGCACATCGTCTGTGGCTGAGACTTCTTTCTAAATAGCCATATAGGACGAATGCTAACGGATATATTATATCCCTTTAAAAAAGCTTTGCATTTTTGAGCATAAGAGTGCCTTAGCAATAATTATCTTCTCTCATGTGTCAACTATACTTGAGTGAAAAAACAAACTGTCTTCTTCCTGTGAGGACCCCCCACCCCCGCAGTCTTGTGTACATTCCATCGCCTTTTCTTTTCTTCTCTCATTCTCTGTCTACATGCTGGTCTATATTGGCCTTTTCTCTTCTTCTATCTTTAGGTATCCCTACAACATCACCCTTAGAGCAGTCCTTTTAAGAGTGTTGGAACCTACAAGATGAAATTTAGATCAAGAATTTGACTTTACAGAACAAACCTACAAGAGGCATAAGAGAAGCTGTGGCTCCTGTGAAATTCAGTAATTCTTTCATAGGGTAGGTGGTCCTCAGTTGCGGTGTCTGCTTCCCATGTGCTTCCGAAATAAACTCAGTGGAAAATCGGGCTCGACAGTTTCAGGGCTCAAAATGCACCCGTGAATATTCTCGCAAATACACTTTCAATGCCCAGTTAAAAACTGCCTTTATGTGTGAGTTACTGTTAGATTGCTCTTTACTGCCTGATTTTAAAATTCTAAGTTAAATCCATTTGAACGGATTTTAAGAGGTATCAAGGCTGCTCTATTTCATTGAGCCTTTGCTGAAATAGAGGCTGACTTACATGGTGTACGCAACTCAAATCAGTCCTGTTCTTAAATCAGACCTTTAAAAAAATCCTTTGAGTCACTAAGCTTTCTTTTTGGTATTCATGGGAGATGTTTTAGTATAGGATAACCCTTGACTAGGCTTCTCAGCTGTCAAATGCAAGATACCATGGGTGGGAGGATTTATTTCTTAGATTGTTCCCTAGTGTCTCTTGGAGGAAGATCCAGAGTCCGAGGCAAAGGGAAGAGCAGTTTTTTTCTCAGAGAAGTTCAGTGGCTGTTGAGAGTTAGAGTTGGGGCAGGGCAAAATTCCTCTAAGGCTAGCTAATACAAATGCATGTCAAGGTTTAAGAAGAAATTAGTGAGTTCTTGGAGTCCCAGTGCAATTTCAGCTCCATAATTCATTAAATGGATTTTTGTTGTTATTGTTGTTGTTGAACTTTTTATTTTGAAGTAACAACAGATTTCCTGGAACTTGCAAAAAATAGTACAGGGATAATTAGGGATTCATATGAAATTGCAAAAATACCGCAGAGAGGTCCCATTTATCTTTCATCCAGTTTTCCCTAGAAGCTCCATCTCATATAAGCATGGTACAGTATCAAAACCACGGAATGGACTGCTATAACATTTATTTATTTATAACATCTTATGTGTTGTTTTGTCTAACCATCATCTCAGTCAAGATACAAAACTATTACAATACCACAGAGATCTCTCTCCCTTGTACTACCCCTTTATAGTCAGCCAGCCCCACTCCTACCTACTTCCCACCGTCCTTAATTCCTCGAACCACTAATCTGTTCTCCGTCAGTTACAGTTTATTATATTAGATGTGCTAGTAATATAGAATTGTCTCAAAGGGGAAATGGTAGCTACTATCTTAAGAGGTTTAAAAAACCTGCTTGTTTCTTCACATTTAAAAAAAAAATTTTTTTAACGTTTATTCATTTTTGAGACACAGAGCGCGAGCAGGGGAGGGGCAGAGAGAGAGGAAGACAAAGAATCTGAAGCAGGCTCCAGGCTCTGGGCTGTCAGCACAGAGCCCCATGCCGGGCTCAAACTCAGAGTGGCGAGATCATGACCTGAGCCAAGGTCGGACGCTTAACTGACTGAGGCGTCCCTCTTCACAATTTTTAAGTACAAATTCCTTTAGAACGGAGGGCTCCAGTGGAATTTTAATCTGTGTACTCCCAAGTGATGTGACTATAGATTGATTCATCCCCACCTCCTTTCTGTTGGCTTCCAAGGGTTCTGTTAAGGGACAAAGCATTTTTCCATTAAGTTAATGATGTTGCAATGTTCTAAGAATTGGATGAATTTTTCAAAACCTCTTATTTTTTATTTGAAGAGTCAGAAAAGCAGTCAAAAGGTTTTCGTGTAAAAAGATAAAGCCATAATTCACTGACACTTTTACTGGGTTCCTTGTTTATCATAATAATTTATAATGGTGAATATAGGTTCAAGTGAGTATGTATAAAGCACTTATAATAGTGCCTAGCACATGGTAATCTCTGTTAGTGTTAATTCTTTCACTGCTGCTGTTAAGACACCTGTTCTCTGGATGAGAAGGTTTTAAGCATAAAACCAGAAGATTAAATCACACAGAAGAGGACAATAAAAGTACTGGCTACTTTAAACAAACAAAAAACTAGGCCCCCTTTTGCACATAAACAAGATTGGGAAGGTGTTTTCATAGGTTTTCTCTCAGTGGTGGGTTTATAAGTGATTCACAGCCTCCACCCTCCCTTTTCTCTCCTTTTTAAAACAAATCTTGTTCATTCAATTTTTTTAAAGAAATGTGTATTTACTTATTTTGAGAGAGAGAGGGAGAAAGAGAATCCCAAGCTCCACACTGTCAGCACAGAGCCCACCATGGGATTTGATCTTACAGACTTTGAGATCATGACCTGAGCCGAAATCAAGACTCAGACACTTAACTGACTGAGCCACCCACGCGCCCCCCTTTTCACTTCTTTTAACAAAGGCACTTCTTCCTTACAGTTGGGGAAATTAAAGTAGTGATATACAAAAAGAGGATAAATATACCCAGATTTGGTGAGACTGTTGGGAAAGTGACTCAGTAGTGGTGGTATAAATGACTCGGTATTTCAGGAGGGCAGTTTGACAGGTATCAAAGCCTTGAAAGGGTTCAGACTCTTTGACCTAGTGATTTTACTTCTAGGACTATATTTTTAGGAAATGATCAGAAATGTCAGAGAAGGTGCAAGGATATTCATTATTTATGGTACAGCCTTACTTATAACAGGAAAATGACATTTATGTTTTGTGTAAAGCTGCATAACTGAGTTTGAACTCTATCAAATAGCTATGTTGACATCAATTTGACACAGACACTGTATATTAATAGCATTAATATGTATTTGGAAGTTATATTAATTGGTTTAAAATGAGCTCAGTATTTGTAGATCTAATCCGAGGAATTTTGTCCTAAAATATGCCATCTTTATGTAGTTACATTAATATGGTTATATTAATATTTTTTTTTTTAATTTTTTTTTTTCAACGTTTATTTATTTTTGGGACAGAGGGAGACAGAGCATGAACGGGGGAGGGGCAGAGAGAGAGGGAGACACAGAATCGGAAACAGGATCCAGGCTCTGAGCCATCAGCCCAGAGCCCGACGCGGGGCTCGAACTCACGGACCGCGAGATCGTGACCTGGCTGAAGTCGGACGCCTAACCGACTGCGCCACCCAGGCGCCCCGGTTATATTAATATTTTTAGAAAAAAATATTTTCTAGAAGTTTGATGTTTTTAATATAGCTGTCATGTCATTTTCATGTTCGTATAGTATCTGTCACTAAATATTTTCTGTCTGTACAAGGAGGTAATGTGAAATGAGCCTGTATCTAGGCTAACAAGCAGTTGTCTTTTTACTGTAGAGTTGTTTCTGTTCCATATTTTCCTTTAGTAATTTCAAATCTGAAGGTTGTGATCTAGCTTTAGATTTTAAAAAAGTAATTGATATCTTCAGAGCATTTACTGCTTGTCCGCTGTGTTAAAGCAATGATTGCCGTTTCTTCCTTTAGTATTCTTCATCTCCATTACTCAAGCCAAAAACTTGGGAGCCTTGGTACCTCTGGACACCTCATTCTTGGCTTACATTGTGTGGATCCAATTTTTGACCAAATCCTGCCTGCCTCCAAAATGTCTTGAAATCTACCACTTTTTCCAATATAAGGAAACAAACATTACCTTAATTTTTGTGTTTTAGTTAGATTTTGTAGTATCACCGTAACTGTTTCCTCAGTCCCCTCCTCAGTCCATTTCTTTCTGTTTCTGTTTTAAAATTTTATGGAAGACAGGCATACATCACATTTAAGAAGTCCCGTATTTCCACCGGCCTCCACCCTTGAGCCCCATGCTCATCCAGTGCCTTAACTATTCCTTCTTGCAGGAATTTATATCCAGTTTTCAAATAATATGTCTAAATGTCTATTGCTTATGATTTTAAAAATTTTTAAAGTTTATTTATTTTGAGAGAGATAGCACGAGTGGGACAGAGTGGGGCAGAGTGAGGCAGAGTGAGAGAAGAGACAGAATCCCAAGCAGGCTCTGAGCTGCCCGTGCAGAGCCTGATGCAGGGCTGGAAAGCACAAAGCCGTGAGGCCATGACCTGAGCTGAAAGCAAGAGTCGGACGCTTAACTGACTGAGCCACCCAGCCGCCCCTGATTTTTAAAATTTTAGATATGATATATTGACTCTGTACTATAGAAAATGATTTCACACTTTTATATTGTTTCCCTTGACCTTTATACAGTTCTTCCTCCTCTTTTTCACATATAGTTATGTCACAGTTTCGACATGAATAAGTAATCATGGCTCAACCATTCTTTACAGTGAAGCCATGATTACTTAATTTGTGTTCCTTGAGCTAACAACTTACTTAAGCTTTCTCTATACTTGTCACTAATTCTTCTGCCAGAAGTGAATATAGTGAATGTGTCTTCTCAGTGTGTTCAAACACTTAGGTATTGTTTCATTTTTGAGAGGTATCTCACTTGGAATCTCTTACCTCTTGCTTAGTTACTGTGTGGACTGTTGTTCTTAAGCTCTGCTCACAGCTATGTCCTAGGATCTCCCTTTATTGATAATCTGGGTTTTGCAATATTTTCTTTCTGTATTGGTTCCTCAGTTTCTTGGATCCCATGTCTTTTTTTTTTTCTTAATTTGCTCATTTGTTTTGAGGAACCACATATTTTCCTAGCTGAGAATAGGTCCCTAGAAAACAAATTCTCTGACACTTGCATGTCTGAAAATGTCTGTAGTATACTTTCATACTTAATTCATTTTTTTTGTTGGACAGAATTCTAGGATTTTGAAGACTTTGTTTTCAGTTGTCTTTATCTTTCAGTGTTGCTGTTGAGGTATCTGATACTTTGATCTGCGTGTGATCTAGTTTTATTTTGTTTTGATTTTGAATCTTACAGATTTAATCTCTTAGTCTCCAGTGTGCTACAGTTTTTTTGAGGCTAGGCCTTGTTTTGAGGGTTTTAAAAATTTAATCCACTGTAAAGAACACTAGACAGATTTGTTCTTAAACTTCTTAGGGGAGGGGCATTAAAAAATTTAGCGGGGGCGGGGGGGACACCTGGGTGGTTCAGTCAGTTAAGCATCTAACTCTTGATTTCAGCTCAGATCATGATCCCAGGATCGCGTGATGGAGCACCATGTTGGGTTCCATGCGGAGCAGGAAGCCTGCTTAAGATTCTGTCTCCCTCTCTCCCCTGCTTGCATGCCCATGCACAGAGACACTCTCTGTCTCTAAAGTAAAACTAAAAAAATTTTTTTTGGGGGGGTAAGTTATTTTTCTCTATTTTCTCTGTTCTCTCTTAAAATTCCTGTTATTGGGACACCTGGGTGGCTCAGTTGGTTAAGGTCTGACTTCAGCTCAGGTCATGATCTCGCAGTTTGTGGGTTCAAGCCCCATGTGGGCTCTATGCGGACAGCTCAGAGCCTGGAGCCTGCTTCAGATTCTGTGTCTCCCTCTCTCTCTGCCCCTCCCCCGCTCACACTCTGTCTCTCTCTCAAAAATAAATAAACATTAAAAAAATTATAAAACTCCTGTTATTATTCAGACATTGACTTTTACGGACTCTCTAATTAACAGAATATTTGGATCCTGTTTTGAGCTTATTTTTTAAAAGATTCTATCACCTTTATCTCACAACTCTTACAGTGATTTTTAAAATCTCCCTTAGTGTGTTTTTCATTTCCAGAGGCTGTGTTTTGTTCTCTGAATAGAATGTATTCTTCTGTTTTTGCCTAATGGGAGCAATACCTATTCTTATCTGAGAGTAGTAAATATATGGTTTTGTCTTTCTCTTCTCTCAGTTTTTTTGGTTCCCTTCTCTAACTCAGCTTCCTCAGAGTCTTTTTTTTCCCCCCTATAGATTCTATCTCTTTTTGGTGGTGGTTATTGGTATTATAGCAGGATCTTTAACCTGTTTTGAACCTTGGACTCCCTTGGCCCCTGAATGAAGCCTGTGAATCTGAACCCTTCTTTAAAATCAAAGGAAATCAATTCTATTAAAATACACTTCCCAAAGTATTTTGTAAAACTGTCACATAGCAATATATATGTGCTTTTATGTTAACATTAAGTAAGATCCAGAGATGATGAGCTCATAATATCAAACTAGTGATGAGTATCAATGATAGTTTTGAGCTATCTGCACTAACTGTAATGTGATATGAAAATGAAAATATCTGTGATTTTTATCAATGGTAACGTCACATGCATTGCCAATTCTTCTGTAATCTGTACTCTACATTTAAGATAAAAAGGAATGTCATATCAGAAGTTAGTATAAAATAGAAATTTAAGTTTTTAAGTTTATTGAGCCCTTTGAATTCTCTTGACAGACCCTGTGGGGTATCAAGAGCCCTTTTATTAGAGGTTTCATGACATATATGGGGTAGTTGGCTGTCAGCTCAAAGAAGAAGGTACTGGAAAGCTGATTGGAAGCTCTGAGTAACTGACTGGGAATGGGACTTGACAGCTAGTAGGGTTCACTGTACGTTGTAGGAAGCCTAGCTCTCATTATCTGTAGGTCCTTCTGTTGACACTCCGATATCTTCAGAAGGAGAATCCACCAATCTCCCTGTGGAGTGTAGGTCTAGTTACCTGTGTTCTAATAGACAGGTAATTTTGCCCTCTTATATTCTACGGGTAAAATTTGTTTTTATGATTTAACTGAATGGTTACAGTATTAGATATGTTCCTCTTGAATAAAATGGTTTTAGGAGGGGACACAACTGTCTTTAATGTTGTGAAACCCTTAATATAATAAGAAAACTGGGCTATTTCATGAACTTATTTTTAACCTATTTTTTCAGGAGCTTTCAAGTTGTGGATGGAATAAAAAAGAAAAATACAGTTCTGCACCAAATGCTGTTGCCTTCACAAGAAGATTTAATCATGTGAGTTGCCTATAAAATTTTGATACTTAGTTTCTGAAATTCAGTTCCTCAATATATAATTTTTCATTAAGAAGTAGTTTAGCTTTTCACATGAATGCTGGCATATTTTCAGCCAATATCTCTTCAAATACTGTCCGCCTGCCTGATCTCTATTTTTATTCTTCTGTGATTTCTGTTGGAAATTTATTGGTACTTGACATTCTTTTTTACCTGTTATCTTAACCTTTTGTATTTTATATCTGTTTCTTTGTGTTCCATTCTGCATTATTTCCTCAGTTCTGTATTTCAATTCACTAATTCTCTTCAGATGGGTCATTTCTATTTCAAGTCTGTGTACACTTTTACACTGGTGTGATTTTTTTTTATATTTCTTAGATAATTTTCATCATTTTATTTTATAATTTCTGTTATTATCCGGAGTCCTTGGAGTACTAATTCTCTGTCATTTCTGCTAATCCTTACTCAAAATGGTTTGTATTTTTATACATTTTCTAATTTTGGATTGAGCACTCATCATTTAAGCTTATATCTGTACTTTGTGGGAATTCTGCTGCCACCTAGAGTGAGGGTATATCTCTTCTGAAATGCTTTTTGTTTGCTTTTGCTGGTACCAAGGACTATACTGACTTAGGACAGTTTTTTATATGTTTTGGTTGGGAACATCCGTACATTGCTGTAGTGGAAATTTCAACTCCAAATCCAACTAAGGGATGTTTACAAATTCTTATAAAAGACTTATTTTTCAGGGCACGTGGGTAGCTCATTCAGTTAAGCATCTGACTCTTGATTTCGGCTCAGGTCACATTCTCACAGTTCAGGAGATCGAGCCCTGTGTTGAGCTCTGCGCTGACTGTGTGGAGCCTGCTTGGGATTCTCTCTCTCCCTCTCTCTCTCTGCCCCTCCCCCACTTGTGTGCACCCTCTCTCTTTCTTTCTCAAAATAAATAAATAAACATTTTTTTAAAAAGACTTATTTTTCTCCATCTACTCTGCCTTTCTCTGCCAATAAGGGAATTGCTTTAGTCTACATTTTAGCCCTTTGAAGATCCCTTCGATAGACATAGAGGTAGTAGAGTAGAGATGGGGTCCTTGTATTTGAAGGAGTATTAAATCCTGAGCCCCTATGTCACTGAGAGAAAATCCTCCATGGGCAGCTATAGTGCCCTTTCTTGTAACCACTGCTTTGCCTTTATTTCCCTCTTTGTTTTGGCCTCTAGGGGAAGAAATCCTTCCTTTCAAGTTAGCCACACATTTTTTAAAAAAGTTTCTTGTCTTCAACCCAACATTTCTAGGAGTTTGTAGCAAATAGTTTCTCAGGGTATTTGGTTCACTGTATTCCCCAAGATGGAAGTCGATCAAAGTTTTTAAAAATTAGATTAAATCATTATTAGGGACACAGGGCAAGCATGTCTTACACTGAATTTCATATTCAAGTTATACAGAAGTTGTTTTCAAAATTTTTCTGAGTTGGTCAGAATTTTTTTTTACCACAGTAAAAATTTTTTTCTTTGCCATACAAAAACATTATTATAATATTCACAGATTTGACTTTACATTTTAAACAATAATATTATTCTTAAGCTGAAAAGTTGTCAGAGTCAGATATGTCACATTGTACCAAAAGCTTTTATCCTTATTCCAGATCATAATAGATCCTCTAATCTCACTTCATGGCTCCATTACTCTATTAATTACTCCTAGTGGGATCATAGGACATTTGAAATAGCAAATTTTGAAAGAAATTAGAATCTTTTAGAGGAAACCTGTGTGCAATATTATTTTTAAAATGAGTTTTTTGTAGACAGCATATCGTTGGGTCTTCCTTTTTTTATTTTTTATTTTTTTTATTTTAGGAATTTTAACATATATGTAGATTTATATAAGTATAATCAAAATTCACTTTTATCACCCTAAAAATTTCTTTTGTGCTGTACCCTTGTAGTCACACCCACTCTCTATCCCTAACCCTTGGTGACCAATGAGCTCTTTTCCATCAGTGTATTTGCCTTCTCCAGACATTAAAAATTTTTTTTTTAATCTTTATTTCTTTTTGAGAGAGAGAGGAAGACAGAGTGCAAGCGGGGGAGAAAGAGAGAGAGAAAGAGAGAGAGAGACAGACAGACAGACACAGATTCTGAAGCAGGCTCCAGGGTCCGAGCTGTCAGCAGAGCCCGACACGGGGCTTGAACTCACGAACCGTGAGATCATGACCCGTGCCGAAGTCCGACCCTTCACCGACTAAGCCAGACAGGCACCCCCAGACTTTTATACAAATAGAGTCATATAGTACGTAACCTTTTGAAACTAGTCTCTTTCACTCTCTCAAAGCATAAAGTCTTTGAGATTTATTCTTGTTGCATGCATTAATAATTCATTTTTATTGCTGTGTAGTATTCCATTTGACATCCATTTGAATTTGATAAGTGGTAGTTTTTCCTTTTTTTAAATTTTCCTTAAATATATATTAAAAGAATCAAATTATTTGATCAAATACATCATTAGTGTCTTAGCAACAGAACTAGATTATAATTGTTTTAAGAACTCATTTTTACTCCATTTTCTTCTCTATATTTTCTCAAAAATATCCCCAGTTGAACTTCACAACAATCACATGCACAACAACAATTTAATGTTAAGGAATCTAAGGTTTATTTTGTTTTGGTGGGGGTTTGTTTGTTTTTCAAATTTTTATTTAAATTCTAGTTAGTTAACATACCTTTCATTTTTGTAATTCAGTCTGAATCTCTGCTTTTCAGTTCAGACTTAGAAAGGGTACAAAGATAGTTCAGAGAGTTTCCATGTTCTTATATTCCATGTAAGATGTTAGCTTCCCCCAGTGCTAACATCTTACAGAAGTATAGTTATCAGAGCCAGGAAATCAACAATGGTACAGTACTATTAACTAAGCTAAGGACATTATTCAGATGTCCCCAGTTTTCTCACTAATATCCTTTTTGTTGTTGTTACAAGATACTTTGGGATCCCACGTTGCATCTAGTTGTCACTAATTATAACAAAAGAGTTATCTTCGGGTCTGTTTTTGTCCTTTTAGTGCTTTACCTCTTAACTGTCACATTTTTCTGTTTCTTTGCATGTATGATAATTTTTAAAGTTTTATAGTTATCATTATGGATGATACATAATAGTGATTCTGGATTCTGTTGTCCTCTTTTTTTTTTTTTTAAGCTTTTATTTACATTCCAGTTAGTTAACATACAGCATAATATTAGTTTCAGATGTACAATTCAGTGATTCAACCCTTCCATACATCACCTGGTGCTCCTCACAAGTGCCCTTCTGAATCCACGTCCCCTATTTAACCCATTCCCCCTCCACCTCCTCTCCAGTAACCACCAGTTCTCTATAGTTAAGAATCTGTTTCTTGGTTTGCCTCTGTCTCTCATTTTTCCCTTGGCTCCTTTACTTTGTTTCTTAAATTCCACATATGGTATTTATCTCTGACTAACTTATTTAGGACTTTTCTTCAGTATTTTTTCTTTTTCCTTTTTTTTTTTTTTTTTTTTTTTTGCATTTTAAAATTTTTATTTAAATCCAAGTTAGTTAACATATAGTGTAATAATGGTTTTGTTTTCCTCTTTTGAAGAGTGTTGATTTTTATTTTAGCAAGCAGTTAACTTCGCTGGACTCAAACTTCAAATTCTGTCTCTCCTTGGAGAACAGATAATTTCCTTTAGGTTTTGTTTTCAATTAGGCTTCTTAGAGTTTCCCTTGCACATGCACAGTTCCAGGGTCAGCCAGAGAGTTAGATGACATTTTTATATAGATTTGGGGGAATCTCCTTCTTATCTTTCTTTCCTTTCTAGAATTTATCCCCTCACTTTTGGCCAGCTGGCTTCTGACTTTTGAAGCCATTGAGACTATGGCCTTCTGCTTGAATTTTAGTTGCCCACACTGTGGTAACTAGAAAGCATCCTCAGTGAACCAAGTGCAAATCTCATCCAACGCATCTTCTTTCAAGGATCAGTTCTCCAGTTTCTGCCTTCTTTTCGTCCCTCTCTTGTGGTTTTAAATAGTTGTTTTTATAATTTGGAATTATAATCAGATGAGCATTCCCAAAGATACCAGCTACTCCACATTACCATAAATGGAACTCTCTCCCATCCCATTAAAAATTATGCTTTCTGGGGCGCCTGGGTGGCTCAGTCAGTTAAGCGTCCGACTTCGGCTCACAGTTCATGAGTTCAAACCCCACATCGGGCT
This sequence comes from Leopardus geoffroyi, assembly GCF_018350155.1. Classification (NCBI taxonomy): domain Eukaryota; kingdom Metazoa; phylum Chordata; class Mammalia; order Carnivora; family Felidae; genus Leopardus; species Leopardus geoffroyi. The sequence continues at coordinate 48,969,466 of NC_059338.1, read as the reverse complement.
CTATGCTGACAGCTTAGAGCCTGGAGCCTGCTTTGAATTCTGTGTCTCCCTCTCTCTCTGCTCCTCCCCCGCTCATGCTCTGTCTCACTCTCTCTCTCTCCCCTTCAAAAATAAATAAAAACATTAAAAAAAATTTTTAATTATGCTTTCTATTGATTATCAAAATAATAATATGTATTGCAGGGAAATTGAAAAAACGTAGAAATGTATAAAAAGCTGAGGGGAAAACAAATACCTGGACATGACTGTTGTTAACATTTCAGCATATATCCTTTTCTTCATTCTTTATTTTTTCGTAATTTAATAGAAATCATGTTGTGCATGTAATTTATAGCCTTATTGTCATGGCATACCATTAAATGTTCCTATATCATTATATGTTGAAAACATTTTTAGTATCTCTATGATCTCCTGTGATTGAACTATGTCATAATTTTAATCATCATTCTATATTGGATATTCCTCTGACAACTTGGGGGCATGCCTTCTGGCCAGTGGAGGTTCTTGTTTTTGTTTTCTTTTTTATTGGGGAAGGGTTGTTTAAGTTTGTTTTAGACATTATCTTTAGATAATTGGAAATACGACTGATAATTAGAAGTTAATGCTTTTAAGAATGATCATGATAATGGGTTATGTTTGTTAAAAAAGACTCTACTTTCTGAAAGTAAAATTTATAGATGTAGTTATATATTATCTATGATTTTCTTCACAGTATTCCTGGGGCATTTGAGGGGAAGGGAGGGGTAGAGGTGAAAAAGTTTGGCCATAACTTGATAATTGTTGAAACTGGTTGATATACATCAGGGACTTCATTATTATCTTCTGTTTAGTTCAGTATACATTTGAAGTGTTCCATGTAAACAGTTGAGAAAACTATCTTGAAGCTTAACATATTTTTGGCTGCAAATATAAGGTTTTTATAACACTTCTATATGATTATAAAACTGAATAAAGCAACTACAGTTAAAAATATCCTATGAATAAATATTTTCTAGGATTTACTTTTTTATGAAATATTTGGTACATTTCAAAGAATGTGTTAAATATTTGTTTGAATCATGTGAAGCTGCTGATGTTCAACCATTGTTAGCCTACAGAAATGGCAAGTTCATGTGATGAATGTGTATTAAAAAGCATTCTAATAAATGATTTTGAATTAACCACCTAAGCTAGGAGCTAGAATATTATCCAAACTCTTTAAACATTTTACGTATTCTTCCCTGTACCCTCTCTTAAGGATAACCATTATCTGAAAATTTGGGTTTTGGTTTTTTGGGCAGGTTTTTAAAAGTTTTTTAAACTCTTCTTGTAATTCTTTTATAGATTCATCGGAAATGTTTGTATCCTGAAACAGCATGTTGTATAATCTTGTTTTTCATCCTCATAAAGTGTATCATCAGACTATATATATATTTTTTTATGGTTGGCCTTTTTTCACTTTGTGTTTCTCTGATGCCATGGTGATGTATTTGGCTCTAATTCATTGATTTTTCACTGTTTTCTAGCATTTCATTGTATGAATATATCAAAATGAATTTATCATTCTTTTGAGGATGACCATGAGATATGTTTCCTAATTTTTTGCTATTATGAAGAATGATGCTAGGAATATTCTGAGTCTTGGTACTTATGTATACTAGTTTCTCTAGGCAGTGGCTTTCAAACTTTATTGATGGTGACCCACGATAAGATAAAATATTTTACATTGTGATTCAGTGTAGACACACAGCTGAAACAGAAGTATTCTGAAATAATATTTATTTGTATTAGATGATATGTTCTTTGATTGCTAATTAGACTTACTAAGTAAGTCTTTACATTGCTACTTAGACTTACTAAATTGATACATTAAAGTGGGTAAAAAAAAACCCACTGTAATTGGTTAGAAAAATGTGTGTTTAGATATAAAATTTTTGTCAGAGAGAATGTATGCATGTTTACCTATAAAAGATGGTGTCTTTTTTTTTTTAATAATTGTACTGATTTTGCATTCCCACCAGCAGAGTACAAGAACTTTCGTTACTCTCATCTTTGTCAACAGTTGGTATCATCAGACTTTGCAACCTAATTGATATGAAATGATTCGGGTTTCATTTTTATTCAGTAAATGTTTATTAAGCTTCACTGTGTCCTGGGCACTGTTCTCAGTGTTTGGAATATATTAGTGAACAGGAAAAACAAAGATCATTATCTCCACGCACCTTTTCATTCTACCTCTTACTAATTTTAATTTCACTTTTTTTTTGCTTTTTCATTTTCACAAGTTCTGTCATTTTCTTTTTTCTTTTTTTTTTTTAATTTTTTTTTTTAACGTTTATTTATTTTTGAGACAGAGAGAGACAGAGCATGAACGGGGAGGGTCAGAGAGAGGGAGACCCGGAATCCGAAACAGGCTCCAGGCTCTGAGCTGTCAGCACAGAGCCCGATGTGGGGCTTGAGCTCACGGACCGCGAGATCATGACCTGAGCCGAAGTCGGCCACTTAACCGACTGAGCCACCCAGGCACCCCACAAGTTCTGTCATTTTAAAATCTCCCTGGTCATTTTTATTATTCTCGTATTTCTTACTCATTTATTTTCTTACTCATAACTTACTGTAAATTAAAATGTGGATACAAAAAACCCACAAAACAAATACATGGTTCAATAAACTATTGTCAAATATCCTTGTAACATCACCCGGACCAAAAATAAAACTTGAACTTTAGAAACTCCTACATGTACCTCAGCCCAGTCACACCCTTTCTTCTTCCAGGAATAATCACTGTCCTTTTATCATACTCACTTTCTTGTGTGTCTTTTTATAGTTTTATCACCTAAATGTGTCCCCAGATACAACTATTTACCCTTGCCAATTTTTAAAATTTGTTAAATTTTAAGACTTTTTAATTGGCATTTTCTCCTTTTCTTTTCCTTATCATTTACCTGTGGAGGCACCTAGGCATTTTGACCTAATTTTGAGTCTCCCACAATCTAGATTGCATCTAATACAGTGTAATATATTATGTTTTCTGGGTGTTAGTGCTGGTTCCAAGGATTCAGTTGGGTTCAGTGCCTTTGGCAAGGATATGTGTTGTGTTGTGTTGTTTTTCTTCTTTTTCATCAGGAGGCACATAATGTCTGGTTGTCTTTTTCAGGATTTTAGCAGCTGTGTCTAGATCCATTAATTAACTGAAGTTGTTAAAAGGCTGGGACGCCTGGATGGCTCAGTTGGTTAAGCATCCGACTTAGGCTCAGGTCATATTTCACAGTTTGTGCCTTGCATTGGGCTCCTTGCTGACAGCTCAGAGCCTGGGGCCTGCTTTGGATTCTCTGTCTCCCTCTCTCCCTGCCCACCCCCCTCAAAAATAAACAAACATTAAAAAATGTTAAGGTTAATTCACATTTCATTCTTTTTCATTTATTAGTTGGAATGCTTTGATAAAGAGACATTTTCCCTCATCTGGTATTTGCTTACCCAGAGACCCATTTCCTATAAGCAAGGAAGGATAAATGTTCAGTTCTTTCCCATTATTTAGTTGTTTTGAAGATAATGAATTGGTGTTCTGTCTTCGTCTAACAGTGACCAAGTAGTTTTTTTAAGTACCATTGTGAACTTACCAATTAAAACATCATATATGATGTGTTTCAACCCATTGCAGTTATTACCTTTTTAAAAAAGTATATTGTTAAGTTTGTTTATTTTGAGAGAGAGAGAGAGAGAGTGAGAGCAGGGGGAGGGGCAGAAAGAGAGGGAGAATCCCAAGCAGGCTCCACACAGTCAGCACAGAGCCAGACGCAGGGCTCCAACTCACAAAACCATGAGATCATGACCTAAACTGAAATCAAGAGTCTTATGCTTAACCAGCTGAGCCACTTTCATGTCCTTTGTCATGATTCTAACAGTCTTTAATAGTTTCCTTGCCATCTGGTATGCAAAGATATTTCAGGTTCATGTTGTCCATTACCTGCTCCCATCCCCTCCCTGTATCTGGAATCAACGTTCTTTAATAAGTGCAGGTTTCTTACAGGGGGAAATGGACTTGAATGCTAGGAATGCTCATTGCTATTTTCTGTGCCTTTTTCAGCAGAGGTAGCTAAGATTTCTATATGTCATCCACACACACATAGACAAACAACTATTTAAAGATAAAATATCTCATGAGTTCGTATAGATACTTGTAATTCAAATTCAGGACCGACTATAGAGTTTTTTTTCCAATTCTTCTGTATTGCGTCCACATGTTCTTTCTTCTACTCACAGAATCCTGATTATCAAGGCATGTTGATTGCCTAGAGCTTGTTATCCATTACAGTACTCAGGAAGGGCTCGTGAGAATAGTAATTCCTGAATTCTTGCATGCTGGCAAATGTGCCTGTCCTCTGTGTACAATTTTCTTTCCTTGATGATTTTTGATTTTTTTTTTTCAACGTTTATTTATTTTTTTGGGGGACAGAGAGAGACAGAGCATAAACGGGGGAGGGGCAGAGAGAGAGGGAGACACAGAATGGGAAACAGGCTCCAGGCTCTGAGCCATCAGCCCAGAGCCCGACGCGGGGCTTGAACTCACGGACCGCGAGATCGTGACCTGGCTGAAGTCGGACGCTTAACCGACTGCGCCACCCAGGCGCCCCTCCTTGATGATTTTTGATATACTACTCCATTTTTTTTTTTTCTGACAAGTGTTACTGTTGATAAGTCCGGTGATAATTACATTTTCTTTTCCTTAAAAATCACTTTATCTTTTTGTCTCAATGGCCAAAAGATTTTTTCACAGTAATTTTATTGAACTGTATCTTTGTGTGGGTCATTCTGGATCAGTATTCTGGGGTATGGTTGGCTTTATCTGGGATTGTCAACTGGGGAGCACCTGCACTTAGCCTGTCCAGCATGGACAGAAGTTGGACTTCTTACACAGTAGCTCAGGAACCTCAGAGAGAATGTTCTGGCAGTCAAGGCAGAGGCTTTCTTTTATGACCATCTTCTGGAAGTTAGCATCAATTTTGTTAATCTTCTGTTCATTAAAGCAGTCACAAGCCTCTCCAGATGACATGACAGGTGACATAGACCCCAACTTTCAATGACAGAATGACAGAGACCTTTTGGCCATGTTTTAAAATCATGATGGCATTTTGTCTTAAAATTTGCCTAGCATTGGGGCGCCTGGGTGGCTCAGTCAGTTGGGCGTCCGACTTCGGCTCAGGTCATGATCTCGCGGTCCGTGAGTTCGAGCCCCGCGTTGGGCTCTGGGCTGACAGCTCAGAGCCTGGAGCCTGTTTCGGATTCTGTGTCTCCCTCTGTCTCTGACCCTCCCCTGCTCATGCTCTGTCTCTCTCTGTCTCAAAAATAAATAAATGTTAAAAAAAAAAAAATGAAAAAAAAATTTGCCTAGCATTAAATTTAATAAAGTCGGTAATCATGCAGTTTAGTTTAAATTCACAGGTGATATTTGCCAAGGTTGTTGACAAAATAAAGTATAGCTTTTGATATATTTTAGAAGTGTACTTTAACAGAATGGGGGATAATTATTGTCATTAGTAGCCCAGATATAGTAACAAATATGAATATGGCTTTATAAAATATATACATTTTATATTTACATATACATTTGTAAAATATATACAAAATATGTACATTTTGGCAGTTTATAGATGAAAGTTGCAAGTAAAATCTGAAATGTTTCTCACTAAAACAGGGATAAGAAATGTGAGGCAGTGGCACTATGTTTTGCACTATCATTTCTTGCTAATACACCTTGTATTTAGATTTGTGTAAGTTCAAGCCAATTGAGAGTGCCTTGATTTTATTTTCATAGTAAATGAATTAAAAATATGTTATATTTGTGAGAAGCAAACTATTTTCATCAGAGTACATAGAGCATTTTAGTAATGTAGATTTAGCCTGACTTCTGATAAATGGTTTTTAAAAGAAATTGTAAAGGTGGTTTATTGAATTAGAAAGCATTACATGATTTTAAAAATATAATCTTAGTTTCATTTTAGAATGACTTTTCTTTATGGTATTATTTCATAATGTAAATAAATGGCAATGTGGGATTACACAGCCACAGAAAAACTTGCCCTAAGTAGCATAGTTTACAATGTCTGATCTTAGAGCTTATCTAATTCTGCCATGATGTTTCAGAATAAAATTACGTGTATTTGTATAGTGTTCTTGTTGTAATAATGCAATAAAACCAGTTTTGTTAACTCCTTCAAAATTTATTTTGCTTTTACAAATCAAAACTCGTAGTCATGTTTGTGTGTGTGTGTGTGTGTGTGTGTGTATAAGCATACACATATACACATGTATATCTCTATGCACATACACATCATGTATATATGAAATGTATGCAACATTTGAAGACTGGTTATATCCTGGCGGGGAGCCGGAAGGAGAAAAAAAAGTATTGTTTTTTAACCAGCCATAGGTCATTCACCAAGTAGCTCTTGTCATTAATTTGATCCTTGTGAGTAAAGAATCTTTCCATTCAACTCCTTTTAATTTTTATTTGCAGGTAAGCTTTTGGGTTGTTAGAGAAATTCTTCATGCTCAGACATTAAAAATTAGAGCAGAAGTTTTGAGCCACTATATTAAAACTGCTAAGGTAAGAAAGACTTGTGTTTTTATTTTTGAGTCCAGCCATTCAGCATTGTGAGTGACTATTTGCCCGTGATACTTTATTTACTATGTATTGACCCTGGAAAATAAGACCTGTTGATTAATATGTTGACTCTTTCGATTGGATGCCTGTTTTCTTTGCCTTTTCTTTATTCTTCCTGTCTTCCTCCCTTTAGCTCTCCCCTCCCTGTCTTAGAGTAGCTGGAATATATTACTTATTTGACTGGATAAGTAGGCAGAGATCAGATTATGGTGAAGTATAGTATTTACAAAATACTGGACTCTTCTGCAGGTAATTGAGAAAGCCTTATAGGATTAAGTTGGAAAATGTATATCGATTATTTGTTTTTGAAATCTATCACTGCCAAGCCTGTGGAGAATAAGACTTTATTTTTAAAGGAATAGTATACAGAGGATGTTAACCAAATATGTTAATTGAGTAGTTATTGTGGGGCATAGATAATGAATGCAGCAAGAGAAAAGGAACATGGATTTCAAGAATGGTCAGAATTCAGAGAGGAGGGTGAACAAGGCATTCCACAAGAGGATACTAATATTTCCTTAAAACTGACAACTCTAAATTTATGGTAAGTTCACTAAAAGGTGGTATAATTGTAGCCACATCTTCACCATTCTTAGAATAAATTCATAACTTACCTCATGTCTGAGTGAAGGTGGACTAAAATGATAATGCCATTTTTACAATTTTAAGTTATTGTAATTATTTTAAAATTGTAACTGTTATAGGTTGGAACGCCTCCGTAATTTCCTTGCGCACCTGGAAGCAGTTGTATTCTAACGTTCTGTGGCACTAGGTGGCAGAGCTAGCTTTCAAAATGTGATCTTCTGTGGCAGTGTCATAAAATTTCTGAAAACATTCTCTGTGATATGTTTGATAAATATTGGGTTTTAGCTAGCAGAAATTCATGTCTTTTCTCCATACATTCTGAATTTGTTTTTTTCTTTTCTGGTATTTTTGTTAGTTTTTTTATGGGCTTTGCATGTTCCACTCAAAACCACCAAATTCTGCCTATCAAGCTCGTTGTTACCTTCCTCATCGAGTAATCATTTAATTCCAGTTCAGACTCTTAGACTTTTAAGTTATTTTTGACAGTAGTTTCTTTCATCCCAAGCTGTAAATTCATAATTTTTTTTGGCTCACACTGTCTTTTAAATCCCTCTATTCCGGTGCGCCTGGGTGGCGCAGTCGGTTAAGCGTCCGACTTCAGCCAGGTCACGATCTCGCGGTTCGTGAGTTCGAGCCCCGCGTCGGGCTCTGGGCTGATGGCTCAGAGCCTGGAGCCTGTTTCCGATTCTGTGTCTCCCTCTCTCTCTGCCCCTCCCCCGTTCATGCTCTGTCTCTCTTTGTCCCCAAAATAAATAAACGTTGAAAAAAAAAATTAAAAAAAATAAAAATAAATAAAAATAAATCCCTCTATTCCGACTCTGCCTTCTGTATTCCGTCTGTTACAAAACTTGCAGGTCTTTTACTTGTTTAGTACACTGTATCCGTTAGGGTTCTCTGGAGAGACAGAATAAATATACATGTATGTAAAATGTATAAAGAAGATTAAGCAATTGGCTCTGATGGTTGGGGGAAGGGGCTGGCAAGTGTGAAATTGATTGTAGGGCAGGTGGACAGCCTAGAAACCTCAGGCAGGAATTGAAGCTGCAGTCTTGAAGCAGAATTTCTTCTCTGGGAAACCTTCAGTTTTTATACTCTTACGGCATTTCAGCTGATCAGATGCAGCCTACCATATTATCAAATGTAGTCTCTTTTATTTACACTTGATCTTAGCCGAAAGTCCGACTGACTATGGATGTTAACTGTATCTACACAACGGCTCCACAGCGAAACTGAGGTTATTGTCTGGTTAAATAACTGGGTACTGTAGTCTAATCAAGTTTGACATATAAAACTAATCATCCTATAGACACACAAAAAAATTGTAAAGTATATTTTAAGTATCAAAAGAATGATAAAGTGGACGCCCATGTCCCCACTGCCCACTGAACTCTGATAGGCCTCCACATACGCAGTCCCCTGGCCTCCTGCTACCAAAGGAACCATTGCCCTGAACTTTACGTTAGCTTTTCTTCTCTAGTTTTGTACATATGTGTTTTCCTGAGTAATAGATTGTTGTTTATATTTTTGAATGTTGTTTAAATTATTCCATAATTACTTTTATACTTTTATAACTTGGTGTTTTTACTCAGCACTGTTGCCGAATGGCTTTGGGTGTGCCTCTGTTGTAGTGTTCTGTTGCTTGCATTTACCACCAATTCTTCAGTATACTCTGGCTTGGATAGTTACCAGATTTTTGTTGCTGTACACACGGCTGCTAGAAAGCTGTCTTGTGGGATTCTCTTTGTGCTCATGTGAGGGGTTAAGCCCTAGAAGTATAGAGAGAAAAGATAAATTACGTTTAAAGAAATGACGGAACAATAGCTTTCATTGAACGTGATGAGAATGAACATTTTTTCAGTGTTGGCCATTTAGGTTTTCTCTCCTGAAATGTCTCTTCAAGATCTTTGAACAGTTGTCTCTTATGGTGTTGATCTTTTATTGGTTTTTGTAAGAGTTTTTTTATTTAATTTTAGATACTGCTTCTCCAATATATGTTTTTATATCCATCTTTATATTTGTGACTTCTCTTATTACTCTTTTCATGTTATCTTTTCATATAGATGTTCTAACTTTAGTAGTCAAACTTAGTGATCTTTAATTTTTATTATATCGTTTAAGAGTATCTTAGTTAAGGGGTGTCTGAGTGGCTCAGTTGGCTAAGTATCCGACTTTTGATTTTGGCTCAGGTCATGATCTCCCGGCTTGTGAGGCCAAGCCCTGCATTGGGCTCTGCGCTGACAGCTCGGAGCCTGCTTGGGATTTTCTCTCTCCCTGTCTCTTTGCACCTCCCCAACACGTACGCATACTCTCTCAAAAGAAAGAAATCATCTTAAAAAAAAAAAAAACAGTATCTCATTTAAGAAAATTTTATAGCTTTGATTTTTGTATGTGAAAAATTTTTTTCTGTATGTAGGAATTATGGCTTATTCATATTTTTCATTTGAGTATCTGGCACCATTTTTTTATTGAAGAATAATTAACAAACAATATCCTGTTTCAGGTATATATCAGTGATCCATTATTTTTATGCATTGTGAACTCAATAAGTCTAGTTACCATACAGAATTATCATAATATTTTTTACTATATTTTTATGCTGTACATCACGTCCCCTTGACTTACTTATTTTAGAACTGGAAGTTTGTACCTCTTAATCCCCTTCACCTATTTTGCCCACTCCCTCAAGCCCTCCCATCTGATAACCAACAGTTTTTTTCCTATAAATCTGTTTCTGTTTTGTTTGTTCATTTGTTTTTTAGATTCCACATTTAAATGAAATCATGCTATATTTGTCTTTGTCTGGTTTCTTTTACTTAGCATAATACCCTCTAAGTTCAACCATGTTATCACAAATGGCAAGATTTCATTTTTTTTTTTTTAATGGCTGGGTAATATTGTATTGTATCATATATACCACATCTTTATTCATCAGTCAGTGGACACTTAGGTTGTTACTATATCTTGGTTATTGTAAATAATGCTACAGTGAACATACTGTGAATTTTGTTTTCCTTTTCTTTAGATAAATATCCACAAGTAGAATTGCTGAATCATACAGTAGTTCTGTTTTTAAATTTTTGAAGAACCTCCCAGTGCTTTCCATAGTGACCACACCAGTTTACAGTCCCACCAGCAGTGTGCGAGGGTTCCCTTTTCCCCATATCCTTGCCAGCAGTTGTTATTTTTTGTCTTTTTGATAGTAGCCAGTCTGACCAGTATGAAAGGATATCTCACTGTGGTTTTGATTTGCATTTCCCTGATGATTAGTGATATTGAGTGTCTGACACCATTTAAAAAAATCCTTCGTTAATCTTTATTTTATTTTGCCTGTAAGTATCTTTATGTCATCTTGTTCTTAAAAAATGCTATTCCAGGGGCGCCTGGGTGGTTCAGTCGGTTATGTGTACGACTTCAACTCAGGTCACCATCTCACAGTTCATGAGATCGAGCCCTGCATTGAACTCTGTGCTGACGGCTCAGAGCCTGGAGCCTGCTTGTGGATTCTGTCTCTCTCTCTCCCTCCCTCCTTCCCTCCCTCTCTCTCTCTCTCTCTCTGCCCCTCCCTCATTTGTCCTCTGTCTCTCTCAAAAATAAACATTTTTTAAAAATGCTATTCCAGGCTTACAGTTTTTTTGTGTTTCTTTAGGCACCAGGAATTAGTGTCTTTTTAGTACTCTGGGAAAATAATAATCTCCCATTATCTCTCAGATAATGATTTCTACCATTGCTTTTTATCATCTTCTACAACTCCCTCTAGATAAATGTTGGCCTTTTTTTTTTTTTTTTTAACCTCTTATGTCTCTTAACCTTTGTTTGACATTTTTTTAAAACACTTTGTCTTTCATGTTGCATTCTGGATAATGTCTTCATGTTTAATCTTCACTTTGAGGCCAGTACCTAACGTTGTTCTCATTTGTGAATTCCTGTTTCCTTATGTGTTTTCATTTTCCATGTTTTTAAGATTGAGTTTTATTGGGGCACCTGGGTGACTCAGTCGGTTAAGCATCCGACTTGGGCTCAGGTCATGATCTCACAGCTCGTGAGTTCGAGCCCCGCGTCGGGCTCTGTACTGACAGCTCAGAGCCTGGAGCCTGCTTTGGATTCTGTGTCTCCCTCTCTCTCTGCCCCTCCCTGGCTCACACTCTGTCTCTCTCTCAAAAATAAATAAACATTAAAAAAAAAGTTAAAAAAAAAGATTGAGTTTTATTGAGTTCATATTTCTTGAAACTTTATGGGAATTCTTTGAGACCCGAGTTAAGGTGGTATATTGGTTGGAGTTTTTCAGTTAAAAACAGGCATTTTTTGCTCTGGAGTCTTTTGGTAGTGGGTGAGGACCATTCTAAATGATTTTTAGATAGGACCATTAGGGTGTAAGCACATGGTAGTATGAGGAAATCTGGGAAGTTAGCAATAAATGTCAAATAGATCTGTTTAGCAAACTGATGGAACCTAATGTTGTTAGGTAGGAGTTCTACAAGGAGACTGTAAAAGCAAGGCCTAGTATTGGGAAGCAGGTTGGTGTCCCAACATGAATGAAGAACAAAGGATCTGAGGATTCAGCCAGGAGGAAGCAGAAAATTGAGGAAGGCTGTGGAAGGCAGGTTTGAACCCTCGTCCTGGAATTATGAGGATACTGAGTAGGAAACCATATCAGGATCCTGGGTGTAGACCCTTTCATAAAACTGGGATCATAAGGCAGAGGCTTAGCATTTCAGTGTAAAGGAGACTCCTTACTGGAAACTAGGGTGCATGATCATACTGGGTAAACTTGATGCTGAGCTATAACTTTGGTTTTCTTAATATATTACTGAGCTAGAGGTAGATGTGTTCCCAACACTTGGGGACAATGCCAGGTTAGAACACGGAAATTCTCTTGTGGGCCAAAATCAGTTTACTGTAAACATGATGGGTACTCTAAAGACAAATCTCAATAAGGGTGATAAGTACTGGAACACTACCAATTGCCTAGATTTTACTCGTTGTTAATCTAAAGTTTTGTTGTGTTTATTCTTTTTATTTTTCATCTCTCCTCTCCCTTTTTCTTAAATCTTCAGAAACTGTATGAGCTGAATAACCTTCATGCACTTATGGCTGTGGTTTCTGGCTTACAGAGTGCCCCAATCTTCAGGTTGACTAAAACATGGGCGGTAAGTAAACTTCCTAGTTAATGAAAGGGTTGGACTTTTTGTTGGAAGTAAAGATCTATTTACTTCTTTTGTAGTTCTCAGTAAGGTTAATGTTATGATAATAGATTTGGATCTTTAAACTATTTTGTACTGGTTTTTTTTTTTTTCTTGAAACCTACATTTTCCTCTCTAAGTGTTTCACTAGACTTGCCAGGTAATTTTGGGGTAAATTATAGCTTGGTTCTTACTTTCTGCCATTTAGGAAATCATTTTTGTAGAATTTGTGTGAGCATCTTTGATAACATAGCATTTCATGTTTACTGATGGGAAAGTGTTTTTTTTTTTGCACTTAATGTAGTTTTTTTGTATTTAATCTTATAAAGATTAAGCTTTCGGAAAGTTTGAGGAAGATCTAAATGGCAACTTTCAGTGAATATTAAATATTAATATTTCCATTTTTTAGTTAAATGGAACATTACAACATTACAAACATTAAATTACCATTTTTTAGTTAATAAACTCTTAGATTTTTTCCTGAGGAATAATGAAAAACCTGATACCTAACATGGAATTATTCAATGTTGCTGCACATTCTGATATATGTTTATTATATTTGGTTTTATCACTTTGACAAGGTCAGGGTGTTAATTTTGACTTCTGCAAATTTATGTACCTTAATATTTGAGTGATGTGATACTGGTCTCAAGCTTTCTCGGTATTTTTCATTTAGATGTTACATAAGTAAAATTTTAGATCCAATTAAATCTTTATTACATTTTGTATAAAAGATTATTGTATTCTTTGGGCCCTGTGATAAAGACATGACTAACTTTTAAAACTTTAAAAAAAAAAAAAAAACAGAGCACAATAGAATATTTGTTATGTAGCATATTAAATATCATGAAAAAAAATTTTTTAAATGTTTTTTTTCTAACTAAAATATAACCATTTTTTTTCAACGTTTATTTTTTGGGGGACAGAGAGAGACAGAGCATGAACGGGGGAGGGGCAGAGAGAGAGGGAGACACAGAATCTGAAACAGGCTCCAGGCTCTGAGCCATCAGCCCAGAGCCTGACGCGGGGCTCGAACTCACGGACCGCGAGATCGTGACCTGGCTGAAGTCGGACGCTTAACCGACTGCGCCACCCAGGCGCCCCTAAAATATAACCATTTTTAATTAGCATAGTATTGCTTTTACTTTCCATAGTATCTGAAGAGACAGATGTTTCTCATGAAAACCAGGGTGCTTTACTGTATTGGAAAGACATTAAAATGGGAGAGCTTATGATCCTGTTTATATTTTATTTGCATTTAGAAACACCTGAGTGAAGGGTTTTCTTACTTTAAAAATTCTTTTTAATAATATGGCCTTATTCTCTCTTAAAATCTGAATTTCACTGGGGAATGGAAATGATTATAAATATACAATAATGAATTCCATCTTTGAGGTTTTTGGGGAAAGAATTATACTCTGATTTATATTGTGGTTTATAAATGAGATACATCCCCTCAAGTTAATTTTTATTTTTCTTTAAGATATTTTTGTCATCTCCATCATGTATTTACATGGAAAATAATTTTTTTTATTTAGCAATTTTGGTTATTAATCTGAATAAAATCTTTGGTGTTTATATTAAACTTTAAAATAGTCAATAGTGTGCCAGGCACTAATTGCTTGACATAGAGCAGTAAATGATACAGAGTCCCATTTTTATACAGCCAACAGTCTGCTGGGAAGAGATAAACTGTAAATAAATAAATAAATAAATAAATAAATAAATAAATAAATGTTATATCGTAAAGAGTGATGAATGCTCTGAAGAAAAATAAAGCAGATTAAATGGGATAGAGAGAAAGCAGGGAAGTATTTTATATATACAATCGACCCTTGAACAATACAGGGATTAGGGATGCCAGCCCCCCTGCACAGTCAAAAATCCACATACAACTTTTGACAACCCCCCCCGACAGACTTAACTACTAGTAACTGACTGTTGACTTGACTGTCTTAGCAATAACGTGGAGTCAATTAACACATATTTTGTATGTTATACATATCATATACTGTATTCTTACAGTAAAGTAAGATAGAGAAAAGAAAGCGTTATTAAAATCACAAGGAAGAGAATATGCATTTATAGTATTGTACTATAAAAAATTCCCATATAAGTGGACCTGTGCAGTTCAAACCTGTATCGTTCAAAAGTTAACTTTGAATGTATATGAATGGTAAGAGAGTCTCTGGTAAAGAGCTGGAGGAATTGAGAGAACCATTTGTGTGGAAATCTGGGAGAAAAGAATTTCAAGCAAAGGTGATAGCCAGTACAAAGGCCCCGATAATGTTTAAAGAATGGGGTGCTCGGTGTTGACAGAATGGAATACGGAGTAATTGATGGTAGGAGACTAGTCCAGAGAGGTGGCATCAAGTCAGGTAATGGAGATACTATTTACTGATATTCTGGGGCCACTGTGTTGGCAGTGGGGCAGGGGGGGGGTTCTATTTTACACAAAGACAGTTTGAGTTGGGTGATAAATATCCATGTGGGACTGTAAGGTCAGAGTTAGGTATATAAGTGTACAGTAGGAGTTGGGGCTAGAGATATATATATTTTTGATCATCAGTATAAAGATAGTATATAAAGCATGAGGTTGGATAAGATCATCTGAGTCAAAAGTACAGATGAAAAGCCCTGGAACCCTCTAAGATTTAGAAATTGGAAAAATGAGGAGGGATCAGCGAAGGAAATATCATGGGAGGAGTTTCCTACAGGCAAGTAATGAAAGTGTTCCAAGAAAGAATAATCACCCCATGTCAAATGCTGCTGATAAGTTGAATTAGGTAAGCACTTTGAGATGACCATTGTATCTGGCAGTTGGAGAGGATTGGCAATCTAGGCAAGAGTGGTTTCAGTACAGTGGTGGAATGAAAAGAGAGAATGGTGGAGAAAAAAATAGGACATCAAGTGTAGAGAATGCATTTGAGGAATTTTGCTGTAAATGGCTGGGCTGAGGTACTGCAGAGAAATCTGGCATTACGTTTATATGCTAGTGCAGTGATCTAATAGAATGAGAGAAATGGTAGGAGAGCAAGGAGTTCTGCACCAATACCCTTGATCAGGCAGGAGGGAATTAGATCCAGTACTGTATTGGAGCAGAAAGAGTTTATCCATTTTTTAAAAATATTTTTATAAGTTTATTTATTTTGAGAGAGAGCAGGGGAGAAAGGGCAGAGAGGTGGGGAGAGAGAATCCCATGCAGGCTCTGTGCTCTCAGCACAGAGCCCTATGTGGGGCTCGAACTCACAAATCATGAGATCATGACCTGAGCCGAAGTCCGACACTTAACCAACTGAGCCACCCAGGTGCCCCAACAGTTTATCCATTTTAACAGCAGAAAAGGAAAATGCATTTGGTTACCGATGCAGGTAAGTTGGTAGATTTGGTGGTGAGATTCTATAGAAATTCTTCTGATGATTTATTTAAGACATAAAAAGCAGAGTCCTTAGTTGAGAATGTTGGAGGAGAGGTGTTGGAGGTTTGAAAAAAGAACGAATGAATGAAAGTCATGCAGAAGAGTGTCAGAATGAATTAACTAGGGAAATATAGTAGGTTCGGTATGGTAGGCCTTACGATTGAGACTTTTGATCATGTATTTAAAGTGAAACCAGTCAGCAAAGTCATGCGTTCTCCATCCAGGTGCAGGTGCTCAGTATAAGCCTGGAGTAGTGATGAGAGTTGTGTTTAACCAGAGTTGGAATTATTTTAGGCTTGTTTGTACCATAGTGAGGTCAAGGATAGCACAGGAGATTAAATGTACAAGTTGTTTCAGTGATAGGTGAGGAATTTAACCCAAGTAAAAGAGATAAGGAAAAGTGAAAAAGTAGTATCGGTAACTGGATTGGAAGTTCTGGTGCAGGCAGTACTTATTAGATTCAGGATGATCAAGGGAAGAGAGGCTGAGAGTGGTAGAAGTTAAGATCGTTGGGTGTAGGAGAAGTCAAGGAACTGAGAAACCAGGGTATTGAGAGTCTCCTTTATGTGAAGATTGCAGTCAGCAAGATATGAAAGTAATGTTGGTTTGCAGACTTTTTTTCTCCAGCTACTAACATCTTTAAGGTATAATGGGGAAAATGACTAGCAGCTCTATTAATGACAGTAACATAAGCGTTACAATCTAAGTGCTCTCTTGGTCACTATAGTAGCCGCTAGCCACATGTGGGTATTAAATTTGAATCATTAAAACTGGGGCACCTGGGTGGCTCAGTCCGTTAAGCATCTGACTCTTTGTTTCTGCTCAGTTCATGATCTCACGGTTTCTGGGTTTGAGCCCCACGTGGGGCTCTGTGCTGACAGCGCAGAGCCTGCTTGGGATTCTCTCTCTCCCTCTCTCTCTGCCCCTTCCCCACTCGCTTCTCTCTGTCTCTCTCTCAAAAATAAATAAATAAAACTTTAAAAAACTAAAAAGAAAAACTAAATTTTAGTTCCTCGGGGCACCTGGGTGGCTCAGTCAGTTAAGCATCCAACTCTTGATGTGCGCTGACAGCACAAAGCCTGCTTGGGATTCTCTGTCTCCCTCTCTGTCACTGCCCTTTCCCCACTCGTGCTCTGTTTCCCTCTCTCTCAAAATAAATAAACACTAAAAAATAAAATAAAATTTAGTTCCTCATTCACACTAGCCAGTAGTCCCGTGTGGCTAGTGACCATTGTGGTTGGGGAGCACAGACACAGATCATTTTCATCACACAGAATTCAGACAGCACTGATCTAGTGCTTGAACCTAGCAGAAGCTGGAGGATGTTAGGAAGGAAAAAGTTCTGAAGAGCAAGGAGCCAGGATTGCACCCAACTTGAATCCAGGCTCATGTTACAAGAAAAGCAAGAGAATGCTTAAAGGAAAGTTTAAGGATGGGGCTTTTGCAGAGGATGGACCGTGAGACCCAGAAAGTACAGTTGGAGGGGACTAGGAGGGGTAGAGTATTGGGCCAAGTTAGAAGATAATAAAGATTGCATGTGTTTCATGCTATTTCGGGCTAATGATTTTTAATAACAAATAAGGAATTGAGAGTATTTGGGGGGTTTTATTTATTTTTGTTTGTTTTTTGTTTTTTAATTTTTTTCCATGTTTATTCATTTTTGAGAGAGAGAGTGTGAGCAGGGGAGGGGCAGAGAGAGAGGGAACAGAGGATCTGAGGCAGGCTCTGCGCTGACAGCAGCAAGCCCGATGTAGGGGTCGAACTCACAAACTATGAGATCATGACCTGAGCCAAAGTCGGACGCTCAACCAACTGAGCCACCAGGTGCCCCTTTTTGTTTTTTTTTAAACTGATAAAAGAAATGTCTCCCAGACTTATAGTAACCTAAATGGAGAAAATATTAGGAACATTTTCTATAACATCAAGGAAAAGGATGCCCATTTTTATTGTTTTTATTCAACATTGACATCTTAGCCAACACAATTAGAAAAAAATGATTAAAAATAGTAGGGTTTATTTTCAAAAAATTAAGCAGAATTACTGTTTGATCCAGCAGTTCCACTTCTGGGTATATATCCAAAAGCACTGAAAGCAGAGACTCAGGCATTTTTATACCAGTGTTCATAGCAGCGTGATTCATAATAGCCAAAAGGTGTAAACAGTCCATACATCCATCACCAGATGAATGGATATACAAAATGTATAGACATACAATGGAGTATTATTTAGCATTAAAAAGGAATTAAATTCTGATACATTACACCGTGGATGAATCTTGAAGACATTATACTAAGTGAAGTAAGCCAGATAAAAAGACAAATACTGTATGATTCTAAGGTACCAAGAGAAGTCAGATTCATAGAGACAGAAACTAGAAGATGTTTGCCAGGGGCCGAAGGGGGGGAGGAATGGGAAATGGGAGTTAGTGTTTAATGTATGTGGAGTTTCAGTTTGGAAAGATGGAAAGAGTTCTGGCCATGCACGGTTGGTGGTGATGGTTGGTTGGTAATGTGAATGTACTTAATGCCACTAAAGTGTACTGATGAAGATGGTTAAAATGGTAAATGTTATGTGTATTCTGTCTACCACAATTTTAAGATACAGGGCTTATTAAGGTGACTGAATATACAAACAATATATAAAATTAGTTGTATTCTAAACAATTTGAAAATGTCACTTAAAAAGACACCACTGTTTACAGTATCAAAGAAATACAGTAGCAAACAATAAATAGAATAATATATGAAAGACCTGTGCAGAAAACTATAAAACTTTATAGGGAGTCATTGAAAAAGAACTAGGTTAGATGGAACATTATCTGATAGTCATGGATAGGAAAGCTTAAAGATGGCGGTTTTTCCCAAATGCACATAGAGATTATATGCAACTTGAATCAGTCCCAAACTGGGAGTCTGGATAAGATTGCTTATAAAATAATATGGAAACATAAAAGGTCAGTATAGCCAAGTTATTTCTGAAGAAGAAAATGGGGTTGGAGGCTTGGACATTTGCCCTAACAGATACCGAGATGGATTATATTATTTAGGTAATGTGCAATTAGTGCAGATGTAGACATATCGACCAGTGGAACAGAATAAAGAACCCCCAAAAAGATCATTGCTTTTATAGAACTCTGATATATGACAGTGGTGGCATTGTAAATCAATGAAGAAAAGAGGGGCTGTTCTTAACTGGAGCTGGGAAATTAGTTACCAGTTTGGGGAAAAAATGAAATTAGGCCTCAAAAGTCACTGTCAGATGAATTAAAGAGTTATATGCAAAATGAAAAACGTTGAAGCTTTTAGAAGAGGAAAAATTGCTTAATATCTCTCTGGCTTAGCATGAATGGATTCCAACTTGGAATCTGTAAGTATATTTTAGATAAGATACAAAAACCTCAAGCAGAGAAAGAAAAGATGAAAAAATTTTGGTACGTTAAAGTAAGAATTTCTGTTCACTAAAAGATATTTAAAAAATTTTTTTAAGTTTATTTATTTATTTTGAGAGAGGAAGAGAGCATGATCGAGGGGAGAGGCGGGGAGAGAGGAGAGAGAAAATTCCTGACACAGGCTCTGCGTGCTGTTAGCGCAAAGCCTGATGTGGGACTCGAACTTATGAACTGTAAGATCTTGTCCTGGGCCGAAATCAAGAGTCTGACGCTTAGCTGACTGAACCACAAGTGCCCCAAAAGATATTTCAAAGAAAATTGAAAAGAATGTGTAGCAGTTGCAACTGGTCAAGAATTTATATCCAGAGTATATAAAGAATTCTTACAAAGCAAAAGGAAAAAGTAAGAAAAATGGAAAAGTATGCATTATGATGGTACTTCATAGAAGAAGACATATGCATAGAAACAGTGAAAATGAACTACAGCCACACGCAACATTATGGATGAAATTTCATCATCAGAACATTGATTGGATAAAGCCAAAGATTGAAAACAGTATGCTATTCTTTAGTCAAAAATCAAATAAAATTTCAGTCAAAATTTTTTTAAAAATCAAATAAAAGAGAATGATAAACACAAAATTTAGGATAGTGATTATTGGTTATTTAAAGATAGTCAAAGGAGGGGCGCCTGAGTGGCTCAGTTGGTTGAGCATCTGACTTAGGCTCAGGTCATGCATGATCTCACAGGCTCATGAGTTCTAGCCCCGCGTCCGGCTCTGTGCTGACAGCTCAGCCCCTGGAGTCTGCTTCAGATTCTGTGTCTCCCCCTCTCTCTGCCTCTCCCCTGCTTGTGTTCTCTTTCTCTCTGTCTCAAAATAAATAAACATTAAATTAAAAAAAAAAATAAAGATAGTCAAAGGAATTGGATATGGAAGAAGCACATAGGTAGATGTGTATTGTTAGTATATGGTTTGTAAGTATGAAGATTAATACATGTGCATTCACTTAAAAATTTAAGAAAAAAATCGATTTAACAAGAAAGTAACATCAGGGACTAATGATAATTTGAGTGTTGTGAACAAAAGATTATAATTAATCTGCATTTAAGGTTCAAAACAAATAACTTATTTATGCAAATGAAAGCATTTGTACAGATTATATGGAGATACAAATCAAGGTGATGAGGGGTGATCTGGGAATTTTACTTTTCTTATGGTGACTGAGATGTACGAGGGTTGATTCAAATTTTCCCAAAGTCCATTGTTATGGTAACATTGTTATGGTATAGAGATTTGGCCAGGAACATTGGGAGTTCCCGCCTTCGGGCACCAGTAAAACATGAAGAGTTGGAACCTTGCGAAGTACTTTGTTTTCCCACTTTTTTGGAGGAGTATAGTGAAGTGACATTGTAGGGATATTAGGACTAAACATCAGAAAAAGATTTGAAAAGGAGAAAAAGAAAATCAGGACTTGTTAGTTATAGCTTTGGCATGTGGGCTTTGGATAAGTTTCTGAGCTATCACTAGGAAATAACCTATTTTAACATCTAATTAATTCTTTTTTCCATATTCTTCTTCTAAATAGTCTTTTGGAAACAAGTCTCTACTATCCCACCCCAGATTGAATCCTTTTAATTGTTGATTATTTTGAAAATTCCAAAATGTAAGTTGTTCTTATACATATTAAACCATGTAGTTCTTTACCACAGGTTTGTGTTTCAGAGGTGGCAAAATCAGTGATGTTCCGAGTACATAATTTGTTTCTCCTGAAATTCTACTGAAGTTTTTGAATGATTGATTTAAGAAAAAAAAGAATAGGCTTATTCTTAACCCTGCCATGCATATCACTGTATTTTCCATATCCACACATTTAAGTGGGAGAGAAAGGGATGGTTGGACTTACAGGTAGAAGCAGAGATTTGCACCCACTCTTGAAAATGCTGATCAAGATTGTTAAAGCTGGGCCAAGGAAAATTATATAATCGCTGTTTTAGACTGTGGAATATCTATCTAAAATATTAAAGCAAAGGACTCCTTAAAACTTTTGTTTTAAAGAAGGAGGGATACTAGTCACACATTTTTCTGATGGAGATTATCTGAAGATAATCTGCATCTTAGAGCCCATGAAAAAATAAATTCCAACAGGAATCCCAATCGTACCACTTGTAGTATTATATATAAAGAGTGGTGGATTTGGTGTCAGAATACTCTTCACCTCCAGAACCAGACTGAGACACTGCAAGACAGGGACCTGTGCCTTTGTGGGTGGATGACTGTGAGAGTATTAGTATGTGCTTCTTGCTAACCCTGTAATCTCCTTTGAATCTCTGTCTCCTCATCTCTCTATTAATCTTCAGACTTCTCTGTTCGCCTCATAGAGTTAGATGAGAATTTTACAAGTGGAATATGTTTTGCATGCTAAAAAATAACACTAATGTTTTATGACATAAAGTGAAATTTTATTATATCATAACGAAATAGTAACTTCATATGTTTAAAGAAAACAAGACTTTTTTCCAGAGTCTTTGAAATACTTAAAAACATATTTTTGGGGGTGCCTGACTGGCTCAGTCAGTTAAGCATCCAACTCTTGATTTCAGCTCAAGTCATGATCTTACAGTTCGTGGGTTCAAGCCCTCATCGGGCTCTGCACTGAGTGTGGAACCTGCTTGGGATTCTTTCTCTCTCTTCTCCCACATGCTGTCTCTCTAAAAAATAAATAAACTTTTAAAAACTCCATATTTTCTGAAGTTTTTAATTAATATTTTTAAAATACCCTTTTTATTCAAGTATAATGAACATACAGTGTTATACTAATTTCATACGTACAGTATAATGATTCAACAATTCTATATATATATCTCAGTGCTCATCAAGATACGTGTTCTCTTAATTCCCTTTATTTCACCCATCCCCCCACCCACTTCCCCTATAGCAACCACCAATTTGTTCTCTATATCTAAGAGTCTGGTTTTGTTTTGGGGTTTTTTGTTTGTTTTTGTTTGTTTGTTTTCTTTGTTAGTTTAGTTTCTGAAATGCCACATATGAGTGAAATCACATGATACTTGTCTTTTTCTTATTTGACTTATATCACTTACTCTCTAGCTGGGTCCTTCCGTGTTACTGCAGATGGCAAGATCTTTTTTTTATGGTTGAGTAGTACTCCATTGTGTGTATGTGTGTGTGTGTGTGTGTGTGTGTACACACACCGCATCTTCTTTATCCACTCATCTATTGATGAACACTTCGGTTGCTGCCATACTCAGCTATTGTAAATAAGGCTGCAGTAAACATAGGAGTACATACATCTTTTCAAATTAGTTTTTTCATTTTTATTGGTTAAATACCAAGTAGTGGAATTTCCAAATCATATGGTAATTCAATTTTTAATTTTTTTAGAAACTCCATACTGTTTTCCAGAGTGACAGCATTAATTTGCATTCCAACCAACAGTGCACAAGGGTTCCTTTTTGTCCACATCCTTGCCAACACAATATATCATTTTTCATAGAACTAGAACAAATAATCCTAAAATTTGTGTGGAACGATAAAAGACCTCAAATAGCCAAAGCAGTCTTGACACAGAAGAACAAAGCTTGAGGTTTTACAGTCTCAGATTTCAAGGTATACAACAAAGCTGTAGCAATCAAAACAGTATGGTACTGGCACAAAAATACACACATAGATCAGTGGAACAGAATAGAATCAATTAACAAACCCATGCTTATATGGTCAGTTAATCTATGACAGAGGAGACAAGAATGTACAATGGAAAAAAGACAGTCTCTTCAGCAAGTGGTGTTGGGAAAGCTGGGCAGCTACATGCAAAAGAATGAAATTGGGCCACTTCCTTATCCCATACACAAAAATAAACTCAAAATGGATTAAATGTGAGACCTGAAACATAAAATTCCTGGAAGAAAACATAGGCATTACTTTCTTTGAGATCAACCACAGTAACATTTTTCTAGATAGGTCTCCTCTGGCAATGGAAACAAAAGCAAAATTAAACCTTTTCAGACTACACCAAAATAAAAGATTACTATATAGTGAAAGTAACCATCAACAAAATAAAGAGGCAGCCAACTGAATGGGAGAATACATTTGCAAGTGATAAGTCTGATAAGGAGTTAATATCCAAAATATATAAAGAACTTATACAACTCAATACCCAAAAATCCAGTTAATGGCACAGGACCTAAATAGACCTTTTCCCAAAGAAGACCTACAGTTGGCCACCAGACACATGAAAAGATGTTCAAGATCACTAATCATCAGGGAAATGTAAGTGAAAACCACAATGAGATACCACTTTATACCTGTCAGGATGGCTAAAATCAAGAACACAAGAAATTGCAAGAGTTAATATTATTTTGGGTGATTGACCTTGCTTTTATTCCCTTTGATTGTCCCCATTTTTTTCAAAAGCACTCACTACAAATCAACCCTCTTAAAAACAGTTTCAGTTGAGTGTTCACCTCTGTGTGATACAGCACTGATCAAAGCGATCAAAGAAAAAATGTCTTGTTAAAAATCCAAAAATGTGAATCACAGTTTTATGGTTATCGTTAGGACTAGCCATGGTTAGATTTATCAAAAAAATTGTTACTTAAACCACAAAATTGAGTAATCTCTTTAAGGATATTACATTTTATAAATAATGGATTTGGGTTTATTTTAATAAACATGTCTGATTTTGTTTTATTTATATACTGCCAAAATATAATTGAAAAATGTATAACATTGAAATTAAAACTTAAATTTATAGTAAATACAGCTTCATGTCTTTGCTAAAATAAAATGGGATTTGGAAATAACTTAGACTCTTCTGTTTGCTTTTTTAGTTACTAAGTCGAAAAGACAAAACTACCTTTGAAAAATTAGAATATGTAATGAGTAAAGAAGATAATTACAAAAGACTAAGAGACTATATAAGTAGCTTAAAGATGACGCCTTGCATTCCCTATTTAGGTGAGTAGTGTCATTATGTGTTCATTATGTCTAGTTCTGTCTTAATCAGTAGTTCATATAAAACTCTAGATATTTTAAAAGTATGTGTATCCTTTTAGGAAATTACTGCAAGATTGTTAAGTTAAAAAAGTTGACTAAAGAAATATGTTACCTTATTACCTGAAATGGATTTTCATATTAAATTAGACTTTGGCCCTTAAGGTTTTTCGTAGACTCTCATTTTTCTCTTAAAGGTGAACCACTGGTAAAATAATACATTTTAGCTCTTTTGGTAATGATTTTAAAGAATGAAACAGTAGTTTGCAATGAAGTTTAATGCTGTGAAAACATGTAACATTAAAGAAATTGATCAAAAGATTTATTGAATTTATTTTCAATATCATGAGTTCCTGTTATTTTGTATAGTTGGCAGATATTTTAAGGCGAATTATGAAAAGTAGTCTAAATGTTGGTGGTGTTGTTTTCTTGGATGGAATGAGTTGTTCAGTAGTGAAAATTTAGCTAAGTGCTGAGACAACCAAATGTATATTTTAGGTATCATTTGACTAAGAATTTGTCTCTTTACTATGTATTTTACGGTGTTTATAAATTCCAAGAACTATTTAACTAATAATATTATAAGATTATTTTCAACAAAAAAGGAACAATGCTTTGTTAGGTGTTTGAATGAAAAGAAGTCTCAAACTGTCCCATTTTAAAATGTAAATTTAAATATAGAAAATATAGAGTATTTTGTTGCTTTCTGAATATCCCTTTTTTCATCTCTATCTCCACTATCTTCATGTAATTACTCATACTGGATTTCACTGTAACTATTTTTGAAAGTAATTTGAAAAAACCTGTTATTTCTTCAACTATCTTAGTGTCCTTTTTGAAGTCTTTATAGTACCAATGACTAGAAGACAAAGTAGGGACATAGGCAATTGATAACTTTCTCATTCAGTTGAAATAGAGCATCTGCCTTAGTTTGTCAGAGAAGACTGAACTCATTATTAGGACCTTGGAGGACATCCTAGGATTCCGGTGGGAATAGGGAATGTTGCACATACTGTGTTGAAGGCAGAATACCCCCAAGCAGAGCATGGATAAGGGCCACTACATTCCAGAATATTGTGTCCTGTTTCTTTGATCAACAGTACAGGACCATAGTACACATGACTCCATCAGAGAGGCTCAAAGCTGGATATTTGGAGAGACTTTCTGCATATGCTCCGCTTTTCACCATGGCCTTGGCTGTGCCCATTCTTGAAAATGTCATTGGGAGTGAAGAGGAATAGAGGATTTTTTTTTAATCACCAATATCTTCATACTTTCTAAGAACATAAACTTTTTATAGTTTAAAGAACATTAGACTGAGAATCAGCAACCCTCATTTCCAAAATGGCTCTTCCCTACTAACTTTTGAAGTCATTGAATTGTCGTCTTTGAGCCTTGTTCTCTCTACCTAGAAGTAGCACACCTAGGACCAAAATCATGTTCTTCTTTCAGCTGGATGGGACCATTGTGATTTCTTCTGGAAATTCACTTATTTTATAATTAAGAAAATTAAGGTCCAGAAAGGTGGAAGGCCTGACTTATAGTCTGAAGATCTAGTTACTGACAGATTTACATTCCAAAGTCTTGATCTGGTGTCTTTCCAATTGTACCTGTTAAATCCTCATTCCAAAATTTACTGATTCTATGTTTATGGCTGTTTCCCATTGAAATGTTTTTCTCAAATTCCACTATTTGTATCTTTTAGAAAAGGAAATTAAGGGGCGCCTGGGTGGCTCAGTCAGTTAAGCATCCGACTTAATTTCTGCTCAGGTCATGATTGTGTGGTTCGTGAGTTTGAGCCCCACATCGAGCTGTGCACTGACAGTGCAGAGCCTGCTTGGGATTCTCTCTTTCTCCCTCTCTCTGCCCCTCCCTCGCTCTCACTCTCTCTCTCTCAAAATAAATAAATAAACTTTAAAAAAAAAAAAGGAAATTAAGATTATTTTCTGTTGAAAATGAGAAAATGAATATAAATCTTTGTGCCATGATGTCTAGATTAGGAGTCTGCTTTACATTTTTCCACAGTGGAGACTTTGGTACAGGATTTGAAGTTGTAATGCATGTGCATCCATTTTTGCCCTGTCATGCACATAGAAGGGGAGCAAACCAGCAGCATAGTTGGAGTTGAGTGGAATCTGGAAAGGTTGGCTATTAGAAAGCATACCTATTTCTTCCCAGCCTTGGTACCTGAAACAAACACAGTGGTTATTCCTATTGGTTAAAGTAAATAAGACAAATATTGAGATGCAGAAGTTGATGTAGAGAAAATTTCAGAACCATTATCTTTTCTGTGGCTTCAATTTGGTCTCCAATGATTGACTCCTCCTTTTTTCAGTTCCCTTTCATTTTACATGTTCTCATGACCCAGACTCTTCTTTTTCACTATTACTATGTAATTTTCCTTCACTGTACCGAAGCTAATTAAAAAGTACTCTATTTCTTTCTACTTTTCTTGCTGTTTTCTTTTGCTCAGCATGCAGTTATCTCCCTCTTCACTCATAGAAATGTTCCGTATAAGGCCACCATGATTTCCTAGTTGGAGTGTTTGATATGTGTTTCTCAAGCCTCATCTTAATTTTGTGAGGTTAATAGTAGTTATTTCTGCTTTTTGAAATTCTTCAGTAGTAGCGCTAGTCTCTTGGTTTATGTTGTATGTTTCTGGCATTTGTTTTATTGATTCCTGTTTCTCTTTCTTCTAAAAGTCTCAGTCCACTGCTTTTACTTAGTCTGTACTCTCTGGAGTGGTCAGTCAGATTTTTCCATAATTCTCCTGAAAGCTCCCAAATCTAGCCCAACAACTCCAGTACATCCAGCTGTCTAGTAATTCTCAGTGCCTGGTAACATTTTGGATACTCAGATACTGATTGAATAAGATATCTATCTGTAGGGAACTCTGATTCAACATGTTTAGAAGTAACTTCATCATCCTTCTTCCTTCAGACCTGTCTTACCTCCTTATATGTTGGTAGTCTCCATGTTATAGTTCATCCCTACGCTAGTTTGGGAAGAAGCACCTGAGATTCTGAGATAATTATGGAACATTTGGCACAAACATTTGGCAGACTGGAGAAAGGAAAAGTTAATGTTTGTCAGATAAGTTATTATGACTCAATTTAGTTTGTTTCCATCTTAAAAATAATCCTTTTAATGCAGTGACAGTTTTGTTTTGTTGTATAGCAAATCTTGAGGTTAAATGTATTTCATCTAGGGGCGCCTGGGTGGCGCAGTCGGTTAAGCGTCCGACTTCAGCCAGGTCACGATCTCGCGGTCCGTGAGTTCGAGCCCCGCGTCAGGCTCTGGGCTGATGGCTCAGAGCCTGGAGCCTGTTTCAGATTCTGTGTCTCCCTCTCTCTCTGCCCCTCCCCCGTTCATGCTCTGTCTCTCTCTGTCCCAAAAATAAATAAACGTTGAAAAAAAAAATTAAAAAAAAAAAAAAACGTATTTCATCTATCAAAACACACATGCTTTTTCTAAGAAAATATGAAGCATCGTCAATTTATACAACTGTGTGACTACTTGATTTATTTTACATCTTAGCTGGTTTGTTGTTTCATTCCTGATCTTTTGAAGTATTAAAGAACCAAGACCAACAACAGTTTATATCCTGTTAATGTTTACTTTTTTTCATATTTTCTTCTAATTTAAAATTAATGAAGACTGTGTTTTTTATTTAAGTTGTCTTGGTTTCAGAAGCCTTTCCCACTCTTAGGAGACAAGGCCTAGTGCAGTTGTCACAAATGTCGGTATTTACAAGATGCTATTGAATAGGACAGAACTTGCCCTAGAGGGGCACCTGGGTGACTCAGTTGGTTAAGCATCAGCTTCAGCTCAGGTCATGATCTCACAGGCTGTGGGTTTGAGCCCTATGTCGGGCTCTGTGCTGACAGCTCAGACTGGAGCCTGCTTCAGATTCTGTGTCTCCCTCTCTCTCTTCTCCTCCCCTGCTTGCGCGCTCTCTCTCTCTCTCTGTCTCTCTCTTTCTCTCAAAACTAAAAAAAATTACAAAAAAATTTTTAATAAAATAAAAAAAAGAACTTGCCCTAGAAATGTTGGAAAGATGCTACTCAGTATGCATATTGGTAGCTTCTATTTAACTGTCCCTTTTCAGTATGCAGAATTTGCGTAATGCTGCCCTTTATCCCTTATGTTGCAAAGGTTTTTATGGAAAGAGTGTATCAACCAAAAGAATCTATACGCATAGAGAAAAGGGGAAGGCAAATCATCTGTTTTTTTCTTTTCTTTTTTTTTTTCTTTTCTTCTCTCTCTCTTTCTTTCTATGTTTATTTATTTTGAGAGAGAAGAAGGAGAGGGAAGAAGGGGCAGAGAAAGAGTAGAGGGAGAAGATCCCAAGTTGGTGCCACTCTGTCAACGCAGCCTGATGTGAGATTCAGTCTCCCAAACCTTGAGATCATGACCTGTGCTGAAATCAAGAGTCAGACATTTACCTGTCTGAGCCACCCAGGAGCCCCCAAATCACTCTTCTTAACACAAGATAGAATCCAAACTTCAGTGCTTTTGCCTCTAAGAATTATGACCAAAATCAACCATTCTTAGAAAAGCTTAAAAAAAGGAGGTGGCGGTTTATATGCTGATAAAACTCTTACTTTGATACTGCCAAATTTATCTACAATATGGATTAAATTATAAGAGTAGAAAATGTTTTCTTGGCTTTCAACTCATCATCCCTTGCAAAATTGTCTCTTCTGTTGGTTTGCATTCAAGGTAAAAATTAGTCAGCCTGGACAATATAGTGAAAAATTCTTAGAATAAGGATACAGTATTTCTGGAGAGGAATAGTTTGGCAAATCTCAAGGAAAAAATGGTTTTATATGAGAATTATTGCTTTAAATCTGAAAATTATTAACAGCTCTCATTTGTTCTTGTCACTGGAGAAAAATCTTAAGGGGCTTATTGAAGAATTTGGCGTGGGAAGTTTTGCTTTGCTGAAGAGAGAAAAATAGGACATTGTGCTAAAATAATTGAGCTGGATGAAACATAAATATTATTTCATGTGCATATCCTAGCCTCATTTCTACTTTATTCGTGTATTTTGGGGTAAAGCAGTAGCTTAACAAGCTTAGGATGCTTTCTGGAAAAACATAATAAAAAATAAATAGTTGTAGTTCTTTTTATTGCTTTTGATCAAGTAGAAGCAAAGAAGTTTCTGTAAAATCTCCTGCCCTTCTGTAGCACACAAGTACGTTGTTTTGATGTGTCTAGGTGTGATTCCTCTCACTCTGGTAGAGAACCCCCCCACACACACACACAAATTCACAAATTTTTGATTTGTTAGATTTTCATAATAGTCCTTTTTTTTTTTTTTAAAGAAAAGCTGTCCTTAAAACTTTCTGTAATATAGCATCCCCTCCATCTTCAATTCTGAAAAGCACCATTTTGTTTTTATAATGTTTTAATTCATCTTTCCCTCAGCAGAATGTAAGCTCTAATCTCTTGGTTCAAAACTTTATCCTTAGCATCTAGAACAAAAGTAGGTACTTACTATTTGTTGGTTGAATTAATTAAATGATTGCTTTCTGGCTCTTTTCATTGTTACAGTAACTTCGTTTTAAATACAATAGATTTCTTTGTGAGGCAGTTTTACAATCAGTCAACTTCCCACCTACCCCAGTTTTCCTTTGGTGCTTCAGCTGGCCAGCCAGTATTTGCACAGCAGGCCACAAAATGGACTTTGTCCCTGCCCTTACGGAACTTAACGTCTCTTCAGTACCAAAGGCTCAGATCCAACATTACCTTGTCAGTAATCTCTTCTCTCTCCTGTGTTGTGGAAGAAGTACATTTATTTATTTGCCAGCCTTCGTCAGTGGTGCCCTCATCACACTTGGTGAAATGTTTAAAGCATGCCTAAACTTACAGTGGTCTCCAGATTTTATCTGATCCTCTGTTTTACAATAATTGTTTACTTATCTTGATCTTTCAATAGGATGCAGTTCTTTATTTTACTTTAGTTTTAGAAACTTCTGCTAACCTGTGTATAAATGTTTTCGAAGATATTAGGTGTTCATTCACATTTTTATTCAGATAACTTTGACAAAATCCAAAGCTGTACGTAGCTGTATGGAAATTAAAGGGATTTCCCCCTTCCCCTTTTCTAGAGTATAAAAGACTCTGACACTGGTCTCAAAAATGTCTAATGGTCAGGGTACCCGGGTGGCTCAGTTGGTTAAGCATCCTACTTTGGTTCAGGTCGTGATCTCATGGCTCGTGAGTGAGTTCGAGCCCCGCGTTGGGCTCTGTGCTGACAGCTCAGAGCCTGGAGCCTGCTTCGGATTCTGTGTCTCCTTCTCTCTCTCTGCCCCTCCCCAGCTCATGCTCTGTCTCTCTCTCCTTCAAAAATAAATAAACATTTTTTAAAAAATGTCTAATGGTCAAAAAATGTCATTGGCTTTTGATATTTTAAGACTTTTATTCCCTTTCCTTTCTTTGGTTTGATTTGTAGATAATATACACCATGGAGTACTTTACCTTATTCTTCTCACTAGATTATATATTATATTCTAAAACAGCAATAAAGCATGTTTGGTCATTTTTGTTTGAATCCCAGGAATGAGCTCTGACCAAATGGCAGCCAGCCCTGGCTTTCTCTTTAGCCAAAATTACATCTGCATTTTCCATTACCTCATTTATATTCTTTTTGCTCTCTTTCTTTTTTTATATATTTAAAATTCCTCTAACATTCTTTCATGGTATATTTTCTGAAGTTTACTTTAGATCACTTGAGGACTTGTGATATAAAAAGGCTGGGGATAGGGTTGCATTGATTTCTTTCCCCTGTTCGTAGTGTTTCTTTAAGAGCTTCTATCTTGAAAATAATGTATAGCAGTTTACAGATCTGCGTTTTAATCATAAACAGAATCAGATCCCCCCCCCCCCCACCCCCAGTTCCAGCAGCTTTGCTGGTGGCATTTCTGGTTGCTGATGTTTCCATAATTGCAGTTAAAAAAAAAAAAAAAAATTGCAATTTTTTGAGCAAACCTTAACAGAAAAATAATAAAAATCTTAATAACTAACATTTATTCAGCACTTAATCCTGTATGCCTGATACTGTGTATTTTACATAAATTGTCTAATTCTTAACAGTTATAAGGTAAATGATATTATATTCACACTTAACAAGTGAAGAAACTGAGACAAAGAAGGTTAAATGGACTTACATAAAGATACGTATTATGGGCCCCTGGGTGGCTCAGTCTTGATTTTGGCTCAGGTCTCACAGTTCCTAGGATGAAGCCCTGCATCAGCTCCATGCTTAATGTAGAACCTGCTTCGGATTCCTCCTCCTCTCTCTCTCTCTCTCTCTCTCTCACCCTCTCTCACCCTCTCTCACCCTGTCTCACCTCTCTCACCCTGTCTCCCCCTCCCCTCCCCCCTCTCCCCCCTTTTCCCAACTCAAGCTCTCTTGCTTTCAAAAATAAATAAATAAATAAATATTTTTTAAAAAGGTAAACATTATATTTCATTTACAGTTCAAAGAAATAAAGCATTAGGGAATAATATTAATATTTTGGGAATCTGTATTGGAATTAAAATTTTGAGTTCATTTGTCAGTCTTTCCTATAATTATCTGTAGACTTACAATTTAGTCTATACTAACTAGTCTATACTAACTAGTTAATAGTCTAACTATTAACTCCACTGATAAAATTGAAAACTGAACTTATTTTTGTTTATTTTTATTTATTTTTTTAGTGTTTGTTTATTTTGAAAGAGAGAGAGTGCACAAGCAGGCGAGGGGCAGAGAGAGAGGGAGAGAGAGAATCCCAAGCATGCCCCACAATGTCAGCACAGAGCCCAATGTAGGGCTCAAACTCATAAACTGTGAGATCATGACCTGAGCTAAAATCAAGAGTTGGATGCTTAACCTGCTGAGCTGCCCAGGTGCCCAGAAAACTGAGCTTATTTTTAGATGGCTTTTGGGAGAAGTAGGAGAGGAGGGGGGCTTGGCATTGTGAGTGGAAGCATTCTTTTCTTACTTGGTTGTCTTTTTATAGACACTAAAAGACTAAAAATCTGTGAGGGTATAATCTTTAACTTACTATTAAGTATATAAAAACCATATCTTACTAGTATAGGTTTATAAGTAATTGTAAACATCTTCATAATTGCAGAAGTGTTTACAGACTTACTATATTATTACTCGTAGGAGTCCTAAGAAATATAACACTAGAAGAATTAGCACTCTCATATCATGACTGACAGAGTCAAGTGAGCACTGGACTAAAAATTTGGTCGTTCTACTCTACCAAGCTTGGAGCCTGGGGTTAGGTTTGTTTGTAGACACCTACTGAATTTCAAGGCAATGTCTAATATTGGCATTATTCAAAATCTCAAGTTTTAGAAGTCTACCTCAGAGATGCCAAGTTTCCTAGACATTGATGGCATCTCCCATTGAGTACAGAATGGAGTCTAAATCATTCTTAGGATAAGCTTCGTTTCATTTATTAAAAATGACTGAATCCTTCTGTAAAGCATCTCCAAAGTTAGAGTTCAGTCTTATTGAAGGTCGGGCTAAGTAGCTAGCCATTGGACCACACAAGTGACCTATCTAATCTCTCAGAAGATCCTCACTTGGCTTAAATTCTTACTATGACTGTCTTCACCTTAGTTTTTCTTTATCTTTTCTTGTGATCCCATCTCTTAACTATCTGCCATAATAGCTTGTCATAGCTCTGTTAAGTTAGCAAATGAAGAGCTGGCTACTGTTCATATCCTCATTTTATAGATAAGAAAACGGAATATAAAAACTGCTCAAGGTAACACAGCTAGTAAATTGGTAGAGTTGGGCCTCAGATCCAAGTAGTACTGACTTTAGTACCTATACTTAGCCATCATATAATTCTGCTTCTTATTCCCTGCTCTACAGGAGCTCCAGAACAGAGCTATCTCGTGTCTATAAAGGAGAGCAGAATGGGCCCAGTGGCCAAGGTGGTTTAGCATTGAGCCCATTTTTCTTGTTTGTATGTGGACTTTCACATCATTCTAGTTTTAATAAAACAATATTCTCCTGTGAAAGTTCTTTAAGACTTGTCTTTAAGACTTGTCTTTGATGTTTACATGAAATGCTGTATAAATGGAATGCCCTTGTACAATTTTATCCAATTAAGATTTGATAGAACAACTAGATGCCTAATTTATCCAGAAATCTTACAGCAGATTTTTTTTTTATTATTCTGGGGGTGGTAGGAGGGACTTCAAACCTATTTTAAGATAACCATAGGTAAAACAAAGAAAAGCACTACTTTAATATTTTGATGTTCTCTTGAAGCCTTTTTTGACTGGCATTTTCATTTTAACATATGACAGGAAAAACACTGGTCATGTTGGTGGGCTTGAGTTGTTCAAGTGATTATCTTCAGTCGTGGTTGGATTTTCTTTTTGCTTGAGCAGAAGTCTTCAGCGATTTCTCTAAAATTTTAGTTCACAAATGAATTAGGAAGGTCAACTGTAAGCAAGAACATGTTTCTGGAAAGAAATTGTTCCAGGAGGTTGGTAATAAGTTGTTAGATCCAAAGTTGAGTAAAAGACACACGCGCACACACACACACAATAAGTTGGAATTAACAAATTGGACTAGCCAAACCCCTGTGGATTCTGCCCTGAAGGTATTGAATCTCAGTATTGAGAAAATATCTAACAGTTCCTTGAAGTTGTGTTATTTCCACCCATCAGTATGTGGTAATGCTTATAAAGTTCTCTAGGCTTTCTGACTTGAATAGCAGACAGGATCAGAAAATTTGGAAGTGGGGAGAGCAGGAGTATTAATAAGCTTGTTTATACGTAAGTTATAATTCAGATCTGTAAAACCATTGGCTCACTAAATTTTTGTGATTCCCATTCTTGTAATACCAATATTTTGCTGGTAGAACAATATAAATACATTTCAGGAAATTTTGGTGTTCCAGTAAATCATGTGAAGACAATATTGAAAAAATCATTTATAATTTCCATTTTTTGTAAATTTGACTGTTTAAACATTACATACATTATTTTTTAAAATACGTATTTAAATACTATGGATCACTTAATTTGGGGGGGGGGGGGAATTGGCACAAAATATATTGGCAGGAGTTCAAGGGGCATGCCTGGTTGGCTGAGTTGGTTGAGCATCTGGCCCTTGATGTCGGCTCAGGTCGTGATCTCAGTCATGGGATGGAGCCCCATATCGGGCTCCATGCTCAGTGCTGAGCCTGCTTGGGATTCTGTCTCTCGGCTCTCCCCCATTTGTGCATGCTTTTTCTCTCTCTCTCAAAATAAAAGCAGGAAAAGGATTTCGGTCTAACCATTTCATGTCAGAGGCACAAATTGAATTTGAAATAACTTTTATTCAATGCAAAATGTATTTTCTATTGGCAAAACTAGAGTTTTCTCTAATTTCCTGTCTATATTTTTATAAATAAAACGTATTATTTGGCTGAAATTTTAAAATTATTTTTTCTATTGGAAGTTAGAGCAATCTCATAAAATTTTTAAATAAATTGTCTTGAACATGTATTCAATTTTGATTTAAAATAAAGCTAAGATTTGTTATATACTGTGGCAAATATTTACATTTTATAAAACAAACTTTGCCTATGTTTAGTCAATATAATTTTAAAAATAGGATTATGGGTACAAATAATCTGCAGTATATTGAGGAAAGATGAAACTATAGTCATAAATCCCCTTTTACAGTTATGGTAAGTTCATTTAAAACTGTATCTGTGGCAATGAATTGTGCAAAACAATATACATGTAACATTTACATTTTTAGGAACTGAAAAGGGCAGAGCTCTCTGTCATTTAAGTTGGAGGCGATCTCTCTTCAGTCAATAGGCTTGATCATCATCTGAACTGCTCTCAAAGAGTACGACCCGCCTCGGTATTCAGCCCAAAATATGCCATCTTGGTATTTGCTTCTGTAATGGCCACCTCTGTACCACACTCCGTTTAGGTTAGAATGCGCACAGGCGTTGTACCACCATCCTCCTTTGTGAAAGTGGGCGCAGTTTCCTTTGAGGAAGAAAATACAGTATCAAAGTAAAAGTTTCTCCAAGCGTGGTACTCCATAAACCACGAAAAACTTACTCTACCTTTGGAATAATTTAATTTGAGTTTTTCTTACTGATTTCAGTTACCTTTGTCTTTAGAGTTTTGTTTCTTCATTCTTTTACTGTTGCTGAAGTGTCAACTACTTGGAAGATCACTTGAATTGCCTTTTTGACCTTGCCCTTTGCTTGCTTACCATTGCTTTTTTAAATTAAATTTTAATTTAACAATTAATTAACCTTAATTGTAATTAATTGTAATTTCTGTGTAGCAGGGTAAATAAAACACAAACAGCATTTGTTTGTGTGAGAGAAAGAGGAATAAAATGGAGAATTGGGAAGGAAAGGTATGGAGTTGCTAAAGTAGTAAGTTGGGGAAAATTGAATTCTCAAAAAAGCACAAAATAATGTAAATTAGAATAGCACTACCAGTGGCCAAATGTGTTCCTGTAAATATGGGATATACTTTGGTTATATCTTCCTTTTTCCTTCTTCTGCCATTGTAAACTTAGAGACCTATATACTGCTTGCCAAGATACAGCTGAACAGAAAAACAGATTTTGCAGGGTGATGTCTCTTTATCAGGGCCATAAAACTGGGTTAAAAAGGCAGAACTATATGAAAACTAATGTGAAGAGTTCTGTTTTCTGGATGGCCTAAATGATTCTTCCTAAACCAAATATTCACTTCTCTGAGTAAAGCTTTTTTGCTGTTGCATTCCTACTGTTCCCCTTCACGTGAGTGCTAAGAAATGCCTTTACCAAGGCCATGTACCCAAATGGCTTGCTTCCTTTGCTCCCTTCAGGTCTTTATTCAGATGTTACCTTCTCAAAGTAACCTTACTTGACCACTCTGTATAAAATAGCACCCACCCCACCTCGTGCTGCTTATCACTCACTGTTCTCTCACTCCATTTTATTTTTCTTAGAGTATTTGTCACCACCTGACAAATAATTTTGTCTCCTAGAGAATAAGCTCTAGAAGGGCAGGAACTTCGTTCACTGCTGTATCCTTAGCATCTGTTAACAGTGCCTGGCATGTGGTAGGTGATTAGTTAGTAGTTGTTATGAATTTTAGGCATTAGAGAATTTTATTTCCAAAGGAATGAGTGTTTTTTTCCTCACCACTCTCCCACCCCCAAGTTAGAATGACAGAACCTTATTTTTCACAGAGTTCATTCACACTTTGGGATTGCCTTATAGAAGAGATAACCAACCTTTCAGCAGCTTATATTCCCTGTGACTGACTCCAAAATTACTTTTCTGGAAAGATTTTTAGTAGTGTGTACTGTAATAGCAAGGTTCTGTGTAATACATAGAAGGTAGTGATTCTACAAAGAATACGCTTCAGTTTTTTCTTACTCACCTGCATACATATCTTTATCTCTGTCCAGTGTGGTGAACTGTTTACCATTATGCCACATCATAGAGTCCCCTGCATTTCCCTGGTAAGTTCCCAGACGTAGTCTAAAGAATTCACTTTCAGGTTCCAGGCGAAAGCTGCTATATTCTGCATAGACTTTTTTATCACTCCAGTCTTCTAATTCAATCAACAACTTATAATTATCTTGATTGCTAAGCATATAGATATTTTCCAGTCCAAGCCAATATTCTCCATCAATGTTTCCAAACCCTTTCTGTTAATAAACAAACAGCATGAGTACAAACATAAGTGCAGGGATAGTAAACTTTTTTATAGATAAGTTTCAAACATTTGATAACATAAAAATATTTGCCATTTAAGCGGTAATGTGAATTTCCATTTTAATAGCTCACCTGACCTTTATAAACCCCACATAGTCATTTTGTTTTGTTTTTCTTTCTCTTAGTTTGTCCATATTTATTTATACATCTAGCTTCAAACCTTAGGTATAAGAAAAGGGCAAAACAGAATAAACATTATTCCTAGCTACTAAAAACATTAACTAGTGAACTAGCCAGATTCTTGAAAAGGATTCTTGATCTCTCTCATACAAAGAGCCAGATTTTTTTCTAAAGGTATATATGTAACTGTCCCCTGCCATAGTCAGACAAAAAGGATATCTGACATTTTTATGATCACTCAATAAAAATGATAGTAGAGCAAATTGTCTTCTTTAGCTCTATTATAATTAAACATCAGGATAAAACATTCATCTTCAAAGTTCCACCTTGGAAAAATTGTAGATTATTTTTAAAAAATCCATGAACTGTCCTATTTCAGTAAGCATTCACCATTGCAGGTGTGCAGCATGGCGTAAGTTTCGGCAAACCTGATCTTAACACTAAGTGTATTTTCAAGGAGGTTGTGTTGGGGATTTTCTCCCTGGTTACTTCTTTGGAAATTTACACAACTTTTGACATGGATATATTAATGTCTCATTTTTAGCTGCCAGTAAAATGCCACCTAAAAGTGAGTAATCACATGTTACTTCACAGTTTTGAATGAAGTATTAACCATCTAGAAAATACAATCGCACTCATCTGCCGTCCTTAGACTGAAGGCTGTATACTATACACTCCTAGCATGATAAACATCAAAATTATTGAGAAATAATTTTGGTCCCATATGTCTGGGTGTACATTACTTCCCAACAGCGCCGTTGTCTGGTGTTAACCAATTTAAAACATGGGGGGATGATTATCTGAGATAATTTAACCTAGAGAAAGAGTCATTTTTGTAAGTTCTATAGTTTATATTAGTGCTTACATACAACTGCTGATGGGTACAAATGTGATCGTAAACAAAAAAGCAGTTGTCTTCTTAGGAAATGGAATTAGTGGTGGTGCCTGGGTGGCTCAGTCGGTTAAGCATCCGACTCTTGATTTCAGCTCAGATCATGATCTCACCGTCATGGGATCAAGCAAGCCCCACAGTGGACTACGCTCTGAGTGTGGAGCCTCCCTCTGTGCCT
Organism: Leopardus geoffroyi; assembly: GCF_018350155.1. Taxonomy (NCBI): domain Eukaryota; kingdom Metazoa; phylum Chordata; class Mammalia; order Carnivora; family Felidae; genus Leopardus; species Leopardus geoffroyi. The sequence goes on along the minus strand of NC_059338.1, from coordinate 48,931,309 downwards.
CCGCTGTTTGCATTCTCTCTCTCTCTCTCTCTCTCTCCCCCTCTCTCTCTCAAAATAAATAAATAAACATTTTTTTAAAAAAGAAAAAAGAAAATGGAATTAGCAGTAGTCTTTGCTAAGAATTAAATACATGTATAAATGATCCAGACTGAAAGGAGACATTTTAAAGTATATCTCTAGTTTCCTTTTTACCTTTTAATTTTGACTTTAAAACTAGAGGTGAGAATTCTCTTTTTTTTTACAAAGGTAGATAGTAAAAAACATATGGATAGTTGTTTCTCAGCTGTGTATCTTATTTATTTCCTAGAATGACTACATTGTAAGAGTTGCTTTGCTCCACCTCTCTCCCAGGTCCGAATCACTGATTTACCTTATAATTTTCCCAGTTTCTGAAGAAGTTGACAGAGCCATCTGTTCTTTTCTGAATAACAGTCCAACCCCCTGGATCCAAACTGTTCTCACACCATAACTGTATTGGTCCATTGCTGTTTTCAGGTTTAATCATGTAAATCCCACTGACTGAATGTCCAGCTTCTTTTGCATGCTGACAGTCTTTGAATGGTCCTATAATTAAAATATCATTGATTACCAGGAAACTTACTAGGAATAGAGCCTTATTAAAATCGTTTTAGTCTAGGGTCTTACCTTTATTCTTTCTTTACAATACAACTTTTTATCTATTGTATACACAATACCATAGAAGTTAAAGAAACTAAATAAAGGATTACCCCAGTCCCACTATCTGGAACATTAACTTGTTCCACTGTTCTTAGGAGTCTTTGTCCATATGCATACATTTTTATATTGTTGTAATTCTGACACACATAGAAAATTGAATTCTGTCTTTTAACAAAAAGACAGTTTCCTTGGGACCACAGTCTTCATTCTAGCACTTATAGTAGCTGTAATACACAATTTTTAACATTAGTATATCATTGTTTATTACTCTGTCATTGGATACTAAAGTTCCATCTGATTTTTGCTAAAGTACACAAAGTGTCTTCTTATTGGCTTCATTTTTTTCAAATATTTACTTTAAAAATGCTGTGGGATTGATCTGCTAGATCAAGAGGGTGTGAACACTTTTATGGCTCTTCATTGTACCCAGTTTACATTTTCCAAAATTTGATTTCAGTTGAACACATTAGTCCCTTAAGGTACTTCGTGAAAACCGCCTACCATGGTCAAATAAGTTTTATTATTGCTAAGTATTATATTACCCTTTTGGAAACTCACAGTGTACATGTACATATTAAAGACTAAGAAGCCCTGAAATAAATCAGAATTTCCCAAACTTACAGAATCTGTTAACTTTTTCCCTCATTCAGTAGTCCATATGAATGCATTTCAGGAATGTTGGCAAAATGCCTTTCTAAAGATTTGTTTCAATTTATATGACTAACAGTAATTTTCTTAGTCTACACAGTGACCCTGTGATCGTTTACATATGTCCTATAGATGAAACAGTTAACAGTTAACTATAGATGAATGAAACTAAAGTCCTGTATCTTAGAAGGTAATAAACCTTGGACTTAAACCCGTTTCTTTCTAACCCCAGGGCCCATGTTCTGAACTGCTGGCTACATTTGCTTCCATGTTATTTCATAGGGAGAGAAACGGATTCTCTCCCTGTTTTTTAATCCACTAGTAAGTTCTTTGTATCTTTTAAAATGACAGAACATTTTTGTGAAATACTTTGTAGTGTCTGACTCTTGAACTTGTGATTTCCACATTTTTTTGGATCTAAAGAAAGATTGCTTCTAAGTTTTACTGAACATTTCTTTAGTTGAACCATTCTCCAGTGTCTTGATCCTTTGTTGTTTTTTTTATAAGGATGTAAAAATATTAAGTGATTCAGAAATAAGAATTACCCCACAGATCTTTTAGAACAACAATAAAAAAGTATAGAAATTCCAGTCATCACATTTTATATTTTACTAGAAATATTTACATTTTGACATGTGCAATTTTTAGAAATTAGGTGAAAATAGAGTTTAGTCGAGTAAAGCTCATACACTATAATGAAAGTAGGGTTGTTGAAATTTTAAGAAATGTGTTATCTATACTGTACCGGTGTATAAAGGGACCCTTTTGGGCTAACTGGGGAAGGAGTCATCTCATTAAATAAATAGTTATACGATTGCATCATTAGAAGAGGTTCTTAGAGACTGAACTCTTTCCTCTAGATTGCTCCTTGAGGATGGAGACTATTTTTGTTTTTCTTCTGACTTTACATTATCAGTGTTTTAACTATTAGTAGGCTATCGGTCATTTTTTTAAGTAAATAAATTAACTTGCCTTCACACTTTAAATACAAGGAAATTGAAAACCACACACAAAATCAATAGATGATATATTTCTCTAGCCCACATTTTTATGTTCTGTTGATATTTCTGTTTCAGACTTTTTGAAATTATGATAAAATATAAACACTATACATTACTAGTAAAAAAAATTGAGAACCTGGAAAGACTTAATGCTCCCTTTCTTGGGTTACATTTATTTTAGGTATTGGATTCTTTAATTCTTTTAAAAAATTTGGTTCTTTTTTTTGTAGTTTTTATTTCCCTCCTGCAGTTTCTAATCTTGCATTCATTATGAACATATCCTTTAAGCTGTAATAACTACTTTAAAAATTCTTGTCCCTTCTGTTCCTAGTTTGCTGAGAGTTTTTATCATAATGGATTTTGGGTTTTGTCAGGAGCTTTTATTTATCTACTGAGATAGTAGGGTTTTTCTTTTTTTTTGTTTGTTAGTAGGTGAATTCTGTGATTATTTTTTAATATTAAACCAACCACCTTATTGCTGGGATAGTCTTGACTTGGTCATATGTATTACTAGTTTTATGTATTGCTAGATTTCATTTGCTAAAATTGTGCTAAGAATTTCTGCTTTCGGGGGCACCTGGGTGGCTCAGTCAGTTGAATGTCCAACACATGATTTAGGCTCAGGTCATGATCTCATGGTTTGTGAGATTAAGCCCTGTGTTGGGCTCTGTGTTGACAGCGTGGAGCCTGCTTGGGACTCTCCCTCTCTCTCTGCCCCTCTCTTTCTCTCAAAATAAATAAATTTAAAAAAAAATAAAAAGGAATTTCTGCTTTTATATTCATGAGGATATTGATTAGTCTGTGAAAGCTCATAAATAGGTTCTTAAGGTGGGGAGGACTGTGAAAAAATAATGTTTTGAGCTTATTAGACTGGCCATAAATTTGATCACATTCCATTAAAATTCAGTGTGAATTGTTTTTATATTATCTACCTTATCATTTACTGAATTTAAGTTACAAAGTATTCAGAACTTTTAACACAGTGCTTTAGAGAGTAGTCATCATGAGTAACTTGTTAATTGCCTTCTTTTCTCCTTCATTGCAGACCTTGAAAAAAAAGCAGTTGCTCATGTAATAAATATGTATCTTATTTAATTAATAAATTTAATATGGCTAATCAAAGGTGAATGTACAGTCATTTCTATTGTAGAAAATAATGTATTCCTGAAAAACTTCATGTTCTGTAAAATCTTACACTAAAAATAACAGCAAATATTAGCTGTTAACATACTTTGTATTCAGCTGTTGATACTTGTGACACAAAATATTAAAATAGCTTGGAAAAAAATCCCAATGAACCAATATGACCTCTTTGTTTTACTGATATTATTCTCCTTTTTTATCCATCACATATGAGCTACTAAACATTTCAGAAGCATGCATTGTAGTCAAGTCAGAGAAGGATAGAGAGGTTGTAATTCAGATAGGATGAAATCTATGGAATTTTATATGCAGGAGCAAAATTGAAGGAAAAGTGAAGTCTAATTTCCAGGTCCATTCTTAGATTATTTTGTGTAATGCATGATATTATATTCATTTGTTTACTCCTACAACTCCCCATGGGCCAAGACTGTATCTTTTAGTTGTGCATCCATAGTTCAAGCCCACAAAGGCACTCAAATATTTGTTGAACTACATGATCCCTAGTAGCCACAGTGGTTTCCAGAATTTCCTCAGTTCTGCATTTTTTCCATATGTTTCTTTTCTGCATCTATGATAGGCTAGAAAGTTTAGGCTCAAGAGGTAAAGAAGCAACCATAGAGTTAAGTGGGAAGTGGGGGAAGTGGCAAGCAAAAAGGGAATTCCACTGCAACATGACAAATACTTTGACGGAGTTATGCAGGACAGTGGGAATACTGGCCAACAAATAGCTAACCCGGATTTGCAGAAAAGAGATCAAAGTCTACCTGTATCTAAGCTGAGTTTTGAAAATTGAGTAAGAGCTTGGGCTCGTAGTGTGGGGGTTAGGAGTCTGATCAAGGCTACCCATGAGTAACCTGAGCTGAGAACTGAAAACAGAAGAGAGCTTGAGGTTACGGAGGACTTAAAGTTTTGTATGCCTGAAATGTAAATGGCCAAGGGTGATACTTAGAGCCCTTGAGGTAGACTGTCGAGTTGAAGTTGTCACTTCCACAATAGTCAAGGATATCTGAGGAACATTGCTCTTATCTTAAACTCTATTATAGTTAATGCACACATAAAATGGTCTTGTTGCAGTCCACATAAATATTCCCTCATTTCAGAAATTTGTTTATTCTATAAATGTCACCTTTGTATTGTTTATTTTATGAATGTCATCCTTGTAAATGTTTGCTCTGCACTCATTTGACTATAGTTTTGACAATTACATTTTATATTTAAGTATATATTCAGAAGTTTGACTTTCACTAGGTTACTTGAATTGCTCTAAAATATTTAGAAACATCAAGGTTTTGAATGTTGACAGAATATTTGTAAAATACCATTTGTTTCTTTTCTGCGACTTAAAAGGCCCTTGGATATTTAAACAGATTGGAGAGTTGTGGGTTTTCTAAATCCAGCTTTGATTTGATAAGACTTCATTTTATGCAATATTAAAATTACCTTTAACTTTAATTTTCAACCCACTTTTTTGGTGATGGCCTTCATATTTACAGTTCAGATGCCTGTTAGATTTAGTTGATCAAAAAGCTTAGGAAAATTTAGTTGAAATCCTTTTCTAGAACATGTGTCTAAAATTAGTAGTGTTTTAGCTACTTTTTTCTCCTTGGTAAAGATAGTTAATATTAGAATTTAGTATTTGTTTGTGTTTATTTTTTATAAATAAACCATTAACCTGTCTTAGCCCAGTATATATTGTTGGTCTTGGCAGAAATATTTTTTTCATTATTTCTTGTATATGTTACTTACTTTCTGCTCTAGAGTTTGATTATAAGACATTCTTCTATTAAGTGTTTTACTGCTTTTTCTCTTCCACAAAAGTCATTGCCTATAGGAATTCTTAAATGACTAGAAGAAAAGTAATAGCTTTATTTTTGAGAGGTCAAATTTAACCTGAAGGTTTGCATATGATCAGAAGTAAGTTTACTAACATATGTTTCAGGAATTTGTTCAGAATGGTTCACAAAGGGTATAGACTGGAAGTACCTTTCTTTTAAAATAGGAATTTTATTAACCTTTTTCTTGCATTGAGTAATCTTGAAATAGTCTTCATCTTTCTTGACACAATTGGATTCTTCTCAAGGCAGGAAACTGGAGTTCTGTACATTGAATTTGAAGGACCAGTCTCTCTCTTCCTCAGTTTATTTGATGATTAAAGTTTGTATAGGGCTAACAAACTCCAGTTAATAGATCTGATTCATAGAAAGAAAAATATTGACCAGTCATGCCACATTATTTCCCAACACGTATTTTTCATTAAGAACCCATATTTTGAACAGAACAGTGGGTTAATTTTCTTTTTCATACTTTAAATTTTTTTTTTCAACATTTTTTTATTTATTTTTGGGACAGAGAGAGACAGAGCATGAACGGGGGAGGGGCAGAGAGAGAGGGAGACACAGAATCGGAAACAGGCTCCAGGCTCTGAGCCATCAGCCCAGAGCCTGACGCGGGGCTCGAACTCACGGACCGCGAGATCGTGACCTGGCTAAAGTCGGACGCTCAACTGACTGCGCCACCCAGGCGCCCCCTTCTTTTTCATACTTTAAATATACCTTTATTGGGAACCATCTTTAATATACCCATTTTTTTTTTCTGTAAAGAAACTATTTAATTGCTTAAAAGGAAAAGCTTTCTTCCCTTTTTGAAGTTGTTGAATTTCTCATTTATTTTCATTGTCCTAATCCTGCTCTTTGTGACAAAAGAAACAGGACAAAAAGGTAATCACTTTAGAGCTTCAAATAATTGGTCATCAAGTAAAATCTTTTGAGAGGTAAACTTTTTAATTGGGTTGTGAGCTAAGTATAAGACAAATACATTCTATAGCATTTCCGAATGGGAAGTTTGGGGCAAATACTTTCTAAAGCAATACTAGATTCTGTCTTCTAAAAATATTAATTACTATGTTTATTAACCTGTAAGTTTAAAATAAAAGTTAGTGGGGCACCGGGTGGCTCAGTTGATTAAGCATCTGACTCTTAATTTCGGCTCAGGTCATGATCTCACAGTTCCTGAGATCAAGCCCCATGTCAGGCTCTGCACTAATTAATAGTGCGAAGCCTGCTTGGAATTCCCTCTCCCTCTCTCTCTCTGCCCCTCCCCTGCTCACATGTGTGCTTTCTCTCTCCCTTTCTTTTTCTCTCTCCTCTCTCAAAATAAATAAAAAGCATTTTTTTTTTAAATCTTAAAAAAAAATAGGGGCTCCTGGGTGGCTCAGTCGGTTGAGCGTCCAACTTCAGCTCAGGTCATGATCTCGCACTTTGTGAGTTCGAGCCCCATGTCGGGCTCTGTGCCGACAGCTTAGAGCCTGGAGCCTGCTTCGGATTCTGTGTCTCCTCCCCTATGCCCCTCCCCCGCTTGTGCTCGGTCTCTCTCTATCAAACATAAACAAATGTAAAAAGAAAAAAAATTTTGAAAAAAAAATTTTTTTCTTAAAAAATAAAATGCATTTAGCAATCTGAGCTTTTATTTTTGAAATTACTAAAGAATTATAAGTTGTTTCTCATAACTGGTAAAAAAAGAATCCTATTCCAATAGCCCCTTTGTCTAAACAGGTTTCTTTAGTTTTTTTTTTTTTAAAGTGTTAATCTAAGTATTCCACTGAAAGCAATTGCATCTTTAAAATACACCAATAAGAAGCATTATAAGTAATTAAAAGTTTTATCCACTAAAAAGCGTATTGTTAGTTTCTAATGACTGCTTTTTATGTTTAACTTTTTAAGCTTACCTTTTATGTTCCCATACATGGCAAAGCAAGGCACATGTAGGGGAGGGCGCAGATAAATGGAGTAATTAATGATGGTCAGACCATACATACACCAAGTGTTTTCATATGCATCACCTCACAAATTACCATAGCAATCTTTCTTACAAAAGAGGCAACAAAAAAGCCTTGCCAGAATCCCAAGTTTCCTGATAGCTATGCTCTAATACGCTGTGAAGGAACTTTCTTAAATCCATTTGCTTACAAGGAATAAACCTATTTTTATAAATACACCATTTGTAAAAGAGCAATGGTTTCTTTTATAAAAGACTAACCCAAAATGCCGTCAGTGAATAACATTAATGGTTAAGAATTTTATTGATTGCAGTTTGCCAGGTGTGCAGTTATATTCCCAAACATTTTGTTTTAACGATAGAGGGAAGGTAATGTTTCTGGAGATAATTAATTTTAATCTAACAGAGTTATTGCATTATTTGCGTTGATTTCATAGTAAGTTTGTTCTTTGGAGGTACATTTTTCTTATAACCTAAAATATGAAATTGTCATTAAAACACCTTTTTAGAAGAATGGTGGTAAGATACACATAACGAAGTTTACCAACTCATCATTTTAAATGTACAGTTCATACCTTCTCTTTATTGTGCAGCCAGTCTCCAGAACTCTTTTCATCTGGCAGAACTGAAACCCTTTATCCATCAAACAGACTTTCCTATTCTTCCAGTCACCATTCTGCCTTCTGTCTCTGCACATTTGACTACTGTAGGCACCTCATATTAGTGCAGTCATACAGTATTTGACTTTTTGTGACTGGCTGAAACAAGTTTAATGCATATGCATTATACATTTAGAGACTTTAGAATTCTAGACTATGTACCTACATGTAGTGTACAGTTATTAAGAACATCTTGTTGCCAGAAGTATATGTAAGTACAGAAGAACCATCCATCTTTGCCCTTTTTGTTCAAGTACCGAAAAAGCTCAAACATATTTTCCAGTCTGATAAGAATACTGTGAACAAAGATTTTAGTACATTATATATAAAGAAAATAGCAAGTCTGTTTATTGTTGCTCAGAGTAATTTATATTTTATAGGAATCATAGAATATTAGAACTAGAAAGGGATGTTAAAATTGTCAGGTCCAACAAGCACTCTCATTGTACAAGTGAGAGAACAGGACAGTCAGGCAAAGTGACTTACCCAAGGTCAATAACAAAGATAACAGGTTTTCTTAACTCTGTGCGCTTTCCCTCATATGCTCATTAGTGTTCTAATGAACATTCTTACGGTGTAGCTAATTATTCCTTGGATATCAAAGACCAACATTTATAGAATGAAATAGGTAAAAAGTTAATGTTTACTTATAATAACAAATAGTGAATAGCAGAAAAAATGATGTGTGCCCTTAATTTTACATTAGGGATTAGTTTATTAAGGATATAAACACCATTGTTTTATTAAAGCAGAGGTCTTTTAAATGGGACTTTTGATATGCTAAATCCCTAACATGGGATTTAATTCTGAAATAAAAGATTTTTCTTACACTACAGCTCAGTGTATAATAAAATCTAGAAGTGATACAGCTCATTTTGTGTAAGCATTTTTTAATGTATCAGTGTATGAATATATGAATAATAATTTCTTCTAGAACTGATACCATCCAGTTAAGATTCAGCACTCACAGAAAATACTCCATGGTGTTCATCTCCGTACCTATGTGGCTATACCTTCCATCAGTTAAAAAAAAATTCTAGGGGCGCCTGGGTGGCGCAGTCGGTTAAGCGTCCGACTTCAGCCAGGTCACGATCTCGCGGTCTGTGAGTTCGAGCCCCGCGTCAGGCTCTGGGCTGATGGCTCAGAGCCTGGAGCCTGTTTCCGATTCTGTGTCTCCCTCTCTCTCTGCCCCTCCCCCATTCATTCTCTGTCTCTCTCTGTCCCAAAAATAAATAAACGTTGAAAAAAAAAATTAAAAAAAAAAATTCTACACACTTCAGTTATATTTATTTATATGTGATAATGTATAAACTATTATGCTGATAAATTGCGAACATTAAAAGCTTACCTAAAACATACACTTTTTAAAAGAATATCAAAAGTAAATACGTATTTTTTTCTTTCTATACCCAGTGGATCATTTTGTACACATCTTTGCTTTGGAAATCACAGGGTGTGGGGATATTAGTAGTGATCATCATTTACCTAACATAATGGTGTTCTAGCCTGTTGTTACTGAGTGTTAAAACAATATAAACTGAATGAATCCTGATATCTATACTCTTAACACGCTGTTAGTTAATACAGCATTAGTTAATACATTGTTAGTGCAATGTATCAAAAGTACTTTCATGAAGGTCTTTGGAATGAAAACTTTAAGAAGCTCTGTAAAAATGTAGTAACAAGTTAGCCAACATTTATTTAGCATCTGCAAGTGAGAGACAATATCCATCTACTAGGAAGGAGCTTATATTATAGTTAGAAGACATGTTATTTAGATGTGTATATAAGTACTATATGTACCTGTAAAGATAACTGATAATTCAAGAGGGAGTATAAGGAATGTTGTATATACTTTATGTCACAGACAAAAGAAACATTTGTGGAAAGAAGCAATCACTTTAAGCCTGAGGAAGTCAGCAAGGACTTTAAGGAGGAGTTGCTGTTTTATTTTATTTTATTTTATTTTATTTTATTTTATTTTATTTTATTTTATATTGGTCTGAGCCTTATAATTTGATAGGCAGAAAGCATGGAAAATATTTCAAAGACAATGAGTTGATTCATTTTATTGAAACAGATGGTTTTTATGAAGGAACTTAATAGAAGGAAAGCTAAAGAAGTAAGATTGTTTTGAGGAGGAAATTGTTCTTACCCAGGCTAAGCAAAATGCACATTTTCTGTGTGTCATATGGAACTGCTGAGCAGAAGTGTGATGTGATCAAAGTGGTAGTTTCAGAAGATCTGTTGGCAATATAGAATATATTTTGATGGAGAGAGAAAATGGAGTTAGGCTAATTGACAAGCTATTACACCATTTCTAGTAAGAGTTAACATTTTGACTGCCAGGCACTGTTCTAAGTACTCCTCAAATGTTAAATTCTATGAGGTAAGTACATTTATTATCCCCCATTTTACAGATGAGGAAACCGAGGCACAGAGCAGTTTCGCCCCACCTTCACCCCACACCCTGAGGTTACACAGCTGATAACCCAGAAGTCTATCCTCTAGCTGCTGCCATAGATAATTGGGAGCTAAGTTAGAGTTCTGGCTCTGAATAGAAATGAGGGACAAGTCCACGAACGATGGAAAAGCAGCAGGGGTAGAACTGAGCTGACTGGGTATGTGGGGCAGGAGGCAAGTGTCAGAGATGGGCCAAACAAATTCAGAAATAGGGAGTGATGGAAATCAAAACAGAGAAATTAAAATCAAATGACCCACCAATCTTACTAATGGGAATTTATCCTAAGGATATAATCATAGAGAAAGAAAAAGAACAAAGTTATTTTTTAAAGCTGCAAGAATACTGATTACCATGTTTAACAGGAAGGGCAAATAAGAAAGACTTGAAGGCTATTACCAAAGTGTTGGTTAACTTTTGTTTGTTTCTATTTGCTTTTTGTCTGTAATGTTTGTTTATTTTTTGGAGAGAGCACAAGCAGGGAAGGGGCAGAGAGAGCAGGGGACAGAGGATCCAAAGTAGGTTCTGTGCTGTCAGCAGAGAGCCCGATGAGGGACTTGAAACCTGAGCCAAAGTCGGACGCATAACTGACTGAGCCACCCAGGCGCCCCTGTTTATTTCTATTGGCTATTTAGCGAAACTTTCTTAAAAGCTTGTTAGTATTTTCTGGATTTTCTTCGGTAAATATGTATTACTTCTGTAATAAGTTACTTATTTTAAAAGGAAAATGCTAGCTTGGGGAAAAGATTATTTTAAGCTTTAGTCATTCATTCACTCATTCATTTATTCCTCAAATATCTATCATAGTGCTTAAAATATGCTGAGCACAATGTGCCAAGACTTGATCCTACCTAGATGTTCAATTTCTTACTGTTGAATACTGAGAGTTCTCTTTTTTTTTGTTTGTTTATTTTCTTAGACAGTGAGAGCGGGGGAGGGGCAGAGAGAGAGACAGACACACAGACAGAATCTGAAGCAGGTTCCAGGCTCTGAGCTGTCAGCACAGAGCCAGACACGGGGCTCGAACTCATAAACCATGAGATCATGACCTGAGCCAAAGTCGGATGCTTAACCCACTGAGCCACCCAGGCGCTCTTTTTTTTTTTTTTTTTTTTTTAATTTTTTTTTTTTCAACGTTTATTTATTTTATTTTTGGGACAGAGAGAGACAGAGCATGAACGGGGGAGGGGCAGAGAGAGAGGGAGACACAGAATCGGAAACAGGCTCCAGGCTCTGAGCCATCAGCCCAGAGCCCGACGCGGGGCTCGAACTCACAGACCGCGAGATCGTGACCTGGCTGAAGTCAGACGCTTAACCGACTGCGCCACCCAGGCGCCCCTTTTTTTTTTTTTTTTTAAAGTAGGCTTCATACGCTGCATGGAGCCCAACACAGGGCTCTAACTCACCACCCTGAGATCGAGAGTCAGTGGCTTAACCAGCTGAGCCAGCCAGGCATCCCCCAGCTAGATGTTTGAGACAGTAAAATGAAAAGACAGTTCACTTTCTTCCAGAAGCATTCAGTCTACCAGGAGACCAACATGCAAACAACTCTAGTGTAATGTGATAACAGAAAACATGTTCAAGGCAAAGTCAGCAGTTTGGGGAAAGAGCCATTTAGATGTTTGTTGGAATCTGGGAATGTGTAATATTTAAGGTATTATTTTACTTAAGCCTTAAAATTTGCCAGGTCAAGAGAGAAACTGGGAGAAGGCATTTCAGGAGAGGAAGCAGCACCATGTGAGGTGATGGTAGAACATCCAGATGCAAACACTGAGCATTGGTTAGAATTTGGAGGGAGAGCCCCAGGCAGGAGTCGTCTGAGCAGTGGTGATACTTGGAGGCCTTGAAGGTGTGTGAAACCTGCAAAACAGAGTATCTTGAGGAAAACTTTTTTAAATGTAGAGAAGGAAGGAGATGCAAATGAAGAATTTAGAGAAGTAGGAAGAGTCAGAATATTCTGAAGTGGAGCCCCAAGAAAGCAGTGGGGTCCACTGCTGCAGAGACATACTTTATGACATACGCGTTCCAGTCTTTGTTCTCTGTGTTGTTGTTTAAAATCACTCCATAGTCTACGTACATTTTCATGTACTGCCTTTTCAGTAAGTGAATGAACTATTTATTTAATCTTTTTACTTTGGGGCATTTGGACCTTTCTTTTCACTCTAAGGAAACAAATCAACTTCTAAAGAATTCAAGAGAATGCCTTATGGCAAAATGGTTGCAGGGGTAAAATAAATGTAAAATACTCAGAAAATTAGCAGTGAGCTTACTAAACTGAAACAAAGATGAATTATTTATCTTTGTATTCTGGCCACTTAGATCGGTGACCAATACTGAAGGGAAAGAGGAAGGGAGGGAGGGAGGGAGGGAAGAGGAATGGAAGAAGGAACAAAATTAAGAAATAGAGGTAGGGATAGTGGGATCAGTTTTAGGTTTTGTTTTGTTTTGTTTTGTTTTGTTTAACCATAGTGAAAATGTAATTATACGTATGTGGGTATAAGATACAAATTGTAGTTTGTTTAGCCCTGGAAAATAGAAGGGATACCTTTTCCTCTTAACACTGAGGGCAAGAAGGCATGGGTGTTGTGTAGATGTTTCCAAAATAGGGAAAAAACAAGGAACCTAGGGCCTGAGTAGACTTCATCTCAGTGCAGGAGTAGATGACACATTTCTGAGAGCAGAGGTAAGGAGGAGGTGTAATTAGAGGCTTAAGGAGAGTGAAAGCAAATTTTTAAATGTTCCTTGTGGAGAGGAGGAAAATGGGGAGAGCAGCAAGAGGTAAACAGAAGGATTGCTGAGCAGCTAGATGATCTAGCTGGAGGCCGATGGGGGGTTGTAGAGGTTAGAAGTGGATTATGGACTCATTCCTGTCTTAATGCTGGTGACTTAGATTGTGAGAATTTGGATGGACGACAATACTTTTCTCACAGAATACTCTGTTTTTAGAAACTCTTAGACTCAGACCTGAGAGATGTATTTAAGTTCAATTCTTGGTTAATAGAAAACAAAAATGTTCGTGTATAATTACGTCACCAAAACGAAGAGTAAGCCATTTATTGTGTGCATTGTTTCATAAACCGTAAAACATATTAACCTCATGCTTCCATTTTTAACGGTAAGAGGTAACTCACCTTCATTGATGAACGTTACTGGTGGTATCTTGAGAGGACTTTTGGTGGAAGAAGTCCCCAGATCGGGTAGTGGCATTAAATCCCTGGGATAACCTGGATCCCTCTGTATCTCATTACCCCCCAGCAGTCCAGGAGTATACGGATGACTGTTAGGAATATGTTGTGGCACCACCTGGACAAGAGGAGGAGACACATGGGGGTCTTGTCGGGAAAATATCTTCAAGCACTGTTCTTCCAGCAAAGTGATCATCACAGACTGGTTATTGACGAGATCAGTCAAGGAAGCATATTTCACCTCTAGTTCCCTGTACCTTGTTGCCATCTTCAACATTTCTGTAGTGACATTGAGGATTTTATTTTCCAACTGGGAAAGTTCAAGTGAATTATCCCTCTTACGGATAATCTCATGTAATAGCTGCATATAGAGTTGAGTAACACGGGAGTTCATGTTCCGGCTTTCTTTTCTCAGCAGCTTTACCTCATTTACAATGTTTCCATCTACATCCACCACCAGCTGCAGGACATCTATTTCCCGCTTCTGCCTGGAGAGCACATCCTTCAGGTTTTCAAGGTCCATCCTGGTGATCATATCTTTAATAGTACTTGCATCTTGCCCTTTGGTATTGACACAAATTGGCCCTGTAATTTTTTGTTCAGGCACCAGGAATGTGTATGAACATTTCTTTGCTTCCTCTTTACCATCTGTGGCACGAGGGTATCTCCTCTGGGTTATTTTTTTTATTTTGAACTGTCCTCCTCTGCAATGTCCAATGCCCATTAGTAGGAAGAATAACACACTTAGGGTCCAAATAAAAGCCTTCATTTTGAAATGAGGTTGTATAAAGTCTTTGTAAAAAAACAAACCAGTGAAGGAAAAAAAAAGTAAAAAGAATTAATATTAACCTACTTTTAAAGTCAGTAACGTAAAAAAAAAAAAAAATGGAAAAAAACGAGTATCTATTGGTGTTATTAATTGGGCCAGAATTAATTTTATTAATTTGTTAAATCCAACACCACGATGCCTTTGCATTTGTTTAGGTTTCAGAGAATAACTCTGCCAACTATCACCTCACTGTAATACTTTTTCTTCCCCAGCTCAGTGCACACATTTTGGTGAGTGCCCACTGTTTGCAATGGCATACTATTAGTGTTCTTGGGTGCTTTGAGACCCTAATAAGACACTTTTCTTACCCTTGAAAAGCTTACTCTACTGTCTTAAGACTCTGAAAATGATACACAATGTGTATAAGGCATTAATTAAAACATTCTTCCCTAACTAGTATGAAAGCTAATAGCAAGTGACTTTACTAGTCATTATTTTATATGTATATTCGGTTTTAGTTAAATTGGCCCTCTCTAATAAATATCTTTTTTATCTATCAAAGAAACATTTTGAGGCAAATCTCAAACCAGAAAGTTTTGGCATCATATTTTTAGTTTTTGTAGCATGTCCTTTTAGGATTCGAGACAAGTTGAAGAATGAGGGAATGTTTACAGTCATTATTGTAGGCGATTCTGTTTTCTAAACCATAATCATATATATGTTCTAAGTTTACGTATGATTTAGCACGTTCATTCTTCTAACAGGTTCTACTGAACTGTATTTTAGTAAAATTTCAATAATTTTCTTTAACCATTACCAAGGAAAGAAACTCTATATTTGAATATGATTGTTAGAGTTGGAAAGTGCCTTAGAGACCATCTCATTCAAGAACCTCTTTGCACCTGGGACGCCTGGGTGGCTCAGTCGGTTGAGTGTCCAGCTTCGGCTCAGGGCATGGTCTCGCAGTCCGTGAGTTCAAGCCCCCATCAGGCTCTGTGCTGGCAGCTCAGAGCCTGGAGCCTGCCTCTCTCTCTCTCTGCCCTTACCCCGCTCATATGTGCTCTCTCTCTTTCTCTCAAAAATAAATAAACATTAAAGAATAAAAAAGAACCTCTTTGCACCCATGTGCATGTTGAAGGCCCAGACCACACAAATAGATAGTATTAGAACCCAGTCAAGAATTCAGGTTCCCCGGCTCCTCAGTCAGTGTTTATAGCAGTGGCATGTATTGCTGACGTGTGCTTGAAATGTTTCAATTTTGCTGTGACAGAAATTCTTGTCCCTTATAATGCAATTTCTGTAGAAACACTAGAGGAAACATTAGAACTCGCTCTACGAACCAAAGCTGCTGCTTTCTCACGAGTTCCCTCCCTAAGGAGTGGTAGCAGTAGAACGGGTAGGACGTGCCACTCTGTCGGGTGCGTCAGCAGGCTGAGCGGCACATGGCCCACCTTCCCACTGTCACAAGCTCGATTCCTGCTTGCTGGTTTTGAAGGACACCAGTGGATACACTAAGAACTCTAGTGTACCACTTCCCACCCTACTTCTTGTGTTTTGATTTGAGAAGTCAGGTCCCAAGTTGTTTATGCCTACGATTAATAATAGCAATGCAGTAATAACAGTCATTCATACTTACGGGGCGCTTGGCATTATTTTAAGCCCCTTTACATGCGTTAAGTCCATTACTTGTAACTACAACCCTTTGAGGTAGACTGTCACAGTCCTCATTCTCAGCGAAAGACTAGCATCTGGAAATTAAGTACCTTACCCAGAGTCACACAGCTTCTAAGAGATGGCACCAGAGTTTGAACGTAGGCAGAGACTCCACAGAGTTCATTGCAACGTATTCTATTCTATTTTCTATCCCCAATACTGTAACAGTCCCTCACATTTATGTAGTGCTTAATACATGTTAACAATATAGGGGCGCCTGGGTGGCGCAGTTGGTTAAGTGTCCGACTTCAGCCAGGTCACGATCTCCCGGTCCGTGAGTTCGAGCCCCGCGTCGGGCTCTGGGCTGATGGCTCGGAGCCTGGAGCCTGTTTCCGATTCTGTGTCTCCCTCTCTCTCTGCCCCTCCCCCGTTCATGCTCTGTCTCTCTCTGTCCCAAAAATAAATAAACGTTGAAAAAAAAAAATTAAAAAAAAAAAAAAACAATATATTTGCATTCACAACAACACTGTGAAATAAATGTATATCATTTTACACAGAGATAAAGTACCAGAGAAGCCAACATTGGCGTTCAAATGCGATTCTGATCTTCTCCTAACTTTGCTAGACCTGTGTTTTTTATCCTAGTCGTGGTGTAACTACAGAGGAGCCTTAACTTTGTGTCTCTCGTTTTTCAGTTTTTCCTGGTGTGTATCTCTTTACATTGACCCATTGCTTATTTATGAAAAGGTATTTGGGAATCATTTTTGTTAGGCTCTGTTTCCATCATTTTTCTGTCCCAAACTTTTCTGCTGTCATTCCTTTTCCTCTGTATGTGTTGTATCAGTTGATATATATCTAACTTGTAAGTATGAACCCTCCCCCAAAATAAAGGTTATTATTAAAATCAGTGAAATAAGGACTCTTTGACTTGTAGTTATGAAGGTGACCACTACTTTTTAAAACCATGTCTCCTTTGGTGTTTTGAAGGTGGAGTGAGAATGAAAATAAGCAAAGGGTGGAGTGTGGAGTATTTTTCTGTCACTAACATAAGATAGGAGGAGTGAGCATAATAGTATTCCTTATTTATATCAGAGGCCTTCTCTTGCTAAGTGATCATCAAAAGCACACTTGGATGAATACTTTTAGTTTTTTGTTTTTATATTTTGCCTCAGACATGAGTAGAAAATTTAGACCTTAAACATCATCTGTCTATTTTATAAGAAAAGGACTGCTATTGTACTAGAGTTCCTTATGCCAAAAACCAATATAAGATTTCTTGCTATATTTGCAGATTCATGGAATTTAGATGTGGTTTATTTTAAAAACTGAGGACAGTAAAGTAGAAGCCGTCAGCCTCCTGGTTCAAATGTATAGTATTTCTCCTGCATAGTTAACTTAGCTAGTCCTCAACTTCATTCATTTCACTTTAATAATAGAATGGAAACTCTTAGATCATAAAATTATTTAAGTAATCTATGACATAAGCTACCAAAACAAGGGAAATTCAGAACCTATCATGAAACTTCCAAACAAGTAGAATTTCATAAACAGTATTCTGATTTGAACAGCTTGTGTTTCCTACCAGACACAGATTTGTATAGAACAACTAAGAACATATAATCCAAGACTGTTATTGTGACTTTACATCAGTGTTGTCATGAAAGAACAAAAACGTGAAAAGTTGAAATAGCAGTATGTTCTGCCTTAGCTCTTTGTGGGCTCCTCTACGATTAAGTCGTAAGATAAATCCTTGTGTACCATGAGAGAATCTGACCTAAGTAAGTATTTAAAGGAGGCAATTAAAGGTTTCTTTTAAGCAAATATAATTCCCTTACCCTTATTATAAAAGTAATGACTTAGTTGTCACATAAAGAAGAATAAGGAGCCACATTTCTTAAGTAAGTAGACTAGCTACGTCATGAGTAAAGAACTGGTTTTAAAAATACATTTACTACTACATTTTCTGAAAACTTCAGTATTTCCCCACCACGTTCAGTTTTAAAAGTGAAAGATCTATAAATCTGTGTTACCTCATAAAACCTTTCTGTATATGTTAAAATTTTCCTAGGTCCCAAGAGAATGTTATAAATTAGTTACAGTATACTTAAGTTTAAATCTGTGCCTTTGCTTGGTTGTTTTTAGGAAAAAAAGAAAAAAAGTCTTCCATGCCTTGGGTTAATTTTATTAGTACTGTTTCTCTTCATAGTTGCTACATTTGCCAGCTAGTAGAGAGAAGAAATAAAAATCAGGATTTACTTCCTTTCAGATGGTAAATGCATAGAGGCATTTAACTGGTTATCTCACGCACCGAAAATAGCATGAGGCAATGAACCTAAATTTATGAAGCACTGAAGATACCTTAGGTACTTCTAGATTGTGAATTATATTCTGGGAAAAGACTTGAAAACAATCTCATCCCCTGGAGACATCTAAGAAAGGGATAGTTATCTGTGTGTTTGGGGTGTCAGATTAAATGCTTGCCTAAGGACTCAGTAAGAAATGAGGTTGAATGAGGTCCTGCACTTTTCATAGCAAAAAAAAAAAAAACAACAACAACAACAGAAAGAGAGATGAGAGTATTTCAGATGCAGTATTGCTTGGACATGTTATCAGTTTCTTGTAAAATATGTTTAACAGAGATCCTCCCAGGATTTAGAGTTTGAATCTTTAAGGAAAAGACATGTAAGTAAAGTTGAAGAAATCTTAGCTTTACAATTATTTGCTTGTTGAAGATTCTTACCATTTAATGCCTTTAGTTTTTTAAAAGAACAGAAAATCCCCAAATCATAAAAAACTTAAGTGTCTTTGATGATAAAGCTAACTATTGGTAACTAGTAATTTTATTTTTAACAGTTCTTTCTCATAATACAATTAAACAAAGCCCTCAGGTAGAATATTGAAAGAAACCTCATATGTATGGTTACCAAAATTATGTCTATCTAAAAGTATTATATATTTTTGGTCTTTTAATCATGTATTTAAGTAATTGGTTCTTCTGGGTTCTTATTTTCTACTGTTACTGCTGACTACTTAATACTTCTGTCACATTTTATTTTTTTCCTTAATCCTAATCTATAAAGTTTTAGGTTTTTTTGTGTGTCAATAACTTTGCTTTTTTAAGTAATTCTAGTTATAGCAGTTTTAATGTGTGTGACCCAAGTTAAATTCCTGTTGCATGTAAACCTGGAAAGTTAGTTACAGTTTTGAGTTTTTGCAAGAAATACCATAGACTTACCTTTAATCTTTACAAAATTTCCGCTTCATATTGGGTTATGCTATAACTGGGGAATTGTTCTAAAGCCTTTAAGTTAATTTTATATGTTCTTAGCTGTGTTTTGTAGCTATACTTTAAGATCTCTAACAGTATGCATAAACTTACACACTATAACTGCAGGAAGAGAGACATGTTTACAGCTGTTTTCTTTTGTTTGTATCCCTTTGTTTTTACTCACTGTGTTATCAGCCTTATACATTTAATCTGTTACTTGTTAAAATTTCTGTCTAGTGTCACGAAAGCACTTGTTCTCTGAAACCAAGCACGTATCTACCGATGTGTAAGCATATACACCACATGTTGTTAAAGTGAACCTCATATAATGCATCAATCACCACAGAGTATGTACATAAGGACCAGTTTTTACATAAAGGTGCAAAAGAAAACCTTTTTCAGCTAAGATAAATTGTAGCGTATTTATAAATTCTTTGTTTAGTAAAAGATTTTGAAATTTCTACAAATATAAAATTTTGACATACAGCATTTTTAAATAAAAACAAGAAATATTAAAATACCTTGATGCATCTGTTGGTAAAGCAGACCCAGAAACTTGCTGCTCTTATTCTCGCTTTTAAAAATCAGTGTAGAAGTTTGTTCATCTGTGACTTTAATGGCAATTGCATTTTTGTTTTGGACCGTTGAATCCAAGCTGTAATAACGAACTTCTTTTTCTTCTTACAACACTCATCAATTGAATTTGACAAGCCACCTATGTAATTTTAAGTAGTATAGTGGAAGTTCTGGTCTGTGGGCTGTCGTTAATCCGGCAGAGAAAGCATTGTGGCTTTGCTCTGTCTGCCACATGGAGAAATGCAGTAACCAGCTGCAGCTGACCCAGATTGTATATACAGTACCCTTGAATAGTGATTCCCTCTCTTTCTCAGTAAACTCAAGTTCAGCCCACATATTACGTCACCAAAAAATTGCTGGAGACTAGGGGGGGAAAGTCTCCTCCTTAGGATTTCCTCTCTGTAGCCTTAAATAGGGGTGGGGGTAGTGGGATCAGCAGGAGGTTGAATAGCTCCGAACAAGGAGAGACTGTGTGCAGGTTGAAGGAAGGGCACCATCTGGAAACAAACTATCATAGTTCAGCGGGCAATTATAAAACAAACATTTTAGTCTGCTGGCCAGAGATCTTTTAACTCGAATACTGAAAAAATAGTACTCAGCTTCTCAGAAATAGTAACAGGCTGATAAGTTTGTTTTTTGTTACAAAGAACGACCATTAGACCTTGTCAGGAGGCAGCCACCTAAATAATGTAATACTCTCTATAACCTAGCAGGATTTTTAAACATTTTAGTAAGTTGTCATTTCAGAAGGTTTTAAACTTATAAGAAGCTTGATGTTGTTTTGATGTACCTCACTGTGTAATGTCACTTAAGATAAAACTGCTCATACACATAATTACTAAAAATAAGTGGAAATCTATATATAAAATTAAGAAATTTAATACTTTTAAAGATTCTGATTTTCTATAATGTCATAGCCTCCTATTCTAACAACATGACCCTTCTGTCTGAATAAGGTTATTCTTAGTAGTTGATGTTTTGAGATTTAAAAACAAACATAACCCTGGCCAGAGTGAGGGGAAAAAAGAGAGTTCTGACTCCCCACAGGCTATGTGAATTTAGACAAGTCAAGAGAGAGAATTAGTAACTGTTCAGTACTCACTGTGCTATTATATTTCATTAAACCAAGAAATGTTAAGTAACTCAATAGCTAATGAAACAAAAATTTAGGCATCTTAACTGATTTGGCTTGGTACTTCACTATTAAGTAGTAGAACTGGGATTTGAATCTAATTCCAAAGCATTATGCCACACTGTCTCTCCTTGGGTTCTGTAATTGCTGATTGCTGCTTCTAGATAAAATTTGGGGGGCTTCTAGTTTCCATATTACCATGTGCTTTTCCTTCCGTGTTGCCTTAGCTTGAGCTATTTTTTCTTTCCTGATAGATTCTACCATCATCTCTTTGTCGATCCACACTCTTTAAGTCAGCCTAGTTTCAAAATAAATAAAGTCAACCTAGTTTCTACCTCTTTCACAGAATTGTTTCTTTAAATTCCGTCATGTACCTATGTCTATCAGGGGTTGCAAACTCAAGGGTCTACAAAGACATGCTCACAAGAATGAAGCAAGTCATGTAAGTAAATGAAGTAAACCAAAAGTCAGATAACAAAGGAAAATGAGGGCTAGGACAGACTGGCATCCTTAAGGTTAATACAGTGGGATCTGCACCCTTCCCAGCTGTACCTCATTGTTGCCACATCTCCCCATTTTTAGGAATAGATGGACTCCCAGCTTCTAACCTCTAGTTTATGTTACATAATACATTACTTGATTATTTAGCGATCCTGTTGTATTCACTAATAGCTTAATCTGGGGAAAATATCAGATAGTAAATTTCTCCTGAGCCTTTTTACTTGAGTCGTTTTGAACTTTCTAACTTTAACATTAAGTAATATCACTAACCAAAGTAGGAAATGGGATTGTCAGGTGTGGCCGGACAAATAATAATTAATTCGGCATGTTTAAATTGAAAATGAAAGTTAGGAGTTCAGTTCTAAAGAGAGACTTGGAAAGTCATCAGCAAAAGGTGATGGCTGAGGCTACAGAAGTAAAATAATCCAGAAAAGTACATGCAGAGTGAGATTAATGACAGAACCCTGGGGAACACCAGCTTCTAGAGAACCTTGAGGAAAAAGGAGAATGGACGGAGTGTGGGAAGGTAGGAAGGCTCAAGCCAGTAAAGCCAGTAAAGACCAAGGAACAAAGGGAATGATAAAAGTCCCGCTGCGACACTAATAAGCAGCAGGAGGAGACCAAGAGAGACATGTAAGGATTTCATAGTGAGCAGGTCTCTTATACCTTTTCTGAATAAGTTTCTTTTTTTTTTTTTTTTAATGTTTATTTATTTTTGAGAGAGAGACAGAGCGTGAGAGGTGGAGGGGCAGAGAGAAGGAGTCACAGAATCCGAAGGAGGCTCCAGGCTCTGAGCTGTCAGCACTACGCCTGATGCAGGGCTCAAACTCACGGACTGTGAGATCATGACCTGAGCTGAAGTCGGACACTTAACCGACTGAGCCACCCAGGCGCCCCTGAATAAGTTTCAACAGCGAGATCTCGATTTCAGATTATATAACGGGTTGAAAAGCAGATAAAATTTAACTGCCAAATGGATTAGTTTCCACAGTATATTAAGAACTTAGAAATCAATAAGAAAAAGACAACCCAGAGGGAAAAAATGAACAAAAATCATTTCATAGAAATGTAAATGCATAACCTCATAACTAATCAAAGAACTGAAAATTAAAACACAATGAGATATTATTTAGCACCCACAAGATTGGCAGAAATTAAGACTGGTAATATCAAGTGTTAGCACAAGTATGGATCAGTAGAAACATACTGTCAATGGAGTATGAATTGATACAGCTTTAAAAAAACAATGTGGCATCGTCTTGTAAAGTTGAACATGAATATACCATATATATGTCATTTATAGCATATGATAGATCTATGTATCCTAGAGAAATTCTTTGTGTGCCAGCGGGGAGAAGTAACTGTACCGGAGGGGAAAAGTAACTGGAAAGTCTATCAAATAAAATGAATAAGTAAATTATGACATAGTTATATAGTAACAAATTCTTCAATTTAAGGAATTACAGCTACATTTAACAACCTGAATAACTCTTGGAAACAAAATGGTAAGATACAGCCATCACAGAAGGCTATCTTTTTAAAATTTTAACAGACACCTATAAATTACTTGTGGTGTACCTGTTCGAACTTTACCAATGTTACCATTTGACTTAATCACATGTGCATAAAATAGGATTTTTTTAAAGCTCAGAAATAAGCAAAAGTAGATAATATATCGTGCAGAGCTACAGACATATGTCTTGGGGAAAAGGAATAATCTTAAGTTTTGGAATAGTAGTTCCCTCTGGACGGGAGGCAAGGAGATGACGCAGGGAAGGAACAGTACTGGTGATGCTGTAGTTCGTAACTTGACTGGTCATTCACAAGTATTAACACATTACATGTGTTAGAATATACTTCTTTAAAAGGTAAAGTCATGATTCTCATACAGATACAAAATGAATGTATGTCAAAGTTTTATTTAAATCATTAAATTTATAAGGGAATCAGGAAAATTTTGCAACCATTTCAAGGGAGAATTCAAAGTACTACACATTCCATGTAGGCACTAAAGAATGCTAAAATGAATTTACAGATAGTTACAAAACTGCTCAACATCCATAGAACATGAATCTGTTACATTTTACTAGACGTAAGCAACTGGCATTTTTATGGACAAGAATGTGTATTATTACCAGTTTTCAACAACTTACAGAGTTATAAAATAGCTTAAAAAAAAAAAAACAGAAGAATACACCGGAGACAAGACACCTAGTAATCTTTTTTGCCTTTTCAAAGTCTGTCACGTGTAAACTTATCTATGTGTCAAAGATTTCATTAAAAAGAGATGAAGGATAAAATAAGTTAAGTGGACTAGCCTGTGTTTCTCTTAAAAGGTTTTGTTAAAGGGAGAGGGGCAGGGTGCTATCCGGCGGAGGGAATCAGATTTGAATGAAGGGTTGCCTGGATTTTGTTTTCTTGAAGAGGAGGTGGAGGTGTATGCATGGGCTCTAGCAAAGGAGCTGACGGGGGGTGAGTGATAGTGGAGAAAACAGCAAATATTTTAAAAGAAGCAGTAGCAATTATATTCAAAGTCACAGTTTAGATCTGGGAAGGAGAAACAGATTCATATTCCTCTGAGATTGAAGGAAAAGAAGCTAAGCTAAAGATTCATTTGAAGTCATTAAAAAAAAATTGAGAGTCTAAAGAAAAGGAAGTATTTATGATAGATAGCTTAAAGAATACCGTTAAGATTTCCTGAATGGAAAGGAATGATAATAGGATGAATAAAAGGATTGCCACACCAACCTTTTAGGTTAGTTGTTTTTAAGCACCTAGTGTCAAAACACTGCACAAGATTTTCATTTTTCTAGAGTGCAAGATAGAGTAACTGCCTTAAGTGAGTTTATAGTCGTGAACAGATAAGATATAAACATAGAGTTCAGATTGTAAAGTCATAAAAATTACCAAGTGAATGGTATTATAGATACCGTATGAATTTATAACAGCATGTAGGAGAGAAATTTGTGTACAGGTATATATACTCTGAGCTCCAGCTCTATTACTAAAAGTTCACATGGCATTAGACACATATCTGTGGCCCTCAGATTCTTCATCTGTAAAATGAGGGGCGAGACTAGACAGTTCCTAAATTCCTTTCTTAGAATCTGTGAGAAAACCAAAGAACAGTTGACGCTGACCTGGGTATAACAGAGATGAGTCTCAGAAAAAGTCAAGGTGAATGAAATGGCGTGAGAAAAAAACACAGGGCTTATTTGGAAGGCAGCGTGTGATGCATCGGTTGTGTTTTTTCTGAGAGTTCATGAATGTGGTATTTTTCTCTTTGAGTATAGTTGTCTTACACACTTTACATTTGTATAGTAAACTCTCAGGAAATATTTTTAAATAAGTGACCTTGCATATCCAGAACTGGTAGAACCAAATTATTTTGGAGGTTATGTTATTTTCGTTGGTACAGAGAAACGGGGTCGGGGTTGGGGGAAGAGTTAGCTTCAATTTGTAGTCCTATGCACTGTTTCAGAAATTCAACTGCTAATCTTCAAAACAAGACATTTTTACCAGGATGAGGCAGTTTTCAAAGTATTTAATATTCAGGTGATAGTTATCAACTTGAGGCAAGGGAATATAGAACTAATACTAAGTAACTACCCCATGCCATGTACTGTCGAGGCTAACTTAGCTGCTTCAGCCGATCCTTAGAACATAGGCGCTAGTTGTATAGGCATAAAAACCAGCGTACAGAAGTTAAAATAAGTGTCTCCATATGTACAACTAGTCAGAGGCAGAGACAGTTCAAGAGCTCATCTCCTTTCCACGAGGTTCCAAAAGTGCCAGTTTCTGACTCCAGCCTCAAACTATGAAATGGTATCATAAGGGACATTTACAAAAAACACATATTATTTACGTATCTGACCCCAAATCGATGGAAATCTAGGCCTCAGTCGTCATGTTTTAACAAGGCTGTGGTATATTAAATAACAACAAATCCTAAATACGGCATGTATATTGAAATACAGTTGTAAAGTAGCTTTTTTTCCCCCTTTTTCATTGTGTCCTACTCTTCCAGGCTACAATTAAGAAAACACTCATTTCTCTCATTTTGTTTCAGGTATCTATTTGTCAGATTTAACATACATTGATTCAGCATACCCATCAACTGGCAGCATTTTAGAAAATGAGCAAAGATCAAATTTGATGAATAACATCCTTCGAATAATTTCTGATTTACAGCAGTCCTGTGAATATGGTACGTTTTTGGGGAATACTACTGCACCATTATGCTGTGATTCTGTTGGTTCATTTACCTGAACCAACCATTTGCCTTCATTAGCCACTTTTCACACAGCAGGGAACATTATCCTAATATAAAGGAGAATAGTGATTGGTTCATTTCACTCTTTAATATTTAGCATCCTGTTTGAGATTTTGCTTTTAAGGAATTGAAATATTTCATATTTAAATTTTTAAGTTTTATCTTTCACTCTTCTGCTACTTTGTAGAAACTGTGCTAACATTATTTATAAAATTATTTTTTATTATCTTCATGTCATTTGATATTCCTCAACTATTGTGTAAATATTTCTTATATTTTTCAGTTAGGGAAGGAGCTAAGACCTCTGATCCTAGTAACAATTGACTAGCTTTCTTGAGTTCGATAATGGGTAGATAACCAATTTTTGTTCAAGATGTAGTTTATGGAAACACATATGTAGAAAGAGCTTACACAAACTCAGGTGATGAGCAAAAGGGTGTAGATTTTTTTTTTAATGTTTTATAATGTTTGGATGCTTTCAGTTTGATAGGGAATAAAGATACCCTAGTGGTATGTGTTTTTATAATATTAAAAAACAGTGAGCATACTGTTTAAATTATCTGATTTATTTAAAATAGATTTGTCTTAAAGCTAACTTATATGCATGTATACTTTTAAGAAAACCTCAAAAACTTCCTGAAAGTGTATATGAGGAAGGAAATTTATCCAATACATGGGATTTTGTCAATGGAATTGTTTGGGGAGAAACCAGAGTATGTTTGCTTTTGTTTTTTAAATCTACATAAACAGCATGCCTTTAGTTTTACATTAAATAAAATTAAATAAAATCTACCTCAGTAATGTCCTTCTAGAGTTCATTTAAATTTTGGTGCCACATGGCCTTAATTTTTGTTTAAGTATCTTTTTCTCAGATTAACTTTTAAAAATCTGGTTAAGATATTCTTTATAAGATAATCTTTTATCACATTTTGCCTAGATATCCCCATGTTGCCTCATGTCCAAAAATATCTGAACTCCGTTCAGTATATAGAAGAACTACAGAAGTTTGTGGAAGATGATAATTACAAGTAGGTTGGATCTTCAAAAGTGGTCTGTTTAACTTTTTCCTGTCTTCTACCCTTTCGTCCCCATGTATTTAAACATCTGACTTTTATATCGTATCATACAAATGCCTATTCCAGTTGTGTCTTTACAGTAGCAAAGGTACTTATGTTTTTTTTTTTTAATCACTTGATATGATTGAGCCAGTATACAAATACCTCGTCTCTTCTTTTGTTTTAAAGTATTTCACCTTTCTCAAGTTGTTGAGAGTTGATGTTTGATATTTGATAGTTGTGGTTTGGATTTCTTCCTTTCTATATTGAAACGTTGAATCTTTATGGAAATTTATCTTTATTTATTTTTTTTAAGTTTGTTTATTTAGAGAGAGAGTGCGTGTGCATGCATGCAAGCAGGGGAGGAGCAGAGAGAGAGGGAAAGAGGGAGAGAGGAAATCCCACGCAGGCTCCGCATTGACAGAGCCTGATGCGGGGCTCAAACTCAGGAACCAGAAGATCATGACCTGAGCTGAAACCAAGAGTCGGACACTTAATTGACTGAGCCACCCAGGTGCCTGTGGAAAGTTATCTCTTAATAGATTGAAAAACTAATGAAACAGTCTACAAATAGGAAAATTACTCCTTTTTTTAATGGTAATTTTTGACATATCTTTGAATTTGTTTTTAGTTATTTTTGTGGATGGAGAGAGTAATTGAACTTTTTTACTTCTGGGTTAGAGATACGTGTCCAACACCACACTTACCCTTTTCTCTATTGTAGCAAGTCCTTCACTAAAGATCTTAAAAAAGCACTTTTAAATACCGTCATCCGTTTCCTTCTCCTTAACATCCACAGTACTGCCCAAGGTGGGAAGGATCTTTGAATTATTAACCCTTTTTATTTTCAGTGGTATGCTGCATGTAATCATAACTGCCAGTGTTTTTTGTTTCTTTTTTTCAAAAGATGGGAGGATAAAGAGCTTATTTATTTCCCTTGGGGCTTCTGATATTTCTTATGACTTTCTTTGTTAATTTCAAATAAAAAAAATTTTTGCTTAGCCTTATTATGCCAATTATTCCCAAGCTTTCAAATTACCTTTTGTCTTTCACAAATATTTTTTACGCATACTTACTTTATAACTTACCAAGGTGAAAGACTAGGCTATTTTTCAATATTAATGCTTTATATAAAAATTTTCTTACAGTGTTCATCAACTTCCTTGTTGCATAAGTTTCAACAGTTCTTGAAGAGCACCAATAAAAGGCTAAAAATTCTGGAAAATAACGAGAAATAACTTTTCTTTAAAGACTAAATGTATTAAGCTCTAGGTATTATATATTTAAATATATCTATACTAATGTTTAAAAACCGTTATTGCTATCTGTTTCCCCATTTGGTAATATTACCACTTTATATTTCTGTATCAATTTTTATTTTATAACAGATTGTACATAGTAATTCATTTGAAAATATGTGAGGTCACTGAACCCGCTTTTCAAGGCTGGAGTTTTTTCATAAATCTGTTGTCCCGCCCTAAGTTGTGAGCTTCTTTAGTCCGATGGTCTGTATATTGTATTGACCACTATTTCTTCTGTGTCAGCTCTAGTCACTGACATAGCATAAAACAGTCATGTTTTGTCCAGTGAGGTATGGAAGATTATCTTAAAACTCAAAATATGATTAAGTAGTTATTAAAAATTTCTATACCTGGCTCAAACTTACTAGATTTAAAAGAAGTTAAACTATTTTGGGCACCTGGGTGACTCAGTTGGTTAACCGTCCAACTCTTGATCTCGGCTGAGGTCATGATGTCACAGTTCGTGAGTTTGAGCCCCCGTCAGGCTCTGCGCTGGCAGCGTGGAGCCTGCTTGGGATTCTGTCTCTCCCTCTCTCTGCCCCTCACCCTCTCATGTTTTCTCTTTCTCTGTCTCTCAAAATAAATAAATAAAAACTTTTTAAAAATACAAATAAAAAATAAAAGAAGTTAAACGATTCAGTAGGGGTGAAGTCTAAGAAATTGTTGCAGTTATAGAGGATGGTGAATTGTTATTGACTGCTGTGAAAATAAAATAATAAAGTGTTTATGTAAGCTGATTTTTACTTTGCTAAAAGGATAAAATAGCCCAATAAGCCACTAAGTAGTGTTAAATCTCTGTAAACTGACATAAGATACCTTCATTTTTGTAGGAAAGCTGATGCTATTGTACTGATTTTTGTTTTCATGAGTAGCTAGAACCAGAAGAGCCTTCTGATTATATTCATTTTAATAAATATTTACTAAGCTTTTGCCACAGGTGAGTTATTATGCTAGTTGCTAGGGTTATAAAAACAAAATCTTATTCTTGCCCTTAAGAAATCCAGTCTAATACAAAACACATCCACAAAACAGATGACTACAAACCACGTCAAACATCACCGTAATAGAGATATGCCCAGGGTGCTGTGGGAATGCAGACGTGGGGGGAGACCTAACTCAGCTTTTGAGTGGGAAAAATGAGGAAAAAGGAAACGTGAACAGCTTCAGGAGACGGTTGTCACCTGAGGCTTAATCTTAACAGGGGAGTGGGAGATGTCTCCACATAAAGAGTGAAGAAAGGTGTTCCAGGGGATGGACTGACCAAAGGAATAGAGAGGGAAACTGTTTTTGCTTGGGGGAACAAGTCCCTTGGTGTTGTGTTGTTGGCCTCATATGGGAGACTGAAGAAGATTATTTTTAAAGATGCAATTCTGATGCATGAACCTACTAATTCAGTGTACTGAAAAACAGCATTTTAAGATAAGAGCTATTAAAATAATTATTAAAAAAATGGTTTTTATGTTGAAAGAGATTTAAATAAAAATGACACCTTGTTTATCCAAAAGCCTCTGTTTTTGGCATCTTCATCTATATAGGCAACCAGTATAGATAATACAAATTACATGCATGTTTTGTTTGTTTGTTTGTTGGGGTTGTTTTTGTTTTGGTGTGTAAAAAGTGATTTTATCGAAGCACAGGGACAGGCCCCTTGGGCAGAAAGAGCTGCCACATGCA
This sequence comes from Leopardus geoffroyi, assembly GCF_018350155.1. NCBI lineage: Eukaryota > Metazoa > Chordata > Mammalia > Carnivora > Felidae > Leopardus > Leopardus geoffroyi. The sequence continues at coordinate 48,901,558 of NC_059338.1, read as the reverse complement.
TGTTTTTTAATCAGCATGAAAATCTTTCAAAGTTACTTCATTTTAATACTGAACATATCTATTCTCAGCAAACTAGCAGCACTATTACTGGATGGTGTTTTGATGATGACACAGGCAACTGACACTCTAACCTCACTGCGTGCTTTAAGATGCTTTTTATAGTGCTGAGAGCAATGTGATTCACCCATGGCTTCCTTTCTGTTCCTCTCTTTTGCAGTTCTTTATTAAGAAATTGTAGTTATTTTGTTTACTTCCGTGTCCCCCACCTACTAAACTGTAAGCTTCAGAAGGGCAGGGACACCATGTCTGCCCTTAGTCTCTCTTACATTCAGTGCAAAGAGCACAGTGCCCAACACAAAACAGGTGTTTAATAACTGTTTATTAAATGAATGAATTCACGGGGCGCCTGGGTGGCTTAGTTGGTTAAGCGTCCGACTTCGGCTCAGGTCATGATCTCGCGGTCCGTGAGTTTGAGCCCTGCGTCAGGCTCTGTGCTGACAGCTCAGAGCCTGGAGCCTGTTTGAAATTCTGTGTCTCCCTCTCTCTCTGACCCTCCCTCCCGTTCATGCTCTGTCTCTCTCTGTCTCAAAAATAAATAAATGTTAAAAAAAAAAATGAATGAATTCAGTACACTCTGTAGCCCAAATAATTAAACTGCTGTGTAAAAAGAAAAAGAGCAGAGAGTTCTGATTAACTGTACATCTATTCAGTGCTGTATTTTACGCTGTCAAACAATTAGAATATAATCATATATAATTCCCTTGTTAGGTAATCAAGTAAATCAGCTAAGAACCTATAATAGATTTATCATGATGAATATCACTTGCATTCTACAATTTCATTAAAAAAAAAAACAACTCCAGGGGCGCCTGGGTGGCGCAGTCGGTTAAGTGTCCGACTTCAGCCAGGTCACGATCTCGCGGTCCGTGAGTTCGAGCCCCGCGTCAGGCTCTGGGCTGATGGCTCATGATGGCTCAGAGCCTGGAGCCTGTTTCCGATTCTGTGTGTCTCCCTCTCTCTCTCTCTGACCCTCCCCCGTTCATGCTCTGTCTCTCTCTGTCCCAAAAATAAATAAACGTTGAAAAAAAAAAAAGAAAAAAAAAAAAAACAACTCCAGTGGGTAGAATGCTTTTTAAAAATATTAATATTTAGACAAATATTTAGTAATAATAGGCTTTGTGGACTATACCAAGGTGTTTTCTACAACTGCTTTATTATTCTATTTCCTGAAAGTTTCCGTGGATAGGAGTCCTAATCTCTTACTGCTGTGGAACTCAAAACTGGATATATTATCCTAAATGAACTTAAGTACCAGGTAATAAACTTTGAGTTAGGACAGGAATATACTAGGAATTTTGCAGACAACCTTTTTATTATTGAAGATTTTTTAAGAAGTTGAATTGGTTTTTGGGGGTGTTTTGCAAATTTTCAGTTCTAGAGAAGCCATTAACCCATCCAGCAAAGATTCTAGAAGTGTTTGCATGATACATTTAGTAACATACATGAAAATTCCTGAATTGAAGTGTCAGGTATCAATATAACCTCAAGTTCTATCACTTTGTAGTCATTCATCAAAAATCTTTAAATACATTGAACCATTTGGCAATATTGGGGTACTTTGGAAAGATTTTTCTGTTTTTAATTATAACTTGTTAATGTTTTTCCCCTCCCTAATATTTCCTAGAATAACCGTAAGATCAGCTTTTGTATGAAGATGATAGGAAATTTACTACTACTGAAGATTGCTCTTGAAGAAAAATATATAGTTGAGATTATTTTATAAAAATGCTTAATTTTTTGTGAACAAATACATAATCTTAACGTTATTTTGTCAAATGTTAATATTTTATGTGTTTTGTTTCTTTTTAAAATGCAGGCTTTCATTAAAGATAGAACCAGGGACCAGCACACCACGTTCTGCTGCTTCCAGAGAAGATTTAGTAGGTTGGTGCATAGTTTTCTCTGATGACTGAATAAGAAATCAGATAACCTAATAAGAAAGGATGTGCTTCAAAGTAAATATACTTAGCACACTCTATAATAGACACAAAAGTTGATTTTTGATATTAAAATATATCACTTTTTTGTTTGGGTTTTTTTTGTTTTTTATTTAAGAAGTTGTTACTTGAGGGGTGCCTGGGTGGCTCAGTTGGTTGCGTGTCTGACTTTGGCTCAGGTCATGATCTCATGGTTTGTGGGCTCGAGCCCTGCATCAGGCTCTGTGCTGAGACCTCAGAGTCTGGAGCCTGCTTCGGATTCTGTGTCTCCCTCTCTCTGCCCCTCCCCTGCTAGTGCTCTGTCTCTCTCTCTCTCTCTCTCTCTCTCTCTCTCTCAAAAATAAATAAACATTAAAAAAAATTTTTTTTTAAAGTTGTTATTTGGAATTTGTAGTAATGTACAAACAAGCCAACTAATCAAGAAAAATAGATAACAAATTAAAAAAAAGATAAGTATTTATGAGTATCTCTTCTTTTTATTATTAAGAATACACTGTCCTAGGCAATGAAGGTTGATTACATTAGGCATTTCTGGGGTCTGAGTGGAAAATTTTACTAATTTGAATAATTATAGAGGTCAGTTTTAGTGACTTGACTTTTTAGAAATTTCACTTTAATACTGGGCTACATACTGAAAATACTAAAAAAATAGTCACAGTTCCTTAATTTACTTGTCGCATTGTAATGGGGATAATATATGTATACCACAGATAATTAAAAATGAAAAATTGGAGATAATTGGCTATTATTTAAGAAATTATTAATAAGCACCTTTTTGTAATTTCAAAGGCAGACTTTGGCCCTAAGCTTCATAATACCGCATCCCCTCGAAGTATTTGGAGGCTGATCTGATAAGATGTGGAGGAAGCAAGGAGACAAGCCATGACAATATCTAGGAGAGGCTTACAAGCAGAGGAAAACATGGCAGTTTAATCTCTTAAATTTGCTTTTGTTTTTATTGTTGAAGTGATATTTCACAAATCTGTGTACTTTTCAAGTTCTATTTTTTTAAATTCCCATAAGCCTGGCGATGTTAATATAGATTAAAATTCCAACTTGAATGCTTGACCTGCCCTGCCCTACACTCTCTTTCTCTAAGAGAAAACTGAAACTAAGAGAAAGAAGCAGTGTGCAAACTGAAATGAGCACTGAGCTACAGGACTCAGAGAGCTGAGTGATTGATTAGTTCAGGCTTTATGTGCAACGTGATATCCTGAGCCTGTCTCTTCTAATTCTTCTTCCTCTGTAAGTGGGGGAAAATGCTTCTACTGCCTGCTTAATGCAATAAAATAGATAGGACGTAACAGATTTGATATGTTTTGGATTTTGTGTTTTAAGCAGAAAGTATATATTTTAATGTTCAGTCATTTAAATAGAATTAGCAATATTATTTTATTTAAACCACATTTTAAATTTTCTATCAAGGGATTAAAAAGAAAACACTCTTTTGAAACCATTTGAAAATTTCTCTCTCTCTCTCTCTCTCCCTCTCTCTCTCTCTGTCACACACACACACACACACACACACATTTAATTCTTAGGTCCCGAAGTAGGAGCATCTCCACAAAGTGGAAGAAAAAGCGTGGCAGCTGAAGGAGCCTTGCTACCGCAGACGCCACCATCCCCTCGGAACCTGATTCCCCACGGACATAGGAAGTGCCATAGCTTGGGTTATAAGTCAGCATCTTTAACTTTATCTTTTCAGATTTTTGAATTGTTTCTAGTTGGATTTATTTTCTGGATATTTTATCAGTTAAAATAGTGTCCTGCATAGTTTTATTTGTATAACAATAGTTTTTTTCTGATTCAGTAAAATATCTTGTTTGCTTAAAAGCATTTAGTTCTTCCTTAATTTGGAAATAAGCTTCTCCCAACAGTGCCTTTACATTTGGGGGAGATAAATGAACTATATTACAGAGCATCATCGTAAATAATTCAGGGAAGCAGTATACCATTTTCCTTTTAAATTATCATCTTTGTATCACGACAGTCATTGTTTGTCTTAATCAAAATGAGTCGCCATAAATTAAGGTTTATAAAAATTACTCCTTTTATTCCTAAACATAAAAGGAAACTGGTTTTTTGTTTAACATCATTAACTTTGCAAGACTTTTCTCAAAATGGGGCCCATAGTTCACCTTTGCCATGATTTTTGTGAAAATTTAATAGTTATTTTCCAAAAGCAAATGTAAATAAACAATTTTTTAATGGACCTGAGACTTAAGGTGAAATTAAGGTATTGTCTGTTATATAGATAGATATAGGCTTGGCCTGGTTTCCTAAAATATTTTCCCTAAACTGCTGGTTTGAGGCTTTCATGGTGAAATCTGTGTGTTCATTAGTATGAGAGTTCAGAAGTCAGGTCAGGATAGCAGGTAAATCTTCTGTGTCCTGACTCTTTATATAAGAGTATCTTTTATATTTTGAACTACCAACAGTAATAAAAGATATGAAAAATATTTCTCTTTGTTTCCAGTTTCATTCATAAAATGAACACAGCAGAGTTTAAGAGTGCAACGTTCCCAAATGCAGGGCCAAGACATCTATTAGATGATAGCGTCATGGAGCCCCATGCACCGTCTCGAGGCCACGCTGAAAGTTCTACTCTTTCTAGTGGAATATCAATAGGTGAGAAATACTTCTCTGGGATGATTCCAAATTATGTACAATGAGACTTTTAATCAAACTCAGCTGGAAAAAAAGAGTCATTAATCCTATTATACTTAGAGAAAAATTGATAAAAGCAAAGTTAACAATTAGATATAGGATCATATTACTAGTAGCTTCCGAAGTTAATAATTCATGGTGTTTTTAAAAGTGCTTGATGAAAAAAAAAAATTAAAAAAAAAAAAAAAAAAAAAAAGGGGCGCCTGGGTGGCGCAGTCGGTTAAGCGTCCGACTTCAGCCAGGTCACGATCTCGCGGTCCGTGAGTTCGAGCCCCGCGTCGGGCTCTGGGCTGATGGCTCAGAGCCTGGAGCCTGTTTCCAATTCTGTGTCTCCCTCTCTCTCTGCCCTTCCCCCATTCATGCTGTGTCTCTCTCTGTCCCAAAAAATAAATAAACGTTGAAAAAAAAAAAAATTAAAAAAAAAAAAAAAAAAGTGCTTGATGGTTTTGACTCCAAAAGGGGAAGCATTTGAGAAATGGTGGGAAAAGAAGGTAGACTGGTTGAATTGGTTACTTCATGCAGTTTGTAGAAATGAGGAAAGAGAGGCAGTGTTGGTGTACTCCCTGTCTTTTGGATTAAGCAGCTAGTTAGATAGTGGCACTGTTGCCATAGTAGAGAAGACCAGAAGAACGGTCATTTGTAGGTGGTGAAGTATTTGTGAAGGAAGACTGGGTTTGGGGAATTGGGAATTCTGTTTTAGACATGTTTGGTCCACATGGAGTTGTCAGGTAGGTAACTGAATATATGACTTGAGCTCAGTGGGTAAGATTAGGTCTGTAGATACAAGTATAGGAGTTAGCATATTTATAGTATTTCAGGCCACGGGACTGGTTGAGTTCACCAAGGGAGAGAGTGTAAATAAATAAGACATACTAATGTTTAGAGGTCTGATTTTTTTTTTTTTTTTTTAAGATGGGCCATCAGAGGAAATATGAAGGAGGGACCAGTGAAGTAGGAATAAAAATCAGGGTGTGGGATCAGAAAAGCCCAATAGACAAGTATCTTCAGGAGGAAGGAAGTATCACTATCAAATGCAAGAAAAAGAAAACATAAGAATGGGAATTGATGAGTGCATTTGGCAAGATAGAAGTCATTGGTGACCTTGATAAGAGTTGCTTCATAGAATAATGTGGGTGGAGTCCTGATTGGAGTAGCCTGGAAAATGAGAGGTGAAGAAATACAGATAGTTACCGTGAAGGGGACTGGAAAATCAGGACCATACTGGAAAGGGAGATGAGGAATTTGTTTTTACTTCCTAAACTTATTTATTTTCTGAATCTTTTAGATGAGCGTTATTTCTTTTTTTTTTTTTTTTTTTTTTGCTCCTTTTTTTTTTTTTTTTAATTTTTTTTTTTTTTTCAACGTTTATTTATTTTTGGGACAGAGAGAGACAGAGCATGAACGGGGGAGGGGCAGAGAGAGAGGGAGACACAGAATCGGAAACAGGCTCCAGGCTCTGAGCCATCAGCCCAGAGCCCGACGCGGGGCTCGAACTCACGGACCGCGAGATCGTGACCTGGCTGAAGTCGGACGCTTAACCGACTGCGCCACCCAGGCGCCCCTAGATGAGCGTTATTTCTTTTGATAATTAGAAAAATCTTCATAAATACTGATTTATTTTTTTAAAGGAGAAGAATGTCTTCCTCTCTGATTAAGTACCAGGTTGGTCAAGGGCTATGCCAATTGTTAATAGGATCATCTTAGTATTGATGAACAGTCAATAGAAAGAAATCCAAGAAGGAGTTCATTTTCTTAAACATATTGACTTCCTTAACCTTTGAGAGTTCCAAACCTTGTAAACAAAATTGATTTAGAGCTTTCTGGCACCATTCAGTTTTTTAATTCCAAAGTTCCCCCTTTGACAAATGCAAATGATTAAATAGTGACAAAATTCACAAAATACAAGACCAATGATTAGCCACCTGAAGTACCTCTTTGTTGATACTGTAAGTCGTCTATATGCAGGTATCAACCTCAATCTGAAAAATAATACAGAGAATAATTTTGCAAAAGAGAAAGGAAGAACTTTTTTCCCCGTTAAAAATTTGTTACACTATGGAATCTGGCATTCCACTTAAATGAAAAAATAATAATTTTTTAAATTACAGCTCTCAAGTAGACATATTATTTCACTTTTCCCCCTCATAAGTTTTATAATGAAAATTCTTTAGTTTATTTGTGGCTTTTACTTTCTATAGCTGTTCTTTTTGTTACCACAGGACAATTCTTTATCTGGTTATTTTATTCAGTTACAGTTAGTGTCTCAGTGTATAGGCCTTTCTTTTAGAACAGGAAGAGACTATTTTAATTTTTGCCTTTGTGTTTATTTTTTATTAATTCTAAGGCTGTTAAGAGGATAAGCAATAAAGATTGTTACATCCTTGTTTGTAAATTAAGAATGTTAGACATAGACAGTACCTTGCAAGGTTTTTGTTTTAAAACTGTATATTCTGGAAAGAAAGTAAATCTGTAACCCTAGATGGTAGATGTTACATACACACACACACACACACACACACACACACACATACACACACAATTTATAATTACAAAAGGGTTTTTTCCTTAGCTGTAACTTTAACATATAATATCAATCTGTACCGTAGAGGTTTTGAGAAAGTACTGCAGAGAAATTCACCAGTGCTTGGGACAGTGGCCTCTGTGGTCCAGATATCTTAGATAACCTGAAGTGGTCTTGCCTAGCCAAGAGAAGCATATCCACTGTGGACTGGAAAAACATATTTTCTACAAATAAGTCATACTAATTATGATTCAGTTTTCAGTCTTTGCCACATAATGTTACAAATCAAAAGATGATCTAGAATACCCTACCGCCACTAACAGAACACTTGCATTTTCTCATCTGACCCACACGACCAGAAAATTATTTCAGTGCATATTAACTAAGCTCTTCCGAGGAGAGTATATAGCTAGGGCCACTCTAAGTACATAGACGAGGTATTAATCCATCACATATAATGCATACCTTTTAGCATTGGAGTTTGAGTCTGTCATGGAACACTGGTATGAAAGTCTGATGGACAGTTTAACCTGATACATATGGGATACATTAATCATCAATTTTATTGAGAGCCAGAATTATCTTTAAAATAACTTTTAAATCAGTGTAAGCTGTTTTAAAAGCAGATTTATTCTTCTCAGTTTTTTTCTTTAGCTAATTTAAAACTTTGTATGTTAGCTGCTATTCTGGCCAAAGAGAAAGTTTTTACATTGTTACGGCACCATTGTTATTTCTTTCTTTCTAATTTAGGGATTCCATCCTCTTCTACCTTGCCTGTAAAGGCAGAAGTTGAATTTCATTAAACTTCTTTTTTTTAATGTTTATTTATTTTTGAGAAAGAGAGAAAGAAAGAGAGGAATTTCATTAAGCTTCTTATCCTTAAGGCAATAATGGGTTTTTAAAGGAATACAAAGAGAAGGAAGTATATCGCAAACCTCTTAAGAGTTTCACAATTATATTCGTCTTAAATTATGACAAAATTTTGAAATTTTGAAAAGTTTTATTCTTATGTACATTCTCTGATGGTAGATAATTGTTTATAAACATAATGCATTTGAGCTATAAGTAGACCTGCAAAAGTGTTTTATGCTCTTTGTCATTTTTGGTGGTCTTGTTAACTATATTCCAGTGTATTGCAGAATAAGCCTCGCAGCAGTAACACAAGAATGAAGAATTAATTTGTGGATGTTCACCCACAGATAACATGATTATCATTTTATAAGTACAATTAGAAAATTTATTTTTAAAATACAAAACTTAAACTAATTCTGATGTTTAAAATTAGAATAACTTTTGATTTTAGGTAGTAGTGATGGTTCTGAACTAAGTGAAGAGACCTCATGGCCTGCTTTTGAGAGGTAAGAAAAATTGTCCATTTGAACTGCTTTGAGCTGAGTTGGTCTTTCTTAAAAGATCATAAACATTTTAACAGATAAAATTTGTTACATATCTGGAAGGGACTATTTATAAGCTTACAACTGGTGGCAGAAATTAGAAGTTGATATTTAAGTCTGGAATTGAGTCTTAGCTCATAAATATATGTTTATTTGGTGCCTTGACACGTGGATTTGAATTTTAGTACCTTTAAAACAGTAATAACCAATCATACTCACCTTACCTACTTACGTGTTTGAAGTAAAATTATTGCCTTAAATTCTGGTTCATTTCAGTGGTTTTAAGGCATTTAATAGAATGGTCTACTTCATTCTCTGCTACCTTGTCAGGGGCAAAAGGACTTAGTAAATTTTAAATTATACTATAAGTAAAGCAGCTTAGAGTTTGAGTTTAAATTGTCAGCAACTCAGAGTTTACATACAGCACACAGATTTATGCTGAAATGCTCTAAGTCACGCTCCGTTCTCCTTTCTTTAGGGCTTCAAGTAGTGGAAGTTGTGCTCTTCCTGCAGCAGATCCCATGCTGTATTGATCTGCCAGTATAAGATCTCCTTAAAAATGTAGCCAAACAGCGCAAATAATTTATTTACTAAATATCCATTAGGACTCTTACATTGTCTTTGACCATTTCAGTTCTTCCATTTTCGGATTTATAAGATGCATGACTCTTGCCAAAATAATTGCCCCCTTTTGTACGTAAACTGAACATCCTAAGTTTCTAAGCAGCAGAGTGTAGTTGAGGTTGAATTTAGAGTATGGAGTTGAAAATACTTACCTAACGCCCTATCAGTCACTTCTTAATAGAAAATAATTTTATTAACTATACATTTGAAATTAAACTATATTGGAACTGGAAAATTATATTCTTGTTCTTGATGAAACTTCGTAACGATTTCTCTCCATTATGTGATTAACATGCTGTTTGTAAACCCAACATTTCAAAGTGTTTTTAAGCCTTTCTACGCTACTTGTCAGTGTTATCAACTCTTACTCTTTGCTTTGGGGGGATCTTACCTTGTTTTTGCATACTGTTTCTCTTCCAGCTTTTACATTCAGTCTCTTTATTAAGGTTTGCGTGAAACGAGAAAAACATGAGAGTTGCCTCTGGCATGCTGTCGGTACAAGTCATTTTAGTTCTTTTCCTCTAGGAAGAGCATCATATGTTGGTTATAGAGTATACTGTAATCTTTAGATAAAAAATATTAATGGAAAAAATGTTTGTCAGTTTGAATGAGTTATAAGTGAGTGAGTAACCAGGACGGTGTCGTGTTCAGTAATCTGTCCGTCCTCGTCCCAGCAGGTTACTTCTGAAGACTGTATGTAACGATGTTACCTTCACATCTCAAAACAGTATATTTCTTTTATGACACATGTTTTGCTTTGCAGACATTTTCAGCTAAAAAAAAATCTGTCTTTGCGCCAAGTGTAAATCTGTGGCTCTTGGAACATTTTGAGAGCAAATTAATGCTTCTCAGCAAGATTCAGACGTGGAATAACAAAAAGTAAATAAAGAACGAGGATGTTTAAAATACTGCTTGTAGATAGTGGATTTGAAAATAGCACTCTGAATGTTAAATCACTCTGTGTTCTTATTTACTACAGAGACGTCAAGTATGTTGCTGCCTAAGTTGCTAAAGTAATGCTTTTTGCTTTAAATAACATTTCCCAACAGTGCTACTTTTGGCTTTTCCCAGGCAAAGACGTGTTGGTGTTTCTATGTGTGTGTTTATTTCCTTTGTTAAGTATTACATGCCATTTTGGATAAATAGGAATTCAAACCATTTTTATCATTTGTTGGCTTCATCATTTATTTCAGTTGATGTAGAAATAAAATAATGCTTTTATTACCCATCTCCTCTCCTTTATTAGTTTTCTTGGATTTAATGTAAAGGATAGAGAGGAAAATAAGATGTTTAGGCCACATTAAGTTTACAGCCCACATCGTTTTTAGGTGTCTTCATAGGGACATATAATAAAAATGAATTATTTATATAAATCCAGATACCATTTTTGAACTGGAATCGAAGAACTGGAATAGAAACAAAAGGGTTTTCGAAGTATTTTCCAGGTTTTGATAGTATTGGTTATAAATAACTTTCATTATTTTAGCAGATTTATGAAAGCAAATGTATATAAAATGTATAGTATATACTAACACCTGTAAGTATATCTAGAATCAATAGAAGAAAACATTTTTTTTTAATCTATGCTGCATGCTTAAGAAAGGAGCCACCACATTTAGATTTAGAAAGGATTTAGAAAGCTATATTACAGGAAGAAATTATATTGTTCTAGGTATCAATGATTGTGTGAATAAAAGCATATGTAATATATACAATTTATAATGGAATCCAACAGGAACAGATTATACCATTCTCTCGGCCCGGTGACACGAGTGGCACGAAATGGCTATCGAAGCCACATGAAGGCCAGCAGGTACAATCCCCCTGCATCCAGGGGTCACAGATCTCCCCTCTGGTGGTGGTGATTGGCTTAATGGGTGTAATCTCACAGTATCTCTGTTCTTTCTCAGCTAATTGGTTTATCAACTAAAAAAAATACCCAAGAAAACTTGCTTTCCGAGATTTAATCTAGAGAGAAATTTGGACTTCTCTTTCCGATCCACTGAGCTAGTTGCAAAATAATTCCAAGTTGGTAGCCTTGTAACCATACAGGTCTTTCTAATGCTGCTAGTTATTGGATGAGCAATATAAAAATCCACTTATTATTCAAAGGCTACTTACTGTCATAGCATTTACTTTGCTAATAAGTCTCCATTCATTTTATCTTTGTTAAGAATTTTTCAGATAAACTGCAGGTCCAGAATTTAGACAAGTCTATTTCAGTAAATATTTGTTCGTTTCAACTTCCGTTTGTTCAGTGTTTATGTAGTTTTACCAGGTCTCTTTCTGCACCATATTAGCTGCGGAAAGAAATGAGAATGTTAGATTGATTGGGGGCTGGAGGCTAATGGTAACGGGTAATCAGCCACCTCATACTACAACAGAATAGCCAACTTCAAAAGTGAACTTTATATCAATTTGGTGTCTAATCTCTCTGTGTATACCTCCCTGAATATAAACAGCTCTAACATGAAATTTCTAGTGGTCTCTAGGTTTTTAAGTCACTTTGAAGACACCTAAATAATCATAAAGGGATAAACTGGCAAACTGCACAGTTTTTGTCTGTGTTGTAGGAATTCTGCAGATCATGTCAGATCACCAGAGAATGACAGATTAAGTTATTCTTGTTTTAAATATAGGACCTTAAGTCCATTGGGGAAAGATATTTAAATGTTTGATTATTTTGTGATGGTTTTCTTAAGATATATGAAAAGGAAATCTTGAGTTTTGTAGTTATTCCTTCCTTAGAGAGCTGTTAGGCTATAAGGCTATAACCAAACACTTACACATTGACAGCATTTAAATGTCATTAAAATTTATCATAGTACGCCAGTTTTTTAAATATGTTGTTATTGCCTGTATTACTTCTCTCATCTACTTTAGAATTAATATAAGCATGGGTTTTCTTTTCCCTTTCCTCCTTTTTTTGAGTTTCTGCTATTTTTATTTAGAGTTTTGTATGCTTAAATACTTTTAACAAAAAGAATCCTCATCTTTCCTACCAAGACTTAAAATTTCTAATGGGAAAAAAGTTTACAGCAGTGATGCAATGTAGCATGTAAGAAGAAAAAAGTCTTGGGGGTGCCTGTGTGGCTCTGACTCTTGGTTTCTGTTCAGGTCATGATCTCAAAGTTCATGAGTTCAAGCCCTGTATCAGGCTTTGCACTGACAGTGCAGATCCTGCTTGGGATTCTCTCTCCCTCTGCCCCTCCTCTGCTCACTCGCGCGCTCTCTCTCTCTCTCTCTCTCTCTCTCTCTCTCTCAAAATAAATGAACAAACATTATAAAAAAAGAAGAAAAAGTCTTAAATCCATAATTTAATCTTCACTAAAGTGAATTGCTCTATTCTTTCTAAATTATGCTTGTTCAAATATGTCATAAAGTGTGTTTTTAACCATCTGACTTTAATAACTTCCTGATTAAACTTTTGTGACAGTTTATAAATTTCATATCAGTAAACCTTTATAATTGTCAGTGTCTTCTTGTTCTGAATACAGTAACAAAGTTTTACCATTAAGAGCAGTTACATTTCATTTAAGTACCTGCTTTGTAACTACTGTACCCAAAAGCTCTTACATGTTCTTTTCTTCATTCCATTGTTACAGTTCCGCAGAATCAGAAGATTTGGCAGTGCATTTATATCCAGGAGCTGTTACTATTCAAGGTGTTCTCAGAAGAAAAACTTTGTTAAAAGAAGGCAAAAAGCCCACAGTAAGATCTTATCTTATATTTTAACACACCTCTAAAAATATGCAAATGTATAGGGCCCTAAAAAATATGAAGACAATTGAAGTAAAACCAAATACATGGTTCAACTGAAACAATTTGAAATACACATTTGCCTCACTGTGTTTCTTAATTTAGACTTCAGTTAAATCATTCATTTAGGGTGTTTACATCAAGGAGCTCCTGTTCCCTCAGTCCCCTAATGTAGTTCTTACACAAAACCATTTCACAGAGAAACTTGAAAGTATATGCTGTTATGAAGTATTTTAGTAATAAGTTTAGGAAAAGAACAGAGAGTAACAACCCTAAAAAATGGGATTCAACTAATTTTGTTTTGTCAGTCCTAACTTGTTTATTTAAATCTTCTGTAATGCAGTTTTGTTTTCCTTCATAAATGAAACCCAGGTATTAAATGTCCTTCAAACCATAGTTATATTTTTTTAAAAAATGATAACAGTGGCACAAAGCCTTTGTACGTAACCTAGAAGCTTCTTCTTCCCCAACAGCAGCAAGTAGTTGGACTACTAAAGAAAGAGAATTTTTTTTTCTCAAATAATGGTATAATTTATCTAGTTTGGAATTAAAACTCCAACGTATATCCAGACGTAACACTTTTGAAGCTACAAAGGCTTCCTAAAACATAAAAATGGTTTGCATCTAAGCAATCTGATTTTGCTGCCTGTGTTACAGTAAACCTCAGGCACATATAGTTAGGAAGCTACACTAGGCCAGCTCACAAACTAGGAGTAGCATGTCGGGTAGGATATTACTACACAATTGTGCACCAGATGCTGGAAATAGATCAGCAAACAAGATGAGGCCAAGTGCCTGCCTTGTGGGGATGACATTCCAATGAGGACAAATAGAAAGTAAGCCCTTGAAATAAGGTGATGGGATGGCAGATGTGAGGGTGAGGGGAGGTATCGGCGCAGCGAGGCTTCCACGCTGTCATGGGAATGAAGAAGGCGGGTTAGCCGTGTGAGGATCTCCAGCTCAGGAGGCAAGAAGACCCATGTGGCTGAGGCACGGAAGGTGGAGGAGGCGAAGTCAGAACAGTTAGCGTTGCTTGATGGATGTATTTGATGCGGTGTGTGAGAGAACGTGGAAGTGAAGGTGGCGTCTGGGTTTGGGGCCGAGCTCAATGAATGTTGGGGACGTTTATTGAAATGGGGAAAGTTTTTTCCAAGAGGGGCTGGTCAGTGTTGGCTGAGTTCACTTTATGCATTTAAGTGGAGATGTCAGTTTGGCTGTAAAGAATACAGTTCAAAAGTTCAGCAGAGAGGTGGTGGCCAGAGATAGAGATTTGAGACTTGTTAGCATACAGATGGTATTTGAAGTATGAGACCGGATGAGACAGATTATCTATGAAGAAAACAGGGCAGGGATAGAACTCTGTAACATGTAAAGGTCTGCTGTAAGAAAAGCAGAGAGAATGAAGGAACTGTTAATCAGAGAAGCATAGCAGTTAAAAGTATTTCAAGAAAGGAGTGGCCAGCTGTGTCAGACGTTGCTAAGAGGTTGTGACAAGAACAGAGGCTTTGGGGGCGCCTTGGTGGTTCGGTCAGTTAAGCATCTGACTCTTGGTTTCGGCTCAGGTTACGATCTCACGGCTTTGTGTGTTTGAGCCCCACATTGGGCTCTGTGCTGGCGGCACAGAGCCTCCTTGAGATTCTCTGTCCCTCTCTTGCTGCCCCTCCCCCACTTATGCTGTCTCTGTCTCTCTCAAAATAAATAAACTTAAAAATATTAAAAAGAAGAAAAAAAGAACAGAAGCTTTGATAAAATGTCAGTGATCAGTAACCTTGACCGCAGCAGCCTAACTGAAAGTAAGTTGAAGAGAAAATGGGCAAGATGGAAGTGGAGTCAGTTACAGGAGCAGAGAAATTGGCTGCTCTCTGGTAGGGCAGGGAGTGGGGCAGTGGAGGGATTTTCAAAGATGAGAATGCTGTTAAACCTCATTTGTATAATGATGGTAGAGGGGGAGAAAGTAAAAAACAGTGGAGAGGGAGTAAATTACAAAAGCAGGTTTCTTGAGGAAGTGAGAGTAGGAAGCTAGGGTGTGAAAAGAGAGTGGAGTTTCTCCTTTGATAGAAGCAGCATTAACTATTCTGTTGTAGCGAGAAGAAAGGCTAAGTATGTGGGTCTACAAACAGGTGGTTAGATGGCATTGGCCTGGGAAGATGAGGTAGTCCTCACTAGACTTCAGCTCTTTTCCTCCGAGAAGTGTGCGATGCTGTCATGAGAGGGTGGAGTACTACAGTTTTTAAGAGAAGGAATGAAATCGTTGTCTCCAGAGAAAGAATATAATGACTTGATGGGGTAAAAGTGAAGTGCTGTTGATTTCTATTTGAGATTGCTGGTTATAATTTTATCAGTTGGCACAATTATGTGATTTCTCCAGCAATATTCGGTTATTGTAATGTGCCAAGTAATCAGATGGTTAGATTTAAATAGGGCTAGGGCTATATCGGGACAGAGGGATGGTGAGATGCCAGTGTTTGGAAGGGAACGGATATAGTGCTGGACCGTGTGGTCCTGGCTAAATATGGAGAGGGGGAAAGGAGGATACGGGATGGGGAGGCAGTGGCAAGGCTAGATAATGAGCCTGGGTGGCTCAGTTATAAGCATCCGACTTCGGCTCAGGTCATGATCTGACGGTTCGTGAGTTCAGGCCCTCATCAGGCTCACTGCTGTCAGGCTGTCAGCCTGGAGCCCGCTTCGGATCTCTGTTCCTCTCTGCCCTTCCCCACTTGCATATTCTCTCTCTCTCTCTCTCTCTCTCTCTCTCACACACACACACACACACTTAATAAGTAAATAAATAAGAAAGCAGTAGAGTGTGTTCAGTGAAAGTGACGGGAATGTTGGAGATAACGATTTCAGAAGTGATTCGACTCTAAGGTTAGGCTAAGGTGGCTGGAGTGCAGTGGAGCTCTTGGTCATCAGCACTAAGAAAGTGAAGAAACTGAGAAACTGGTGGTAGTATATTCATGTGTTTGTCTTTCCAGGTAGCATCATGGACAAAGTATTGGGCAGCTTTGTGTGGGACACAGCTTTTTTACTATGCTGCCAAATCTCTAAAAGCTACAGAAAGAAAACATGTAAGTATTCCTCCTCTAAACTGTTAGCAGAGTTGTGCCTCCTCTCCATGGTTGTAAAGAAAGTAGTCCTAATGGAATGCGGCAAGTTGGTTTTTTTCCACATTCTAATCCAGAAGTTCTTCCGTCTATTTCTTGTGTGAGTGCTGTGGTAGAATGATTTTACTTAGGGATACCATTCCAAAGAAAGTCTTGGAATAACTTCCATATTTAGAAGTTTCTTTTTTTGAATGCAATTTTTCCATTGAAAGATCAAAAGTGCACATTACCAATATCTATCTTGGAATCAAAACCTTCCCACGCCTGGGTTTCTTGTTCAGAAAATAGTTGAGTTATTGCTTTGGAGTCTCAGTTCATAACACGTAAAATGTGAAAAATTGAGACCATCATCTAATGTTCTTTCCACCTCGATTTCTAATGGAGTGATTTTTCCCAACAGTAAAGAGGAACAATGGTTACTATGCTCACTGAAGTCCACTTTCTTGTGCTGCATGTTACTTAGAAGCCTCTCAGTGCTCTTTTCTCAAAATGTAAAGTCGTGCTGTAAATCTTTTCTGCATGCTGTTTTGTTTTTATATGCTAGTGATACAGTCTTTGTAAGGAAGAAATTTTCCTTGTTGCATTAATAAAATCCCCTTGAGAAGAATTTTATTTCTAAGTCATGTATTTTGTGGGAAAATTAAGTGGTTTACCATACTGAGGAAAGGTAAGCTACTAAAAAAAAAAAAAAAAAAAAAAAAAAAAAAAAAAAAATCAAGTCCTTTTACTACATATAAATTACCCAATGACATTGCATAATTCAGAGAAGCTCTTCTTTATTCTTACGGTTTCAGTTTTCTGCAGTTAAACCAGAGGTGTAGAAGAGTACATTTTTTGGTGTAAATGAATGTTGTAAGTGCATCATCACCTTCTTTCCTGTTAGCCAGACCTACACCTCTCAGTGTCCTGCATTTCGTGTTAATCAGTGCCCTGCTCTGCCTTCGGGTTTAAGTATATATGTTTCCTTAAACAGTACATTGCTTCATTTTTTAACTATGCCTGAATGAAATCATGAATTCTGAAGTTCTGGCTTTTTTGCCCACTATTATCTTACAGTTATTTACATATAGTCCTCACATTGAAGTAAAGGACTATTTTTTGTATTTCTGGTCAAAGTGACTAATGCTCATTCACCCACCAGAGTTACACAGACTCTTTCCACCAGAACATTTTGCAGAGTAATTGCTTCTAATTAATACCGCTGTCCTCAAAGGGAGGAAAAAAGGTTGCTGTAGCTAAATGAAGTCCTTTATCTTCAGATATAGTTAACTCTTCACATAGCCACTGTGAGATGCTTGCCTCAGTTTCACTTAGTTGATGATTATAAAGTAGCTGTTCAAAATTAAATGGTTTTTTTTCTCTAACTTTAACTAGAAAGAAGCCTAATAAAATTAGCATAGTGGCCTGTAAGGAAATCAAATTGAGTGCCTAGGAAAAGGACTATATTCCTAATCTCTTGATTAAAGCTATTAAGATTAAAAAAGGAATTATAAGAACAACATAGAAGATATAGAGACAGGGTCATGTTCATTTTAGAGTATCAATTTTAGAAGAGATGTGGCACAGGACTAAAAGCAATGAAGGAAAAAACTTTGCAAAATCATTTTCAAACAAAATTAAAATATGAATTGGAAGAAAATATTGGCTATATGTAAGCAATAGATAAAGGATTAAAATCTGTTCTATAAGCACAGCACCACCTATGTAGTATTCTTGCCAAAAATGTAACCTGAATCTAATCATGAAGAAACAATCAAATCCAGATTGTGAGACATTTTACAAGACAACTGGCTTGGTAGTTGGAGAGTTTGGTAGATGGAGGGGGGCGGGGGGACAAGAGGACTGTTATAGGTTAAAAGAGACTGAAGAGTCTGAGAGATAAATGCAGTTGTGTATTTTTGTTGGATCCTGGAAGTGATTTTTTTTTTTTTTTTTTTTGAACTACAAAGATCTTAATTGGGACAATTGAAGAAATTTAAATATGAACTTTAAAAACGACGTGTCTGTTAAATTTCTTAGATACTTACGTTGTGGTTATATGGAAATACATTCGTAGAGTATACATGCTGAAATATTTAGGACTCAATATTATGATGTCTGTAGGTCAAAGAGATCAAGCAAATGCACAAAATGTAGATATGTGGGTAACCACTGACATTCTTTCAACTTCTCTGTAGTTTCAGCCTTTCAAAATTAAAAGCTAGAGGGGAAAAAAATCACTAATGAAAATAACGCCTGTTCATATGTCTATAAATGCTGAAGGAAGAAATCTGGAAGCCTACAAACCTATATTTTATTACTCTCTATACATCTTTTTTCCTATGAGGAACAGTATAAGCTTGGCAGGGTAGAATAACTGGGGAGAGAGAAGAGGACTCATATGTCTATATTTTTGGATGTTTTAAAATAACATTCACTGTAAAAATATTTTAATGGAAGTTTATTCATGGTAAGAAAAAGTTTTTGCAGGTATGTTTGAACCTATCTCTGTATGGTGCAGAAAGAATAAATATTGTTCGATTAGTTCATTTTTAAAAACCAAGACTGCACCTGAAAAGAAATCTGTAACAAAACTTAAGGCCTTCTACAACTTAGAATAAAACAGGAGGAAAGAAAAAGGGAAAGAAGAGATAAATAGAAGATGAAATATAAGTGGCTAATAAACATGAAAGGATGATCGACCTCATTAGCTATCAAAAATGTAGATTAAAAAGATGCCCTTTTTTACTTTTAGGCAAAAAGTTTAAAGATTGATAATACAGCATTGGGCATGGTGTAGGGAAACACAGACTGTTATTTGCAGAAATTTAAATTGCTATTGTTTTTGTGGTGGGCAGTCCTAGTCAATATTTAACTTAATGATGACCAGCGATTCCTTATCTGATAATCTGGCCTGTGGAAATCCTTGAACAAGTGCACAAAGATACCTGTAGAAGCATATTCTTGTAGTGTTTATAATAGCAGAAATCTATAAACACTCAAAATACTTATCAATAAGGAATTACTGGCAAGTGAAAACCACAAGTCAGAGTATACATACGCCCCTGTTTGTACAGATGACCTTTGAACAGCTAGGTTAGGAGCACCTACCCTGGCTCCTTCCCACTCCCGTGCAGTTGAAAATCCAGCTCCCCAAAAATGTAGCTACCAGTAGCCTACTGTTGATCAAAAGCTTTACCAATAACATGAAGAGTTTATTGACATATTTTGTATATTGTATGTGTTATATGATGTTTTCTTACAATAAAGGAGGCTGGGGGGAAATGTTAATAAAATCATAAGAAAAAAATACACTTACTGTATTGATCCAAGAACTGCATATAAGTGGACCTGCGTGGTTCAAACCCATGTTGCTCAAGGGTCAAGAGTCAACTGTATATGAAAACCAACAGTATCAAAAAAGTCTTTGATGGGGCACCCAGGTGGCTCAGTCGGTTAAGCATCTGACTTCAGCTTGGGTTGTGATCTTAACGTTGGTGAGTTCGAGCGCCACGTTGGGCTCTGTGCTGACAGCTCAGAGCCTGGAACCTGCTTCGGATTCTAGGTCACCCTCTCTCTTTGCTCCTCCCACACTTACTTTTTCTCTCTCTCTCTCTCTCTCTCTCTCTCTCTCTGTCTGTCTCTTTCTCTCTCAAAAATAAACAAACATTAAAAAAATAATAAAAAAAGTCTTTGGGGGGTGCCTGGGTGGCTCAGTCGGTTAAGCAGCAGACTTCGGCTCAGGTCATGATCTCGCGGTCCGTGAGTTTGAGCCCCGCGTCAGGCTCTGTGCTGACAGCTCAGAGCCTGGAGCCTGTTTCAGATTCTGTGTCTCCCTCGCTCTGACCCTCCCCCGTTCATGCTCTGTCTCTCTCTGTCTCAAAAATAAATAAACGTTTAAAAAAAAAAAAAAGTCTTTGGTGTAAATGCATAGACAAGGGTCCAGAGGGCTCCACCCTGAACGGTGATGAATTTTGGGGAGTGGGATGAGATTCAGCTGGTGGTCAAGAGGCACTTTTACTCCCTATGCTTTGGCCCTCTATACAAAGAGACTTACATTGCTTGAGTTACTTTTTTTTTTTTAAGGTTAGGAAAAGAACATTGGAAAATCATGCTGTTTGCTTTGACATAAATTATAAGCTGTCAAATCAGCAGTTCTGGAGTATTGCCCGTTTCATTTTTGATAGTATTAAAACTTTGTAATTGGCTTTCATTTTTGTAGTGCCCCTGTCGTTACAAGTAATGTGCTGTGTTCATACTTTTTCCCATTACTTTAAAATTGTGAAACGTGTGAAGGGTGTGTGGTGTACATGTACACTTTAAGGAGTAATAAAATGAATGCCTTTATAACTCTCCACCCAGCATAAGAAACAGTGAAACCATCTACATCTTCCCAGAGAGCATCTTCTTCCTTCTGTCCAGCCTGTCACTATCCTGAATTTACATTCATTACTGCTTTTTTTCTTTACTTTACAGATTTCCTTAACACATTTTTTTTAACTGTACCTGAATAGATTCACATACATAGTCTGAAGCACTACCTTTTTTGCTTAATACTATATTGTTGAGATTCATCATTGTTGATGCATATAACTGTCACTTTTTTCTTTCCACAATTGAATAGTCTTCCATTTTATGAATCTTACATAATGTATTCATCATTCTACTGTAGATAGATATTTGGATAGTTGCTAGTTTTTTGCCGTATCTAGCAGTGCCACTGTGAATATTTTTGTGTGTATGTTCTCTAGGAATGCAGATGTTCAACTTTACAAGAAAATGCCAAATAGATTTACACACTCAGCAGTAGCATAGTGAGGTTGAGGCTCCTCATTGTTAACACAATACTTGTCAGGCTTTTAAATTTGGCTAATCTAGTAAATATGAAATGGCACATCATGATTTTAATTTATATACCCCTGATTGCTTAATGAGTTTGAAATTGTTTTCATGTTTATTGGTCATTCATGTGTCTTGTGCAGAATATCTGGGAAAATATTTTGCCTATTGGGTGATAGGTTTTCTAACGAATTGGTGAAAGTTCTTTATATATTCTAGACACTGATCGATTAGTAGTTATATGTTGTAAGTATCTTCTTCCAGTTTCTAATTTGACTTGTTTTTTCAAACTTTCTTTGGGACGTCTTTTACTGAAGAGTTCTTAATTTTAAAGTAATAAAATTTATCTTTCCCTTTATGGTTAGTACTTTCTGAGTCATGTTTTCAAAATTCTTCTCTAACGTGAGATCATTAAGATATTCTGTATTTTCTACTAATGGATTTAGTTTTGCATTGTGCTTTAAAACCATTGATCTACCTGGAATCAGACACGTGTGTGTGTGTAGGTGTGTGTATGCATGAGGGAGGGAGAGCGGGGAGAGAGAGGTGTGATAAGAAATAAGCATTCATCTTCATGTTTTTTCTGCATGGATAACCAATTTTCCTGGCATTTTTTATTGAACGATTCATTCTTCACCAGTCTGCAGAGCCCACTCATGTCATATGAGTTTGCATCTCTGTGCCCATCTCTATGCTCTCTTCAACTTCCATTGCCCTGTCCATCCCTGTCCCGGTAGCCCATGGTCTCAAATACTGTAGCTTTATGAGTCTCGATGTTTATCAGGGCAGGTCCTACCTAATTGTTCTCAGGAGTATATTGGCTATTTCTGCTGCTTTGCCCTTGCATATAAATTTTAGAATCAGCTTATCAAGTTCCATGTAAAACCGTATTGAAATTTTTTTTTAATGTTCTTTATTTTTGAGAGAGAGAGAGAGACACAGAGTATGAGCAGGGGAAGGGCAGAGAGCGAGGGAGACGACACAGAATCTGAAGCAGGCTCCAGGCTCCCCAGCTGACAGCACAGAGCCCGACACGGGGCTCAAACCCAGGAACCGTGAGATCATGACCTGAGCCGAAGTCGATGCTTAACCAGCGGAGCCACCCAGGCACCCCCAAACCCTATTGAAATTTTTATTGAAATGACACTGAATCTATAGATCAATTTAGGGAGAATCAAATAGGGAGATCTATACAAATCACACCTTTTTCTTCATCTCATGGTATTTCTTCATTGATTTATGGCTTCTTGAATACCTTTGAACTGTTACACTTTCCCGTATGCCTTGTTACATGTATTGCTCTCTTATAAATGACTATTATATTTCTAGTGTATAGAATTACATTTGACTTTCATACTGATCTTTTCCAAGCATCCTTGCTAATCAAACTTATTAATTTGGTAGGTTTGAGTGGATTTTCTGTGTCAATATTATCATCTGTGAGTAATGGCAGTTTTATTTCTTCCTTACTTTTACACCTTTTATTTCCTTTTTGTTGTCATATCAAGCTAAGTCTTTAAATTCTGTGTTGAGTGGATGTAGCAATGGTGGGCATCCTTGTCTTGATACCGATTTTGAAATGTTTTTAGAATTTTACCCTTGAGTGTGTGTATTACAGGGTTTTGATTTGGGAATTTTTTTTTTTTCTTTCCTGCTTCGTTTTGGTTTGGGTTTTATGTAGGTTTTGTTTGTTTGCTTGATGGATACTCTTCATTGAACTAGAAACTTCTCTTCCATTCCTAGTCTATCACAGACTTGCATTATATTTTACCAGATGGTTTTATTTTGCATCAGCTGAGTTGAGCGTATTTTTTCTTTTTAATCTGTTAATATGGTGATTTGCTTTAATAACTTTTCTATAAGTTAAAAAAAGATTTTTCTAAAGTTGAACTAATTTTACTTTCTTGAAATAAATCCAACTAAGTTGCATTAGTTGATTTCTAACATTAAATCAACCTCACATTCCTCGGATAAATCCAGTTTGTCATATATATCAGCTTTTTATACACCAATACTTAATATTTTTTCATTTATGTTTATGAATGAGATTAACCTAATTTTCTGTTCCTTTATAACAGCCCTTTTTTCATTACATTTATTTCATGTTATGTATAACTTTAAAAACAAGAATAGAAAAGTAACAAACATGCCAAGAATACCTTTTTTTTGAGAAATACAAGTAAGAATATACTATTAAGAATTGTCTGATAGCATTGCTGACTTAGTAAATCATCAGGTTTAAGATAACAACCCGTATTACATTGTACACGTTAAAATTCCACAGTGTTGTATGTTAATTACATCTCAGTAAAGCTGAGTGAGAAAAGATAACACCTTGATTAAAATGCAGGTATGTTTCCTATAAGCAAGGAGTGAGGGGCAACATAGTAAGGAACAGAAAAAAACAACATAGATGAATTTACCAAACCCAGCAAAAGATCATGCTTTTAGGTAATTGAGACTCAGACAGTTACACTTTGATAAAGAGTTGAAGCTATGAAGGATCTGGAAAGTAGGAGACTACCTAAAGAGGGCATACTTAAATGGAGTTTAGTTGTAAGTAAAAGGCTGTGAGCAGACTTGACCAACATGGAGTCACAAATCTCACCTCTCAGTGGGAGAAACTGAAAATATGCTCCCTCTTAAGGTTTGTTTAGTATGAGCCATAAATTTTGTGTTTCCATTAATTATCTTTTTATCTCTCAGTTCAAATCAACATCGAATAAGAACGTATCCGTGGTAGGATGGATGGTGATGATGGCTGATGACCCAGAACACCCAGATCTCTTCTTGCTGACTGACTCTGAGAAAGGTGAATCATTAGAATAACTAGGGTTTAAGGTACTGCGTGTACATAACTTTCAGCTGGCCAAAACCTAGTTTAAGTGGAATACTTGACCAGGAACATGTTTGTATAGTTTTATGTCTTGGAAATATTTCTGTCACATAATATGTAGTAATGATGCCAATATTTTTAGATATCAGTATCTATTATAAGCATATTTTCATTGCTACATGGTCATAAACTTGAAATTAAAAGCCCAGGTAATCCCTAGAGAGCTGAGAACCAGGGAGGGAGGGAGGGAAGGAGGGAGTTGGAGAATCTATAGGCCATGATTTGCCATATGTGCAGCACCCCTTCATTTGTACCCTGAAATTATTATTCTTAAGTTCTAAATGTGACAGAGGTTGTCCTCTAAATGATTTTTATTCATTATTTTTAATTAAATTAATTGGTTGACTCCTATCACTTTCAAAATATGATTTATAATACTTTGCTTGCAATGTAGAGAGAGACTTAAAAATTAAATTATTGGCTGCTGACTATAGGAGTTTTCAAGTGGATCTGAGAAGTTAGACAGTGGGCCAATTAGAATCCGATCCTACCTCCTGACCCTGTGTGCGTCTCTAAGTGGAGACCACAGGCAGCCATCAGAACAGATCTTTACATGATTGCTGCTCTTCCTTCCTAACAGCTGCCAGCTCTTGATGAGCACCTCAAAGGAAGCTAGACAGGAAATTCTTTCATATCTGCCCAGAATCTTCCACTGCAGCAACTCACCACTGAAATTATACTTCTTGACTGTACAGTTATATTTTGATGTCTGTTTATTCAGAATGTATTTTACATCAACAGATACTCTGCTTTTAGGATTTTATAGTATTTTAAGTGAGAACTGAAGCAAATATGTTAGATACAAAAAAAAAATCATGGTAGCAAAATGTCTCATTTGAGATTCAGTAGATTGATTTATAGAGTTAAGGACTCTCAGTATTCTAAATTCAAAGTCCCTGCCCTACTCCCCAAATCCCAAAGACATTATTCATAAAATTACATTTTAAGATCATTTTCATTGGGTTTACTTAACAAATTCTTTATTTTCTTTCAGTTCCCTTAGTGTAGCTCAATAGAACTATTTCCAAGTTGCCGCGGTTTTTGTGACATCTGAACTAATGGCCTTCTGTTAGGGAGGAGAAAGTAGGTAAACAGCAGCTGTGACCAGCTTAACTGTAGATGTGCCTTCTATTCAGATTGATCTGACGTCTGCATCTAAATTCAGCAAGTAAAACAGTATTATTGAACATTAAACATTTGGTGAAGAAAAACTATTGCTTCTGAAAGTGAAAACGTCCTTTGAGTGTTCAAGTCTCAAAGGAAAGCTCTATCATGGCTAAATAAAGGTCAGGCTCTTGGACCATCGAATGCAATTATAAAGGAAAGAATAGAATTCAGTACGAATTGGGAAATAAAAAGAACTTAGGCCCATGAAAAAAGAGAATAAAGCTCAACTTAGGGCAGGCTTCAGTACATGAATCCTTTCTTTTTTCGGTTTATTACCTTAATATATACGATTATATAAGATATATTTATTATGTGTCAGTCTTGAATTAGCATAAGTTCTAAATACACACAAAATGGATGAATTTCTAATTTTCTAAAAGAGGAAAACATGGTTTTTCAGATTTTCCCAGCAAGCCCTCAGTAGACCTGGCAATCTGTAATAATTTTGGCAATTGTAACCGAAAACTAAGAGCATAGTTGAGATTGATGTTAGGTAATTAATCCCTAATTACAGTAGATACTTGGTGTTTAAGTGTCAAACATGTTAAAGTATTTTGCCTGTAAAAACTTAATATTAACATATTCTTCACTCTCCGCCACACACACACAAATCTAGAGGAGCCAAACAATTCTTTTATTTAGGTACACTTTAAAGAGCATTTAAGGAGACAAAAGTACTTCTCTGCCGATTCATAAACAGCAAAATGGTGGCTTTTGGAATTAACGATAGCATGTGAATGTAGCACTGAGAACTCTTCTTTTTATTTATATCAGAAGATCAGGTGTTCGAGGCACAGAATTCTGAAACTGAGAATTCTAGTCGTGTTTTAGTTTGCTCTCTGGTATCTGCCCGAATTATTATATGTCAGAGTCCTTAAAATTTTGTTATTTTCCCCTTGTTTTTGGTAATTTTAGGAAATTCATACAAGTTTCAAGCTGGCAACAGAATGAACGCGATGCTGTGGTTTAAGCACTTGAGTGCAGCCTGCCAGAGCAACAGACAGCAGGTGAGCCGCTCGCCTCCATCCTCATGGTGGGCCCGAACATGGGCCTGTGTTTAACCAGTTCCAAAGGGAAGTAAGGAGACCAGTTTTAAGAATGAAGAGGGAAAACAGTATTGTTTTTATTCTTTTTCTTGTTGTCAGTGGTCAGCAAGATATGAAGTCCACATTTTAGTGAGGAGATAGTCAATAAAAAGTGAACAAAGAGGGGTGCCTGGGTGGCTCAGTTACGCGTCCGACTCTTGATTTCGGCTCAGGGCAGGATCTCCCAATTCGTGAGATCAAACCGAGGTTGCGCTCTGTGCTGACAGTGCAGAGCCTGCTTGGGATTTTCTGTCTTCTCTCTTTCTGCCCTTTTCTCTCTCTTCTCTCTCTCCTCTCTCTCAAAATAAATAAAATTTTTTAAATGTACCAAAAAATGAACAAATAAAATTTGAACTGCTGAAAACTGTATATAGAACTATACAAACTATATAAAAAATAGTTACGTGATATGGAGAGATGAGAGTAGACACCACTTTATTTTTTTTATTAACTCCTAAAATTATTCATTTGATTTTTTTTTTCCTTTAAATCCAAGTTAGTTAACATGTAGTGTAATAATGACTTCAGGAATAGAATTTAGTGATTCATCACTTACATATAACACCCAGTGCTCATCCCAACAAGTACCCTCCTTAATACCCATCACCCATGTAGCCCATCCCCCCACCCAACACCCTGCCGGCAAACCCCCTTTGTTCTCTGTATTTCAGAGTTTCTTATCGTTTGTCTCCCTCTCTGTTTTTGTCTTATTTTTGCTTCCCTTCCCCTATATTCACCTGTTTTGTTACTTAAATTCCACATATGAGTGAGATATGGTATCTGTCTTTCTCTAATTTCACTTAG